>NC_041389.1:630742071-630808874 GCF_002162155.2 Triticum dicoccoides
CGCCGTGATCGACGTTGCCGCCCCGGCCCGTGCCGCCTCAACGCCGTCGCCGCCCCGCTCCGCACCTCGCCGTCGCCTTCGCCGTCGCCGTCGCCGGCCGTACGTGAGCACCTCATCGTCACCTTCGCCGGTCGTATGCCGGCCACCGTCATTTTTTTGTTAGATTAATTTGATTTTTTTGTTAGGTTAGATGTGTAGTAATTTAGATATGTAGTTCATAGATTTTTTGTTAGATTAGATTTTTTTTGTTAGATTAGATGTGTTGTAGTAATTAATTTGTTTATATTATGTTAGATTTTTTGTTAGATTAATTAGATTTTTTTTGTTAGATTAGATGTGTAGTAATTTAGATATGTAGTTCATAGATTTTTTTGTTACATTAGATTTTTTTGTTAGAATAGATGTGTAGTAATTAATTTGTTTATATTATGTTAGATTTTTTGTTAGATTAATTAGATTTTTTTGTTAGATTAGATGTGTAGTAATTTAGATATGTAGTTCATAGATTTTTTTTGTTAGATTAGATTTTTTTTGTTAGATTAGATGTGTAGTAATTAATTTTGTTCATAGTATTTAGAAAAAGGAAAAAAATAAGAAGTAGTTTATATATAGTTGAACTAGCTAGTTGATTTAATAAACTAATTTATTTTACTATATATAGAAGTAGTTTGTTTTTAGTAAGTACTACTTATTTATTTATAGTAAGTGCTTAGTAGTTGAACTAGATAGCTGATTTAATTAATAAAACTACTTTTATTTAACTATATATAGAAGTAGTTCCCGCATCGACGTCGGCGATGCCTATCACGCATCCTCATCGTCGTCGACTCGGCGGTGGAGGCCTGCTTGATCAGGGCCATGTTCGGGACTGGGCTCCGCCGGGCTGGTATTGGGAGGTGCTACCTTCCGGGGGACGTAGGTTGGTGAGGAGGCAGCCCGTTGTTGACCCGATCCTTGTTTGGTGGCGGTCGCGTGGGCCAGTGACGGTGGTGAGGCATCCGGACACCGCAGAGGTGGTACGTCACCGTTTCAGCAAGGAGAACGAGCACGTCCGTCGCTACATGGTTGCATTGGAGGGCAGGTTCGACAATACCTGGCAGGTTCTTCAGGGATCTCATTGGAGCTATGATCCTGTGATGGTTCCTTATCTTTGGGTGTCCACCGCCCGCATCGATACCCGTCGGGCGCTACGGTTCTAGTTGTATTAGTGATAATATTCGACGATGTACGGACACCAAGAGATGATGTACTTTTGCTTATAATTATTGAATGCATGCTAATTTGAATACTATACTTTATTTTATGATTTGGTTTTGCTTATTTTATGATTTGGTTTTGCTTATTGAATGCTTATATTGGATAAGTTCTCCTTCATTCCCGTGTGCTAGACAATTTGATATAATATTGCATTCGGGAATGAAAGGAGGAGCTACGTACATCGATCATCGATAGTCAACCCATGATTAATAATAATGATCTAGTTTAATATTTGAATTATGAACGTAGGCCGGAAATGTCGTACTCATAGGACAACGAAAACCGCCCGGGGGAGTGCGACTGGTGCCATGACGACCGAGGTATCTGCGACAGGTTCATTGAGCTAGACGAAGATCGGCGCTTCAGCATTAAGCTCGAGGAGACCTGCGATGTTCAGACGATACGCAACGACGACAATAGTTTTTTTCATAATTAAGCACGACTTCTACTATTTTAACGTGTATTTTTCATCTTTTCCAATTCGACTAGCTTATCCCATGCTTTGCAAGACGCTATGTCTTGGAGAGGATGGGTTTTGAAGACCATGAAAGTTTCAAAACCAAAAAAAATATCCTAAGAACCCATCATGGTGTGGATTTTCAAGTAAAGTTGTACAATGCTCAGAGTGTAACCCATTTTGGTTGCAAAAATTGGGAAGCACTTTGCAAAATGTATGGTCTTGATGAGGGTATGCTTGTCACCATGGATCTTGGTGATCCTACAATCGAGCAAGAGAGACCTTCGATTTGGGTCCTTGTGGATACACCTCCAATCTTCCCCCATGTGAGCTTAACATAGTTATTAAGTAATTTATATTGTTTATTTCAAAATATATATAGTTGACAACTTATCTCCATTGATAGCTTATTTTCATTCTTCAAAGAATGTGCGAAAGATGGTAGACAGAACCTACTACACCGAAGGCTCCGAATTAACTTATCAGGAGAAAAATCATCTGGTCGGATTTTGTACTGATCTTGAGAATTGCAATATCTACAATCAAACTCCTCAACATTATGGTCAATACGTGCCACTAGTGCATGTGTTGAACTATGGTAACTACCATGGAGATACCCTGGTAAGATTAATTTTTACTATTACAACATCCGTGCATCTTTTTGCACACTTCTAAAACTAGTACATCATTGCTAACTACGATGTTATTACTATGTTTTTCAACAGATAATCCCGAATGATTGTGTGCCTCATCTGATGTATACGCATAGTAGCCTTCATGTTTTGAACATACAACCAGGTCTTCCTACGAATCTCAACTGTCCATACCGGGTTTCTAAAAGAAGTGGAGACATAACAATCAAAGAATGGAAAAAGTGTATGGACAGTCGTAAGGAGCTTCTTGGAAGCAATAAGCAGCGAAGGGCAAGAATTGGAGACAGGATGATCGCCATTCTTCATAATGGAGAGTCAGGGTCTATATTGTTTTATGCTATTTTACCTTAAGGGTGTTTAGGTCCTACCTGATACTGATGATCATGTGCTAAGAACAATTATGTAGGGTTGGGTTCGATGACTATGAGGATGATGATCGCATGACTTATTATTAATAACGAGTAGAAGTTGTATGATGATGCATGATTAGTAGGACTTGTTATTATATATGATGATGTATGATGCGAGCATGCATGAGCATGTTATATCAGCGGGTGAAATGAACATAGCAGCAGCGTTGATAAACCAAGGACGAAGATATAAGAGAGGACACTTCTCTCTATTAGCTAGCTAATAACAACCTAAAAATAACCCCCAAAACCCCTAAAGCAGCCACTTTTGTAAAAAAAACATGGACTTTTGGTCCCGGTTGGAGCCACCAACCGGGACCAAAGGCCCCCTGATCGGGCTCGGCGCATAGGGCCACGTGGAGGCACATTGGTCCCGGTTCGTGTTTGAACCGGGACTAATGGGTGGAGGTATTAGTAACGACCCATTAGTCTCGGTTCATGAACCGGGACTAAAGGCCCTTACGAACCGGGACTATTAGGTGTTTTTCTACTAGTGATGGTATGTCAGTACGCCGAGGTGACAACAGTGTCCGACCCGATTCATTTTCCTATGCACAAAAAATAGTGGTAGGGGTCCTAAGCTAGGCGTCTTGGAGCGATGGTAACATGGACACGGGGTTTTACCCAGCTTCGGGCTCTCTTGAAGAGATAACACCCTACATGCTGCTTTTGATTGTATTTGTATGGGTGTAGTACAGAGTACATGTATCTACCACGAGATTGTAGTAATGAATATGAGATTGTCTATTGACTAGCCTGGCCTCGGTTTATATAATACACCGGAGGCCTAGGGTTTAGGCAAGCACAGGAGCCGGCCAACCCAACTATTGACCGAAGACACAATTCGATACTGATGCATATATAGCAATATCCGAATTTTTTGCCGAATCTCTAAAGGTGTCCGGCGTTGCACTGCGATACTTATGTGAAAAACACATAAATAGTTGAAAAGTGCCATAGGATTGGAAAACCAAAAAATGTCAGTAAAAACTCGACGTTCGAACTAGATCGACTGTTCGGTGCCAATCGGAAAATTGGTCTTAGAAGAAAAATTGTGCTTCTGTCGTGTTTTAACATGACACATCCTATCTCAAGACTTCAAGCGGGTCAGCCTACGGCTTCAACCTCATATCCCGAAGGCGGAGCACTTCTCGTTAGGCCAGTTTAGCAAACTTTAGCGGCTGTGAGAGGGAAATTAGACCCCCGGCTATTGACCACACACTCGCGTCGAAAAAAGGAGTGATAGAAAAAAAGACTTTACAACGACTAGGAAGAAGAACACTTATTATAAAACAGCTCACATAAATTTAAGAGCCCCCGAGTGACTTGGGTAAAAGAATTTTATGTATAATGATTGTATGTACCAAAGTACTTATATCATATATGTGCTCACCCGAACTTTAAACGCGTCTTAACTGACCGTCGGCTTCTCCCTCTTCGGCCAAGGGCCGAAAAGTGTTATGTACTTCACCTGTCGAGAATATCGACGGTGTTTCCGATAGCCAGGCAATCAGGCCATAAGGCTGTAATAGACAAAGCGCTGATACGTCTCCGTCGTATCTGTAACCTCTCTCTTACCCGTCGTAATCTCTACTTAAACATGGTGCTCAATGCTATATATTATTTCCCAATAATGTATGGCTATCTTATGATGTTTGAGTAGAACCATTTTGTCCTATGGGTTAATTGATGATCGTGATTGGTTTGAGTTACATCTTTTATTATTGGTGCTGTCCTATTGTGCCCTCCGTGTCGCGCAAGCGTGAGGGATTCCCGTTGTAGGGTTTGCAATATGTTTATGATTTGCTTATGGTGGGTGGCGTGAGTGAACAGAAGCACAAACCCAAGTAAATAGGTTGTTTGCATATGGGATAAAGGGGACTTGATGCTTTAATGCTATGGTTGGGTTTTACCAAGATGAATCTTTAGTAGTTGCAGACGCTTGCTAGAGTTCCAACCATAAGTGCATATGATCCAAGTAGATAAAGTATGTTAGCTTATGCCTCTCCCTCAAATAGAATTGCAATAGTGATTACCGGTCTAGTTATCGATTGCCTTGGACAAATAAACTTTCTCGTAACAAAAAGCTCTCTACTAGTACTTACTTTATTGCATCTCTATCTAAACAGCCCCTAGTTTATATTTACGTGCTTTTTATTATCTTGCAAACCTATCATATCACACCTACAAAGTACTTCTAGTTTCATACTTGTTCTAGGTAAAGAGAAAGTCAAGCGTGCGTAGAGTTGTATAGGTGGTCGATAGAACTTGAGGGAATATTTATTCTACCTTTAGCTCCTCGTTGGATTCGACACTCTTACATATCGAAAACTGCTGCGATCCCCTACACTTGTGGGTTATCAAGACCTTTTTCTGGCGCCGTTGCCGGGGAGTCATAGCGTGGGGTTAATATTCTCGTGTGTGCTTGTTTGCTTTATCACTAAGTAATTTTTATTTGCTGTTCTAAGTTGTTATCTATCTTTAGTTATGGATATGGAACACGAAATACCAAAAAAATTAGGTGTACTCGCTACTCATGGAGATGGGGTAACTCCTAAAACCCTCGATGATCATCATGTGAGAAATATTTTGTACTACTTTGATAATCCCGAGAAAACCCAACTCAACTTTATAATGGGAGACCCGTTGGATCAACGTTAATACTTTAGGGATTATCGCTTGACACAAAAAGGGAAACTATTATGGGATCAAATTCAAATGTTGAAGTGGTATGATAGGCAACTATGCTTGAGATATGATATTATTTGTTGCTCTAGGATGAAGGCTCCACACCTTCCCTTTTCATGCAAATTTAATGATAATGAAACCTTAGCTTCTTATGCTAATGGTATCTATGATTACTATGATGTGGAACAAATAGAAGAATTTGTTTCTTTTAAGGCTGCTTATGAAATTGAATCTTTGTTTGAAAAGTATGAAGCTTTAGATGATGATGTTTATAGGCCTGAAAATCTTGCTATACTTAGATATTGCTATGAAAATTATGAATACAATTACAATTAATGCATTTATTAAGTAAGTCTCCGTTGTCCAAGAAGAGATTAATATTTTGCAGGAAGCTATGGAAGAAGAAATTGATGAAACTGTGAGCTCATTGGATGAAAAAGATGATGAGGAGAGCGAAGAACAAAAGGAGGAAGAGCGGATTGATCACCCGTGCCCACCTTCTAATGAGAGTAACTCTTCAACTCATACATTGTTTAATTCCCCTTCGTGCTTACCGAGAAGTTTGTGCTTATTAAGGATTATATTGATGGCTTGCATTTTACTATTGCACATGATGATTTTGATGAATGTAATATGCATGTGCTTGCTGCTCTTACTTGCAATTATTATGAAATAGGAACTACATCTCCGCCTCTTTATGTTTCCAACACGATAGAATTGCAAGAAACTGTTTATACTATGAATTGGCCTTTACTATGTGTGCATGAATTGTTCTTATGACATGCCGATGCATAGGAATATGGTTAGAGTTCGTTGTTGCATGATATATGTTACTTTGTGCTCACTACTAAATTACAAATCATTGTTAGTTAAAGTTGGCTTTGATATACCTTGGGATCCGGGTGGATTCCTTACTTGAGCACTAAATGCCTAGCTTAATGGCTTTAAAGAAAGCGCTGCCAGGGAGACAACCCGGAAGTTTTAGAGAGTCATTTATTTCTGTTGAGTGCTTTTATATAGTTTAAAAACAAAAAAATAAAGATGGGAACACAAAAACTTTTCAAAAAGGAAAGTGAAAGTGAGAGAGACAAGCATTGTTGAAGTGCGGGAGCTCCTTGAACTTTGTTCATGCTCACGGAAACTTTGTGAATCTTGATTACAGAAAATTTTCATCAAAAATAATTATCCCCTTGTACAATTCCATTGTATTATAAAAATAATGTGCCAAGGTTGCCTTTAGGATGTTTACAATGCTTGTTGGTTTGTACGGTGCAGGACAGAAACTTTGGCTGTAGTGCGCGATTTTACATTTTTAGCTGGAACGTCAATTGGTTCTGATTCTTTTTGCACTGTATTTCTATACAACTTTTTTATTTTTCCAAATTTGGGTAGAAGTTTTGGGGTATCATAAGTATGGTGGATTTTCAGATTGCTACAGACTGTTCTGTTTTTGACAGATTCTGTTTTTCATGCATAGTTTGCTTGTTTTGATGAATATATCAATTTATATTAGTGGATTAAGACATGGAAAAGTTATACTACAGCAGACACAATGAAAAAACAAAATATTAATTGGTTTGCAACAGTACTTAGAGTGGTGATTTGCTTTATTATACTAATGGATCTTACCAAGTTTTCTGTTGAAGTTTTGTGTGGATGAAGTGTCTAAACGAGGAGGTCTCGATATGAGGAAAAGGAAGAGAGGCAAGAGCTCAAGATTGGGGATGCCTGAGGCACCCCAAGTAAATATTCAAGGAGACTCAAGCATCTAAGCTTGGGGATGCCCCAGAAGGCATCCCCTCTTTCTTCAACAAGTATCGGTATGTTTTCGTATTCGTTTTGTTCATGCGATATGTGCAAGTCTTGGAGCGTATTTTGCATTTAGTTTTCATTTTTTTGTGTGCACCATGCTGGTATGAGATAGTCCTTGGTTGATTTATAGAATGCTCATTGCACTTCACTTATATCTTTTGAGCATGGCCTTATAGAATGCTTCATGTGCTTCACTTATATCATTTGACGTTTGGATTGCCTGTTTCTCTTCGCATAGAAAACCGCCATTTGTAGAATGCTCTTTTGATTCACTTATATTTGTTAGAGCGTGGGCATATCTTTTGTAGAAATAATTAATCTCTCTTGCTTCACTTATATTAATTTAGAGAGATGACAGGAATTGGTCAATCACATGGTTAGTCATAAAATCCTACATAAACTTGTAGATCGCTAAATATGATATGTTTGATCCCTTGCAATAGTTTTGCGATATAAAGGTGGTGATATTATAGTCATGCTAGTGGGTGGTTGTGGCTTAGTAGAAATACTTGTGTTGAGGTTTGTGATTCCCGTAGCATGCACGTATGGTGAACCGCTTTGTGATGAGGTTGGAGCAGTATTTTATTTATTGATTGTCTTCCTTATGAGTGGCGGTCGGGGACGAGCAATGGTCTTTTCCTACCAATCTATCCCCCTAGGAGCATGCACATAGTACTTTGTTTTCAATGGCTTGTAGATTTTTGCAATAAGTATATGAGTTCTTTATGACTAATGTTGAGTCCATGGATTATACGCACTCTCACCCCTCCATCATTGCTAGCCTCTACGGTACCGTGCATTGCCCTTTCTCACCTCGAGAGTTGGTGCAAACTTCGCCGGTGCATCCAGACCCCGTGATATGATACACTCTATCACACATAAGCCTCCTTATATCTTCCTCAAAACAGCCACCATACCTACCTATCATGGCATTTCCATAGCCATTCCGAGATATATTGCCATGCAACTTCCATCTTCATATACATGACTTGAGCATTCATTGTCATATTGCTTTGCATGATCATAAGATAGCTAGCATGATCTTTTCATGGCTTGTCCGTTTTTTGATGTCATTGCTATGCTAGATCATTGCACATCCCGGTACACCGATGGAAGCATTCATATGGAGTCATATCTTTGTTCCATCGAGTTGTAATATTGAGTTGTAAGTAAATAAAAGTGTGATGATCATCATTATTAGAACATTGCCCTAGTGAGGAAAGGATGATGGAGACTAAGATTCCCCCACAAGTCGGGATGAGACTCTGGACTTTATGAAAAATAAAAGAGACCAAAGAAGCCCAAGAGGCCAAAGAAGCCCACCAAAAAGAAAGAAAAAATAAAAAATGAAAAATAAAAAGAAAAAATGAGAGAAAAAGAGAGAAGGGGCAATGTTACTTTACCACACTTGTGCTTCAGAGTAGCACCATGTTCTTCATAGAGAGAGTCTCCTATGATTTCACTTTCATATACTAGTGGGAATTTTCCTTATAGAACTTGGCTTGTATATTCCGATGATGGGCTTCCTCAAATGCCCGAGGTCTTCATGAGCAAGCAAGTTGGATGCACACCCACTTAGTTTTCAGTTTGAGCTTTCATACACTTCTAGCTCTAGTGCATCTGTTGCATGGCAATCCCTACTCACTCACATTGATATCTATTGATGGGCATCTCCATAGCCCGTTGATACGCCTAGTCGATGTGAGACTTTCTCCTTTTTTGTCTTCTCCACATAACCTCCACCATCATATTCTATTCCACCTATAGTGCTATATCCATGGCTCATGCTCATGTATTGCGTGAAAGTTGAAAAAGTTTGAGATTGTTAAAGTATGAAACAATTGCTTGGCTTGTCATCGGGGTTGTGCATGATTAAATACTTGGTGTGATAAAGATAGAACAACAGCCAGACTATATGATTTTCTAGGGATAACTTTCTTTGGCCATGTTGTTTTGAAAAGACATGATTGCTTTATTGGTACGCTCGAAGTATTATTGTTTTTATGTCAAATGATAGCCTATTGCTTTGAATCACTCGTGTCTTAATATTCATGCCATGATTAGGTACATGATCAAGATTATGCTAGGTAGCATTCCACATCAAAAACTATCTTTTTTATCATTTACCTACTCGAGGACAAGCAGGAATTAAGTTTGGGGATGCTGATACGTCTCCGTAGTATCTATAATTTTTGATTGTTCCATGCCAATATTCTTCAACTTTCATATAGTTTTGGCAACTTTTTATACTATTTTTAGGATTAACATATTGATCCAGTGCCCAGTGCCAGTTCCTGTTTGTTGCATATTTTATGTTTCGCAAACAACCCATATCAAATGGAGTCCAAACGGGATAAAAACGGATAGAGAAATATTTTGGAATATTTATGAGTTTTTGGGAAGTAAAATCAACGCGAGACGGTGCCCGAGGGGGCTAGGAGATAGGGGGGGGCGCCACAGGGAGGCAGGCGTGCCCTGGACTCTCCTGGACCCCCTGTAAGGCGGTTGACGCTCTTCTTGTGCCGCAAGAAAGCTAATTTTATGAGAAAGATCTGGGCAAAAGATTCACCCCAATCGGAGTTACGGATCTCCGGATATAAAAGAAACGGTGAAGGGGTAGAATTGGAGAACGCAGGAACAGAGAGATAGATCCAATCTCGGAGAGGCTCTCGCCCCTCCCATGCCATGGGAGTCAAGGACTAGAGGGGAAACCCTTCTCCCATCTAGGGAGGAGGTCAAGGAAGAATAAGAAGAAGGGGGGGCCTCTCCCCCTTGCTTCCGGTGGCGCCGAAACACTACCGGAGGCCATCATCATCACCGCAATCTTCACCAACAACTTCACCGCCTTCATCACCAACTCTTCCCCCCTCTATGCAGCGGTGTAACCTCTCTCTTACCCGCTGTAAACTCTACTTAAACATGGTGCTCAATGCTATATATTATTTCCCAATGATGTATGGCTATCTTATGATGTTTGAGTAGATCCGTTTTGTGCTATGGGTTAATTGATGATCGTGATTGGTTTGAGTTGCATCTTTTATTATTGGTGCTGTCCTATTGTGCCCTCCATGTCGCGCAAGCATGAGGGATTCCCGCTGTAAGGTTTGCAATATGTTTATGATTTTCTTATGGTGGGTGGCGTGAGTGAACAGAAGCACATACCTGAGTAAGTAGGTTGTTTGCGTATGGGATAAAGGGGACTTGATGCTTTAATGCTATGGTTGGGTTTTACCTTGATGAATCTTTAGTAGTTGCGGACGCTTGCGAGAGTTCCAATCATAAGTGCATATGATCCAAGTAGAGAAAGTATGTTAGCTTATGCCTCTCCCTCAAATAGAATTGCAACAGTGGTTACCGGTCTAGTTATCGATTGCCTTTGACAAATAAACTTTCTCGTAACAAAAAGCTCTCTACTAATACTTACTTTATTGCATCTTTATCTAAACAGCCCCTAGTTTATATTTACGTGCTTTTTATTATCTTGCAAACCTATCGTATCACACCTACAAAGTACTTCTAGTTTCATACTTGTTCTAGGTAAAGCAAACGTCAAGCGTGCGTAGAGTTGTATCGGTGGTCGATAGAACTTGAGGGAATATTTATTCTACCTTTAGCTCCTCGTTGGGTTCGACACTTACTTATCGAAAATTGCTGCAATCCCCTACACTTGTGGGTTATCAAGCGCGCTCAGGGAACTTATGCAATATTACTGACGAAGTGTAAGAAGCATCTTCGAAGAAAATAGTACCCCCACCGATACCTTTCTTCGGTTGCTCATTACTGCTATGAGACTTGTGCAATAGATTTTTTGTACCCATGAGTTCCGTTGTGTGCCGAACATAATTGAAAACAATAAGAACACTAACTTTTGGCTTCACCCAGTCTGAGGTCCGGCTCGGATGAACCGATCGTGGAAATCGCAGAGGTGCTCCCTTTAGTCCCTAGCCGAACAATCGGGAATGTAGGGGTAAACACAGGAGCAAGCCAACCTAGCTTGCAAATCTCTTAAGTCAACATGGTGCATATTGTGGCGTAATACACGAACAAGGAACGAAGTCGTACAAGTATAATCATTTGCAAGAGAAAAGGCTTCATAAAGGAAGCCCCCAAGTAAATGGCCATGGGGTTGTCTGAACTGGCCCATGAGTATATGGCCATGGGGGTCCTCGGCCCAATCCAACTGATCGGGAGACGACATGGTGAGTACCCCCTAGTCTAGGACACCGTCAACCACCACCGCCTCCGCTGGATTTCAACTATTACATGCTCTTAAAAGGACATATCAAGATGTGCGGCGGTCGGGAACTACCTCCAGTGATAGAAGGTTAGCAGAATGAAGAAGTGGGAAAAAAATTCCCCAGCTCGGCAAACAGGAAAACCAATCGTGCCCCCCCCCTGCTCAAGGTGTCTAGTGATATCGTCGCTAATCTGCCGGGGATGGTGCCCGGTACCAATCCTGGTGATTACCTGGGCGATGATGTAGAGTTTGAAACAATGGAGGTGGATGAATTCAGATACCAGTACGGGAAGCCTCCGTCAAAGATGGAAGTCCTCCTCTAACAACGATGATGTGAAGATTCCATCAATGGTACATGAAAACCTGCAACGAGTATGGGAAGGATGCTTTGGTGATGAGAATTAAATACGAGCACGACCTTGTTGGAACTGGTCTGTTCTCTATTGAATTTGACGAATTATTCCATTTATACAATCAAAAGGCCCTCGACAAAACACTCGTGACTTGCTACTATCTGTAAGTACTACTTCTGTAATTAAGTTTCCATATAATTATCCTCACTATATTATGCAGATTGAAGATCATCGAATGTAGAAAAGCACAAATCTATGACATTGGGTTCATTAACCCAAATATCATACATGAATGGATGGTTCAAAAGAATGTCATAGAAACCGAGGACAACTTGCTACAATCGTTGCTCGAAAATCAAAACAAAGGCACAATACTCTTTCCTTACAACTTCAGGTGAGTGTTACTATCTTGTGCATATTTGGGTTCCCTTATTACTCGAGGTTATAGTAATGTAATTGATGAGTTATGCATGCGTGTGCAGATTCCACTTTATTCTCCTAGAGATTACCTTGAGCAGGGAGTAGTAACTGTCTTAGACTCAAGACGAAAAGATCCCAAGGACTATGCGGACATGACTCAAATGCTCCAAAAGTAAGTTCAATCAATCATTATCGCACCATATCGGCAACTTTGTTCATTTCCTGATATCAAGTAATTATTTTCTTTGTCTCTCAGGGTTTGTAAAGAGTTCACCGTAATTGCTCCGGGACTGCCGAGTGAGCTGCGATTTACACACCCGAAAGTAAGTACTACTACCTAGTTCCGCGCATCTCCCATTGATTCTAGCTAGTTTCATCAATACAATTTAACATGCTTGCTTATCAGTTTAATTGACCTCTATTTCTCATGAAGTGCTTGTGGCAGGAAGGCGGGAATGATTTTTGTGGATACTAAGTTTGCGAGTTCATCCACCACTCGAAATATGAGCGGGGCTACTTGACTCCAACGTATCTAAAATTTATGAAGTATTCATGCTATTATATTACCTGTTTTGGATGTTCAATGGGATTTACTATACACTTTTATATTATTTTTTGGGACTAACCTATTAACCGGAGGCCCCAGATTGTTGTTTTTGCCTATTTCAGTGTTCCGCAGAAAAGGAATATCAAACGGAGTCCAAACGGAATGAAACCTTCGGGAGAGTTATTTTTGGAACGAAAGCAATCTAGGAGACTTGGAGTAGACGTCAGGGAAGCTTCGAGGAAGCCACGAGGCAGGAAGGCGTGCCCTACCCCCCTGGGCGCGCCCCCACCCTCATGGGCCCCTCGTCGCTCCTCTGACCGACTTCTTTCACCTATATATGTCCATATACCCTAAAAACATCGGGGATCACAATAGATCGGGAGTTCCGCCGCCGCAAGCCTCTGTAGCTATGTGTTTGATCTCTCTCTCTCTATCATGTTCTTGAGGTGATACGATCTTGATGTATCGCGAGCTTTGCTATTATAGTTGGATCTTATGATGTTTCTCCCCCTCTACTCTCTTGTAGTGGATTGAGTTTTCCCTTTGAAGTTATCTTATCGGATTGAGTCTTTAAGGATTTGAGAACAGTTGATGTATGTCTTGTCGTGCTTATCTGTGGTGAAAATGGGATATTCACGTGATCTACTTGATGTATGTTCTGGTGATCAACTTGCAGGTTCAATGAACTTATGCATAGGGGTTGGCACATGTTTTCGTCTTGACTCTCCGGTAGAAACTTTGGGGCACTCTTTGAAGTACTTGTGTTGGTTGAATAAATGAATTTGAGATTGTGTGATGCATATCGTATAATCATGCCCACGGATACTTGGCGTGACATTGGAGTATCTAGGTGACATTAGGGTTTTGGTTGATTTGTATCTTAAGGTGTTATTCTAGTATGAACTCTATGATAGATTGAACGGAAAGAATAGCTTCGTGTTATTTCACTAAGGACTCTTGAATAGATCGATTGGAAAGGATAACTTTGAGGTGGTTTCATACCCTACAATAATCTCTTCGTTTGTTCTCCGCTATTACTGACTTTGGAGTGACTCTTTGTTGCATGTTGAGGGATAGTTATATGATCTAGTTATGTTATTATTGTTGAGAGAACTTGCACTAGTGAAAGTACGAACCTTAGGCCTTGTTTCCTAGCATTGCAATACCGTTTACGCTCACTTTTATCATGAGTTACCTTGTTGTTTTTATATTTTCAGATTACAAAAACCTATATCTACCATCCATATTGAACTTGTATCACCATCTCTTCGCTGAACTAGTGCACCTATAGAATTTACCATTGTATTAGGTGTGTTGGGGACACAAGAGACTCTTTGTTATTTGGTTGTAGGGTTGTTTGAGAGATACCATCTTCATCCTATGCCTCCCACGGATTGATAAACCTTAGGTCATCCACTTGAGGGAAATTTACTACTGTCGTACAAACCTCTGCACTTGGAGGCCCAACAACGTCTACAAGAAGAAGGTTGTGTAGTAGACATCAAGCTCTTTTCTGGCACCGTTGCCAGGGAGGTGAGTGCTTGAAGGTATATCTTTAGATCTTGCAATCGAATCTTTCTGTTACTTGTTTTATCACTAGTTTAGTTTATCAAAGAAAACTACAAAAAAATGGAATTGAGTTTGTCTCAGACGCTTTATCTTTTTAATATCTTTCATGAGAATGATGGCAAGGAAAATTGTGCTCAAGTGCTAGAATAAGAAGTCTATAAAATATTTGGCACTAAATATGCGAATGATGAGCATTATTGCAATCCGGGATTGATTGAATCCCCGACATCGTGGTTCATCCAATGAGATCATCGTGGAACATGTGGGAGCCAACATGGGTATCGGATGACCCGCAAGTATATGGGATAGTTGTAGCCTATTTCAATAAGTAAGAGTGTCGAACCCAACGAGGAGCTAAAGGTAGAACAAATATTCTCTCAAGTCCTATCTGCCACTTATACGACTCTACGCACGCTTTGTGTTCGCTTTACCTAGAACAAGTATGAAACTAGAAGTACTTTGCAAGAGTTGTTGGATAGGTTTGCCAGAAAGTAAAGAGCACGTAAATAAAAGCTAGGGGCTATTTAGATAAAGATGCAAGAAAGTAAATATAGCGAGTGTGGAAAAGTGGTGGTAGGAGTTGTGAAATTGTCCCTAGGCAACTGACTATGTTACTAGACCGGTAATCACTATTGCAATTCTATTTGAGGGAGAGGCATAAGCTAACATATCATCCCTTACTTGGAATTCTATGCACTTATGATTGGAACTCTAGCAAGCATCCGCAACTACTAAAGATTCATTAAGGTAAAACCCAACCATAGCATTAAGCATCAAGTCCCCTTTTAGCCCATACGCAAACAACCTACTTACTCGGGTTTGTGTTTCAGTCACTCACGCAACCCACTATAAGTGAATCATGAATGCATTGCAACACCCTACAGCGGGAATCCCTCACGCTTGCGCGACACGGAGGGCACAATAGGACAGCACCAATAATAAAACATGCAACTCAAACCAATCATAGCAATTCATCAATCACCGATAGGACAACGGGAATCTACTCAGACATCATAGGATGGCAACACATCATTGGATAATAATATGAAGCATAAACCACCATGTTCAAGTAGAGGGTACAGCGGGTTGAGGGAGAGTGGACCGCTGGATATAGAAGGGCGAAGGTCATGGAGATGTTGGTGAAGATTGCGGAGGTGTTGGTGAAGATCGCAGTAATGATCATGGCCCCCGGAGGCGTTCCGGCGCCACCGGAAGCAAGGGGGAGAGAGCCCCCCTTCTTCTTCTTCTTCCTTGACCTCCTCCCTAGATGGGAGAAGGGTTTCCCCTCTGGTCCTTGGCTCCCATGGCTTGGGAGGGGCGAGAGCCCCTCCAAGATTGGATCTATCTCTCTGTTTCTGCGTTCTCTGATTCTACCCCTTCACCGTTTCTTAAATATCCGGAGATCCGTAACTCCGATTGGGGTGAATATTTCGCCCAAATCTTTCTCATAAAATTAGCTTTCTTGCGCCAAAAGAAGAGCATCAACCGCCTTATGAGTGGCCCACGAGAGCCCAGGGCGCACCTGCCTCCCTGGGGCGCGGCCCCTGTCTCGTGGCCACCCCGGACACTGTTTCGCATTGATTTTACTTCCCAAAAATCATAAATATTCCAAAAAAAAATCTCCATCCGTTTTTATCCCATTTGGATTCCGTTTGATATTGGTTTTCTGGGAAACATAAAACATGCAACAGACAGGAACTGGCACTGGGCACTGGATCAATATGTTACTCCCAAAAAGAGTATAAAAAGTTGCCAAAAGTATATGAAATTTGAATAATATTGGCATGGAACAATCAAAATTATAGATACGACGGAGACGTATCAGCATCCCCAAGCTTAATTCCTACTCGTCCTCGAGTAGGTAAATGATAAAAAAGATAATTTTTGATGTGGAATGCTACCTAGCATAATCTTGATCATATGTCTAATCATGGCATGAATATTAAGACACGAGTGATTCAAAGCAATAGTCTATCATTTGACATAAAAACAATAATACTTCAAGCGTACCAATAAAGCAATCATGTATTTTCAAAACAACAAGGCCAAAGCAAGCTTATCCCTTCAAAATCATATAGTTTGGCCATGCTTCATTTTTGTCACACAAAATGCCCCCATCATGCACAATCCCGATGACGAGTCGAGCAATTGGTTCATACTTTTTAACGCGCTTCAGCTTTTTCAACCCTCACGCAATACATGAGCGCAATCCATGGATATAGCACTATAGGTGGAATAGAATATAATGATGGAGGTTATGTGGAGAAGACAAAAAGGGAGAAAGTCTGACATCGACGCGGCTAATCAACGGGCTATGGAGATGCCCATCAATTGATGTCAATGTGAGGAGTAGGGATTGCCATGCAACGGATGCACTAAGAGATATAAATGTATGAAAGCTCAACAAAAGAATCTAAGTGGGTGTGCATCCAACTTGCTTGCTCATGAAGACCAAGGGCATTTGAGGAAGCCCATCGTTGGAATATACAAGCCAAGTTCTATAATGAAAATTCCCACTAGTATATTAAAGTGACAACGTAGGAGACAATCTATATGAAGAACATGGTGCTACTTTGAAGCACAAGTGTGGAAAAAGGATAGTAACATTGCCCCTTTTCTTTTTCTTTTTTTTCTTTTTTCTTTTTTTTCGGTGGGCTTCTTTGGCCCCCTTTTTATTTAGGCTTCTTTGCCCTTTCCTTTTTTTTTCTTTTTTTCGTTTTTTATGGGACAGTGCTCTATAATGATGATCATCACACTTTTATTTACTTACAACTCAATATTACAACTCGATACTAGAACAAAGATATGACTCTATATGAATGCTTCCGGCGGTGTACCGGGATGTGCAATGATCTAGCATAGCAATGACATCAAAAAACGGACAAGCCATGAAAACATCATGCTAGCTATCTTACGATCATGCAAAGCAATATGACAATGAATGCTCAAGTCATGAATATGATGATGATGGAAGTTGCATGGAAATATATCTCGGAATGGCTATGGGGATGCCATGATAGGTAGGTTTGGTGGCTGTTTTGAGGAAGATATAATCAGGCTTATGTGTGATAGAGCGTATCATATCATGGGGTTTGGATGCGCCGGCGAAGTTTGCACCAACTCTCAAGGTGAGAAAGGGCAATGCACGGTACCGAAGAGGCTAGCAATGATGGAAAGGTAAAAGTGCATATAATCCATGGACTCACATTAGTCATAAAGAACTCATATACTTATTGCAAAAGTTTATTAGCCCTGAAGCAAAGTACTACTACGCATGCCCCTAGGGGGATAGATTGGTAGGAAAAGACCATCGCTCATCCCCGACTACCACTCATAAGGAAGACAATCAAAGAAACACCCCATGCTTCAAATTTGTCACACAACGGTTATCATACGTGCATGCTACGGGACTTGAAAACCTCAAAAAAAGTGTCTCTACAATCCACAACGACCTACTAGCATGACTCTAATATCACCATCTTTATATCGCAAAACTATTGCAAGGAATCAAACATATCATATTCAGCGATCTTACAAGTTTATGTAGGATTTTATGACTAACCATGTGAATGACCAGTTCCTATCATCTCTCCAAATAGATATAAGTGATGCAAGAGAGTTTAATTCTTTCTAAAAAAGATATACCCACGCTCTAACAAATATAAGTGAAGCAAAAGATCTTTCTACAAATGGCGGTTTTCTATGTGAAGAGAAACAGGCAATCCAAACTTCAAATGATCTAACTGAAGCACATGAAGCGTTCTATAAAGCCATACTCAAAATATTTAGGTTCAGTGCAATGAGCATTCTATAAATCAACCAAGGACTATCTCATTCCAGCATGGTGCAAAAAAGAAAATTGAAAACTAAATGCAAAAGACGCTCCAAGACTTGCACATAATGCATGAACGAAACGAATTCGAAAACATACTGATACTTGTTGAAGAAAGAGGGGATGCCTTCCGGGGCATCCCCAATCTTAGACTCTTGAGACTCCTTGAATATTTACTTGGCGTGCCTCGGGCATCCCCAAGCTTGAGCTCTTGCCTCTCTTCCTTTTCCTCATATCGAGACATCCTCGATTAGACACTACATCCACACAAAACTTCAACAGAAAACTCGGTAAGATCCGTTAGTATAATAAAGCAAATCACCACTCTAAGTACTGTAGCTAACCAATTCATATTTTGTTTTTGCATTGTGTCTACTGTAATATAACTTTTCCATGGCTTAATCCACTAATATAAATTGATAGATTCATCAAAACAAGCAAACTATGCATCAAAAACAGAATCTGTCAAAAACAGAACAGCCTGTAGCAATCTGAACATCCACCATACTTATGGTACCCCACAAATTCTACCAATATTAGGAAAAATAAACAAGTTGTACATAAAGACAGGGCAAAAGGAATCAGAACCATTTGACGTTCCAGATAAAAATGTAAAATCGCGCACTACAGCCAAAGTTTCTGTCCTGCACCGTACAAACCAACAAGCATTGTAAACATCCTAAAGGCAAACCTTGGTACATTATTTTTATAATACAATGGAATTGTGAAAGGGGATAATTATTTTTGTTGAAAATTTTCTGTAATCAACATTCACAAAGTTTCCGTGAGCATGAACAAAGTTCAAGGAGCTCTCCCACTTCAACAATGCTTGTCTTTCTTACTTTCGCTTTCCTTTTTGAAATTTTTTAGGTTCCCCTCTTTATTTTTGTGTTTTTAAACTATATAAAAGCACTCAACAGAAATAAATGACTCTCTAAAACTTCCGGGTTGTCTCCCTAGCAGCACTTTCTTTAAAGCCATTAAGCTAGGCATATAGTGCTGAAGTAATGAATCCACCCGGATCGCAAGGTATATCAAAGCCAATTTTAATTAACAATGATTTGTAATTTAGTAGTGAGCACAAAGTAACATATATCAAGCAACAACAAAGTTTAACTCTCTTCCTATGCATCGGCATGTCATGAAAGAACAATTCATGCACACCAAGTAAAGGCCAATGCATAGTATAAGAAGTTTCTTGCAATTCTATCGTGTTGGAAACATAGAGAGGTGGAGATATAGTTCCTCTCTCATAATAATTGCAAGTAGGAGCAGCAAGCACATGCATATTACATTCATCAAAATCATCATGTGCAATGGTAAAAGGCAACCCATCAATATAATCCTTACTAAGCACAAACTTCTCCGATATAGTGTAGTTGGGAGAATTGAAAAAGATAAAAGGACTATCATGCGTGGGTGCAATAGCAACAATTTGATGTTTAACATAAGGAACTATAGCAAGTTCATCTCCATAAGCATAATTCATATTGGCATCTTGGCCACAATCATAGCAAGCATCATCAAAAAGGGATATTTCAAGAGACTCAATGGGATCATAACAATCATCATGGAAATCATCATAGTTATCATCATAGTAAACATCCTTCGGTAAGAACGAAGGGAAATTAAACAATGTATGAGTTGAAGAGTTACTCTCATTAGAAGGTGGGCACGGGTAGCTAATCTGCTCTTCCTCCTTTTATTCTTCGCTCTCCTCATCATCTTTTTCATCCAATGAGCTCACAGTTTCATCAATTTCTTCTTCCATAGCTTCCTACAAAATATTAGTCTCTTTTTGGACAGCGGAGAATTTCTCAATATATGGATTAACATAGGTATTAGAAGCATAATTATCATAACAATATTCAAGTATGGCAAAACTTTCAGATTTGTAAAGAGTAGCATCATACTTTTCAATCAAAGAAGCAATTTCAAAAGCACCCTTAAAAGCAACAAATTCTTCAATTTGTTGAACATCATAGTAATTATAAACACCCTTAGCATACGAAGATACAATTCCATTATCAATAAACTCACATTGGTAGGGAAGGTATTTCTTAGGGTTTTCAGAACAACAAGTAACATCATATATTTCACATAAATTCCAAGCATAGCATTGCAAACGTTGAATTTGATCCCATAATAGTTTCCCTTTTTCAGATATATGGTTTCGCACATAACAAGCATGCTCATCTAAAGATTTGCCCTCAACTAAGCTTGTTGGGGTTTCAGCACAAGCACAAAGGGATCGAAGATGATGCAAGTAAAAAGCTTCAGTAGTGTGATAGATTTTGAGTGGTTCTTCAACCAATGGAGCAGTAGGTACAACTAATTTTTTTGGTATTTTGCGTTTCCTACCGAAAACTAAAGATAGAAAACAACTAAGAACAACAAATAAAAATTACTTAGTGATAAAGCAAACAAGCACACACGAGAATATTCACCCCACGCTATGACTCCCCGGCAACGGCGCCAGAAAAAAGGTCTTGATGACCCGCAAGTATACGGGATAGTTGTAGCCTCTTTCGATAAGTAAGAGTGTCGAACCCAACGAAGAGCTAAAGGTAGAACAAATATTCTCTCAAGTCCCATCTGCCATTGATACGACTCTACGCACGCTTTGTGTTCGCTTTACCTAGAACAAGTATGAAACTAGAAATACTTTGCAAGAGTTGTTGGATGGGTTTGCAAGAAAGTAAAGAGCATGTAAATAAAAGCTAGGGGCTGTTTAGATAAATATGCAAGAAAGTAAATATAGCGAGTGTGGAAAAGTGGTGGTAGGAGTTGTGAAATTGTCCCTAGGCAACTGACTATGTTACTAGACCGGTAATCACTATCGCAATTCTATTTGAGGGAGAGGCATAAGCTAACATATCATCCCTTACTTGGAATTCTATGTACTTATGATTGGAACTCTAGCAAGCATCCGCAACTACTAAAGATTCATTAAGGTAAAACCCAACCATAGCATTAAGCATCAAGTCCCCTTTTATCCCATACGCAAACAACCTACTTACTCGGGTTTGTGTTTCAGTCACTCAGCAACCCACTATAAGCGAATCATGAATGCATTGCAACACCCTACAGCGGGAATCCCTCACGCTTGCGCGACACGGAGGGCACAATAGGACAGCACCAATAATAAAACATGCAACTCAAACCAATCATAGCAATTCATCAATCACCGATAGGACAACAGGAATCTACTCAGACATCATAGGATGGCAACACATCATTGGATAATAATATGAAGCATAAAGCACCATGTTCAAGTAGAGGGTACAGCGGGTTGCGGGAGAGTGGACCGCTGGATATAGAAGGGGGAAGGTGATGGAGATGTTGGTGAAGATGGCGGAGGTGTTGGTGAAGATCGCGGTGATGATGATGGCCCCCGGAGGTGTTCCGGCACCACCGGAAGCAAGGGGGAGAGAGCCCCCCTTCTTCTTCTTCTTCCTTGACCTCCTCCCTAGATGGGAGAAGGGTTTCCCCTCTGGTCCTTGGCTCCCATGGCTTGGGAGGGGTGAGAGCCCCTCCGAGATTGGATCTATCTCTCTGTTTCTGCGTTCTCTGATTCTACCCCTTCACCGTTTCTTAAATATCCGGAGATCCGTAACTCCGATTGGGGTGAATCTTTCGCCCAGATGTTTCTCATAAAATTATCTTTCTTGCACCAAAATAAGAGCGTCAACCGCCTTACGGGTGGCCCACGAGAGCCCAGGGCGCGCCTGCCTCCCTGGGGCGCGGCCCCCTGTCTCGTGGCCACCCCGGACACTGTTTCGCGTTGATTTTACTTCCCAAAAATCATAAATATTCCAAAAATAATCTCCATCTGTTTTTATCCTATTTGGATTCCGTTTGATATTGGTTTTCTGCAAAACATAAAACATGCAACCGATAGGAACTGGCACTGGGCACTGGATCAATATGTTAGTCCCAAAAATAGTATAAAAAGTTGCCAAAAGTATATGGAAGTTGAATAATATTGGCATGGAACAATAAAAAATTATAGATATAGTGGAGACATATCAATATCCAGATCCCGCTGTTGGTTATTGGCCGGAGAGATGTCTCGGTCTTGTCTGCATGATTCCCGAACCTGTAGGGTCTACACACTTAAGGTTCGATGACGATAGGGTTATAGGGAATAGATGTACGTGGTTATCGAATGTTGTTCAGAGTCCCGGATGAGATCCCGAACGTCACGAGGAGTTCCGGAATGGTCCGGGGGTAAAGATTTATATATGGGAAGTCCCGTTTTGGACACCGAAAGTGTTCTGGGCATTATCGGTAACGTACCGGGACCACCTAAAGCGTTCGGGGGTCCACCGGGAGGGGTCACCAACCCCAGAGGCCTGTGTGGGTCAAGTGTGGGAAGGGGCCAGCCCCTAGGTGGGCTGGTGCGCCTTGCACAAGAGACCCAAGGCGCAGGGAAAGGGGGAAGGGGGAAAACCCTAGGCTCAGATGGGCCTAAGGCCCACCTAGGGTGCCCCCCCTCTCTCCCCCTCTGGCCGCCCCCAGATGCATCTAGGGCTGGCCGCCACCCTAAAGGGGGAACCCTAGATGGGGGTGCAGCCCCTCCCCTTCCCCTATATATAGTGGGGTTTTTGGGGCTGCCAGAGACATGAGTCTCCCTCTCTCTTGGCGCAGCCCTACCCCTCTCCCTCCTCGTCTCTCGCAGTGCTTGGCGAAGCCCTGCTAGAGTGCCACGCTCCTCCATCACCACCACGTCATTGTGCTGCTGCTGGATGGAGTCTTCCTCAACCTCTCCCTCTCTCCTTGCTGGATCAAGGCACGTGAGACGTCACCAGGCTGCACGTGTGTTGAACGCGGAGGCACCGTTGTTCGATACTTAGATCGGATTCGGCCGCGATCTGAATCGCTTCGTGTATGACTCCACCGACCGCGTTCTTGCAACGCTTCCGCATCGTGATCTTCAAGGGTATGAAGATGCACTCCCCCCTCTCTCGTTGCTAGTTACTGCATAGATTGATCTTGGTGATGCATAGAAAATTTTGAATTTCTGCTACGTTCCCCAACAACATCTTGATCACAGAAAAATTTCATGAGTAATTGGAGAAAACCATATGAGAAATTGCTCTGTAGAAAGATGTGCACCAAGACAAGAATGTGGGACATAAGCAAAACAAAAAAGGAAAAATCAATCCGTGGTCGGATGGTTGTACCCCTAGACCATTAGGAGATAATATTCTTTCTCTGGGAGTTCTCTTGATAGCGGAATGTTACAACAAAGAGTAAGAACGAAACCAATAAAAAAGTTGCACTCTTTGGATCTCTAGACCAAATCTTATTATTCAATTTGAAAATATATTGCAGAGAGATGTCGGAATGATGGAGCCATTGGAATATTTGACGATGAGATGATGGTCCGAGGTGTGATCAAACTTGCGGAAGACAGTCGGATAGAGAATTTCAGTTCCATGAGTTATTGCCTAATAGCTATGGAGAAGTGGCTAAATGAGAGAGCTATACAAAATATACTTACTAGCTTCTAACTACTTAAAAATAGAATATATGCATACAAGACTTTACTAGGCTGGAAGAGACACTAACACTATCATTTTTAGCAACTTGCCATGGCAAGGGTAGAAACTCTGCCATTTTATAAAGGAGAAAGAGAATTGCCAAGTTAATTAAGAAAAGTCAGGAGAAAACCACATTACAAAAAGAAAAGACACAAAGAGGAAATTAGATACCAACCCTATAAGATAAGTAGTTTCGATCCATGTTTCCGGTGTCATGTCTTGTAGCGTGGATCTGCTAATGAAATGTTGCGTTATCAGACAGAACTTCCACAATGTTGCAAGATGACACTTAAGAATTCTTTTGACTATATTAGTGGTTCCAAAATATTTAAGGCATACCTTAATCTAATTCTAAAATGCTAGTGTTCACCCCACCGATCATGCTGAATATGTCAACCACCTCCTCGCCCATTGGATCTTCTTTTGATCGAATGACCCACAACAACCCTACCCATATTTTAGCTTTTGCCACCTGGCTCTTGTTGCAATTCTACCATCATGCAACACGGGTCTATTGCAGACACATAACTACTCTCTGATACGTCTCCAACGTATCTATAATTTTTGATTGCTCCATGCTACTTTATATACTATTTTGGACCATATTGGGCTTTATTTTCCACTTTTATATTACTTTTGGGACTAACCTATCAACCGAAGGCCCAGCCCAGAATTGCTGTTTTTTGCCTATTTCAGTGTTTCAAAGAAACAGAATATCAAACGGAGTCCAAACGGAATGAAACCTTCGGGAACGTGATTTTCTCACCGAACGTGATCCAGGAGACTTGGACCCTACTCCAAGAAGTAACAAAGGCGGTCACGAGGGTGGGGGCGCCCCCCTAGGGCGCCCCCCCTAGGGCACGCCCCCTACCTCGTGGGCCCCATGTTGCTACATCGACGTACGCCTTCCTCCTATATATACCGACGTACCCCCGACAGATCAAGTACGGAGCCAAAAACCTAATTCCACCGCCACAACTTTCTGTATCCACGAGATCCCATCTTGGGGCCTGTTCCGGAGCTCCGCCGGAGGGGGCATCTACCATGGAGGGCTTCTACATCAACACCATAGCCTCTCCGATGAAGTGTGAGTAGTTTACTTCAGACCTTCGGGTCCATAGCTAGTACCTAGATGGCTTCTTCTCTCTTTTTGGATCTCAATGCAATGTTCTTCCCCTCTCTTGTGGAGATCTATTCGATGTAATCTTCTTTTTGCGGTGTGTTTGTTGAGACCGATGAATTGTGGGTTTATGATCTAGCTTATCTATGAATAATATTTGAATCTTCTCTGAATTCTTTTATGTATGATTGAGTTATCTTTGCAAGTCTCTTCGAATTATCCGTTTGGTTTGGCCAACTAGATTGGTAGTTCTTGCAATGGGAGAAGTGTTTAGCTTTGGGTTCAATCTTGCGGTGTCCTTACCCAATGACACAAAGGGTTGCAAGGCATGTATTGTATTGGTGCCATCGAGGATAACAAGATGGGGTTTTTATCATATTGCATGAAGTTATCCCTCTACATCATGTCATCTTGCTTAAGGCGTTACTCTGTTTTTAACTTAATACTCTAGATGCATGCTGGATAGCGGTCGATGAGGGGAGTAATAGTAGTAGATGCAAAATCATTTCGATCTACTTGTCTTGGACGTGATGCCTATATACATGATCATACCTAGATATACTCATAACTATGCTCAATTCTGTCAATTGCTCAACAGTAATTTGTTCACCCACCGTAGAATACTTATGCTCTTGAGAGAAGCCACTAGTGAAACCTATGGCCCCGGGGTCTATTCTCATCATATCAATCTCCATCACTTTATTATTTGCTTTGTTTTTACTTTGCCTTTTACTTTTCACTTTGCATCTCTATATCAAAAATACCAAAAATATTATTTATCATCTCTATCAAATCTCACCCTCGTAAGTGACTGTGAAGGGATTGACAACCCCTAATCGCGTTGGTTGCGAGTAGCTATTGTTTTGTGTAGGTACGAGGGACTTGTGCGTGGTCTCCTACTGGATTGATACCTTGGTTCTCAAAAACATAGGGAAATACTTACGCTAATTTACTGCATCATCCTCTCCTCTTCGGGGAAATCCAACGTAGTGCTCAAGAGGTAGCACTCTCCTCTCCCCACCTTATACCCAACCAAACATGTTAGTCCACATGGTTTTTCCCCCAATCAATGTTGTCCATCATCTGCATCCCAGGTCGTTCCCTTCTTACCCAAATCCTTTCTCCCTCATTCGTCCAGCTAAAGGCCATCATTGCCTTGGAGCTCATGTGTGGCAACCCCGCAGCTGCCACATGTGTGTTTGGTAGGGTGCATGGAGGGTGTATGACGGTAAAAAGTTCTCAATCCAACCCAATTTTACTTGTTTGGTAGGGTGCATGGGCTCACCTGGGCAATGCCCATCTGATGCAAAAAAGGGTCCTTGGTCATGCCCATTTCATGCCCCCCACAGAAGGTGCATGGAGGCAGCCATGCTGGCCCTGACCCTTGTCCCCACCCACCACACCACATCCAGATAAGTTTAGATTTTCAAATTTTATTTAAATTTTCAAAAAATATTCAGAATTTTAGAATTTTTTCAATTTTCAAAAAAGTTTAGAATTTCAAGTTTTGTTTAATTTTTTAGATTTTCAGAAATTCAGAATTCCTTAAATTTCAAAAACGTTCAGAATTTCAAATTTTGTTTAAATTTTTGAAAATGTACAGAGTTTTAAAAAAATAATTTAAAAAAATGTTCAGAATTTCAAATTTTGTTGAAGCGTTAATTTTTTTACATTTATCTAAAAATGTTCAGAATTTCAAAGTTTGTTGAAGCGTTAAAAATATAAAAAAAATATAATTCTGTTTAAATTTTCAAAAGCTCAAAATATCAAATGTGTTCACATTTTCAAAACATGTGCATAATTTCAAATTCTATTTGAATTTTGAGAAAATGTTTAGAATTTCAAATTTTGTTTAAATCTTCAATAAAAGTTCAGAATTTCAAAATATGTTTAGATTTTTGTTCATGTTTTTTCAATTTTGTTCACCATTCAAAAAATTATTCAGAATTCAAAATTGTTCAACATGTCTAAACACATGCACGCTGCCAAACAAAGTCTCAGCGCATACACCGCTGCCAAACAACAACAAATACATGGATTCAGCATTATCTACACTCGGCTTGTATGAGAGAAGAACAACTAGGCTAGGTCCATACATGCTACCAAACACACCCTACGAGTACGACACCACCAGTCACCACTACTGCACGTGGGACCACCTGTTGTCGATGCCAATGACGCGACGTTCTATAGGAAAGGCGCAGAGGTTAGGAAAGGTTTTCTATTGCAATCTTGTTGCAATGGCGATGAACATGTGCGCAAGCTGAAAATGGTTTTTGCAACAAGATTTCAATTGCAATTGCAACAAGGCTCTTGCAATAGCGACATTGACAGAGGCAGGCCCGGAAAACTAGGAGCCTTCGCTATGGTGATCTGGCAACTAGGGTTTTCGAGGGAAAGTGACGGCGGCCGTGGACTTCGTCGACGGGCTGCAACGGGGCTTCTGATCCGGGATGAGTTCTTCATCTGCTTCAGGAAGAGGGGGCGCTACTATCTCGCCTCACTCAGCGAGGGTACGCATGGAGGAGGAACTCGGGAGGATGGGACTGTCGGAGGAAGAGGCCACGCCGCTTGTGCTAAAAGATGTCGATGACAGAGCTCCAAGGAAGTGGTCATTGGCCGGCAAGATCATGCATCGTCATACGCTTCATATGCAGACGATCACTAATGCCCTTCGGCCTACCTGGGGAAACCCTAGGGGGCTAGTCTTCCGCTCTGGGGGAGAAAACGTCTTTGTGGCAGACTCTGAGATCGAAAGAGACATAGATCGTGTCAAGGAGGGGTCACCATGGCATGTGAGCAAGCATGCGTTGATCCTGGAAGAATTTATTCCCTGCATGTGGCCGTCTAAACTTAAATCTGATAGGTTGCAGGTATGGGCTCGGGTAACAAACTTGCCGTTTCATCTTAGGGATGATGCTTGTGCTGCTGCGATCACTAAACAGCTGGATAAGAATGCTACTGGTGCTCGGATTAACCCAGTTGGGGGTTTCCTGAGAGCACGCATTACAATTGATGTGCAAAACCATTGAGGAGATGGATTTTGATTGAGTCAGACTGGAGGAACAGACAGGATCTCTATGATATTCACTATGAACAGATTCTCACTTCTGTTTTTCGTGTGGTCGCCTTGGCCATTCGGATTTGTTTTGTCCGACACCCAGAATGCATGATGCAAATGGTGAGCTGCCTTTCAAGGCCACTTTAAGGGCGACAGATGATTGGAAAAAGGGGCCTTCTGCAGAGGGACAACAGAAGGATTCACGCGGCACGCAAAACTCTAGAAAAGATGCAAATTCTTTGTCTAATGCAGCGGACAAAAATCCTGAGGTGCAGTCCCCTAGAAAGGAACATAAATCTAATGCTTAAAAAAGGAAAGGGGGTCCGCAGGTTCAGATTTATAGGAAGGTCACGCCAACACTCATTACAGATGGCAAGGGGGTTGATCAAGCTAACCATGAGAAGTCATCTTGTAGTGCTGAGCATGAACATGACGAGTTGGAGGGTGGACCAGAAAGCAAGAATAAGAAACCAACACCACCCAGTTCAGAGAATTCGGCAGCGTCTATGGGGAAGCACTGCCAGAGTATATGATTTGTATAAGTTGGAACTACCGGGGGCTTGGGAACCCCAAGGCAGTTCGCGAGCTTCGCAGTGTTGTGGAGCAGGAAGGGCCTGCCCTTGTCTTTGTCATGGAAACAAAGATAAAGGGGAAGAAGGTGGAAAACTAGCAATGTACTTTGGGCTTTGCTGGTAGCTTCGGTGTGGACAGCGAGAGATTGAGTGGTGGCATTGGATTGTTTTGGTCAAGAGATGTCATTGTCAGCCTGAAGAATTACAGCAGTAGCCATATTGATATCACCGTTCAGAGAGCTGATCTTTTTGAACCGGAGTGCAGGTTTACAGGTTTTTATGGAGCACCACGAGTTGAGGACAGACACCACAGTTGGCGGTTCCTAAGAACTCTGGATAATATAAGCCAT
The DNA here is from genome assembly GCF_002162155.2 of Triticum dicoccoides. Taxonomy (NCBI): domain Eukaryota; kingdom Viridiplantae; phylum Streptophyta; class Magnoliopsida; order Poales; family Poaceae; genus Triticum; species Triticum dicoccoides. The sequence goes on from NC_041389.1 coordinate 630,770,956, forward strand.
CAAGCTTGGATGTGTATGGGCGATTTCAATGAGACACTTTATGCAACAGAGCACTTTAGTCGTAGGTCCAGTCCGGAGTGGCAGATGAGAGCCTTCCGGGAAGTCACCGAGGAGTGTGGTCTCCAGGCATGGGCTGGTCGGGTGCCCCTTACACTTTGGACAACCGACAAGGAGGAAATAGCAATGTTAAGGTGCACCTGGATCGTACATTCGCAAATGAACATTTTAGGGCTCGGTTTGAACAATCTCGAGTTCGGCATGTCAACTCAATTGAATCTGATTATTGTTTTGTTGTGGCCGAAATAAGAAACAATATCATAATACAGGGTCAGTGTCGGTGTCAAAACCGGCGGATCTCGGGTAGGGGGTCCCGAACTGTGCGTCTAGGCGGATGGTAACAGGAGGCGAGGGACACGATGTTTTACCCAGGTTCGGGCCCTCTTGATGGAGGTAAAACCTTACGTCCTGCTTGATTAATATTGATGATGTGTGTTACAAGAGTAGATCTACCACGAGATCAAGGAGGCTTAACCCTAGAAGCTATCCTATGGTATGATTGTTGTTCGTCCTACGGACTAAAGCCATCCGGTTTATATAGACACCGGAGAGGGCTAGGGTTACACAGAGTCGGTTACAATGGTAGGAGATCTACATATCCGTATCGCCAAGCTTGCCTTCCACGCCAAGGAAAGTCCCATCCGGACACGGGACGAAGTCTTCAATCTTGTATCTTCATAGTCTTGGAGTCCGGACGATGATGATAGTTTGGCTATCCGGACACCCCCTAGTCTGGAACTCCCTCAGTAGCCCTTGAACCAGGCTTCAATGACGACGAGTCCGGCGCGCATGTTGTCTTCGGCATTGCAAGGCGGGTTCTTCCTCTGAATAATTTATAGAAGATTGTGAACACCAGGACAGTGTCCGGCTCTGCAAAAATAATTTCCACATACCACCGTAGAGAGAATAATATTTACACAAGTTCAATCTGCTGACGTATTTGATGGCGTGACGTCACACCACTACCAAGCCTTTACTTAAATTGTTTTTATTGTACCACCTCAGCGCGTTTAGCGAAGCGGTTTCCTTGGCACGTCTTGTTGAAGCAGAGATCGTGTTCCCCTTATTCCGGGATTCCCATTAATATGGACGTGGGTAACCCAACCGCGCCCGTTGCCACGCCCCCTCCATCGAAGGCGTGTTCCAAACGGTCACGGGGACGGCTCTCGGTATTCTTCCTCTTTATAATGAGACCAAGGCCAGTTCTTTTTCTTCAATCCTCAATCGAATCTGCCCCTCGCCCCCGAGTTCCAACACCCAGGGCTCCAGATTCGGGTACCTTCGACCTTTGACAATGTCCGGCTCTGACCCACGGGGCCGATGGATGCCCTCCTCCTTCACGGAAGAAGACGTGTTAAAGCTGAGAGACGCCAGGTACTTGACCTATGAGATTTCGCATAGGTTGCCTGCCCGAGGGCAAGTTATTCCTACTCCCAAGCCCGGCGAGAGCGTTGTGTTCATGTCTCACCTCCGTAGGGGCTTAGGCTTCCTGATGGACCCCTTCGTGAGGGGGCTCATGTTTTACTATGGGCTGGAATTCCATGACTTGGCTCCGGAGTCCATCCTCCACATCTCATCGTTCATTGTCATTTGCGAGGCCTTCCTCCGCACTACCCCTCACTTCTTCTTGTGGCTCAAATCCTTCAACGTGGAGCCGAAGATGATAGAGGGGCGTCAGGCAGAGTGCGGAGGGGCGATTATAAGCAAGAGGGCTGATGCTCCATGGCCCGAGGGCTCTTTTCAAGAGGAGCTCGGCGTGTGGCAATAGGAGTGGTTCTATATCACCGCTCCCAGGGGCAGCAGGCAGAGGCCGCCGCCCGTCTTCCGCTCGGGCCCTCCACAACAGTTGACGTCATGGGTCAACAAGGGGCGTGACTGGGGGCCGCCTAAAGACGTACCCCTTTTGCAGGACCGGATTTGAGGCCTCCAAGAAAGGGAGATCAATCTGGTCGCAGTAGTACAGGTTATGTTGATCCGGCGCCTACTGCCCTGCAAACATCGCCCCCTCCGCCTGTGGGAATTTAATCTGGAGGGGCCACGAGCTCTTCAACACTTCATGGGTTTGACACCCATGGAGATGTACAAACTGTTCTTCGGATCGCAAGAGATGCGTCCGGTCTTGACCGAGGACGCTAGCCTAAGCTGCAATCGCCCGGATACTCAAGTAAGTAGCCCTGTGTCCGGACACACTGTCCACTTATTTATCGTGGGTTTGCCTTTTAACCAGCTATCCCTTGGACAGGAGTGGATAGCGCTAGCAAAACTGATATGGTGTCCGGCCCCCCTCCCTGAGACCACGCAGGATCCCGTGCTAATTAAAATGTTGGAGGTTGCGCCCTCGGAGGAGAGTGAAGGGGGGCACAGGGGAACTACCACCTCTGCCAAAGAGGCTTTCAGTAAGGGAGGAGTCAAGAGTCCCTCCTTCCAGGGGGAGAAGAGGACAGCTTCCGAAGACCCGAAGGCCAAGGCCTCGAAGCGGGGAAAGAAATCTGTACCGGAAGGTCCTGTGCCGGGAAGAGTCCCGACCGCACTGTCTCCTCGGAGGAATCAACCCTCCAGCGAGCCGTACGGAGAAAAGGAGGAATTTTGTAATAGTGGATACCCCTGCTTAATTTTTAAGGGCAACCGAAGTTTTCATCTTGTAGTTCGGATCTCAGCCCGTCTCAGCAAAGCTCATCTTCGGGAGACCTTCGTCCGGAGATGATGGAGAGTGAAACGCCACCATCTGCCGCCCCATCGTGCGGGGCGGACGACCCTGAGGTGTCGTCGTGGAGGGTGTCCCCGAGTCCGGCGGGGCCAGAGAGTTCGGCACCCATTGGAATACGGCCGGTGGAGCTGCAGGATTTACTTAGGAGGGCGTCCATCTCGGAAGATCACCGCACATTAATGAGTACGGTTATTGAAAGGATCTCGTCCGCCGAGAGCGGGTTGTATGAGGCTGTCGGAAGCTTGCTGACGGGATTTGAGGTACGCAAAAAATGACATACCTTTTGACAGTTTTGCACATGAAGTGTGCCCTGTATAGATAGTAGCCCCTGAGACTTGGTATGCTGTCGAAAGCGACAGCGTGCCGAGGATCATAATCTCAGTTATAGATTGTCGCCTTTCCTATGCAGGTGGCGGAACGTTCGGTGGCCAGCCGGACTGATGGAGTTGCCGAACTGAAGAGGCAACTCGACGTTGCGGATGCGTACATCTCGCTGGTTAATAAACGACTTGATGAGTCACAAGGTAAGTGGTTGCTCCGCGGTCACCTAGTAAGGGAGCTGACGCCCATTCCTTACAATTTGTATGCTTGATGCAGATGGTGTTGCTGCTGTGGAAGACCGTCGAGCAGAACTTGCTCGGGCCAAGGAGCAAGCCAGAAAAAGCGAGGCGGCTGACTCGAAGGCAGCGGAAGAGCTAGAAGCCGAGAAGGCTGCTCACTTTCGAAGCAGGGAGGAGGTGACCGGAATGGCCACGAAATTAAAAGTTGCTACCGACCGCCTAGAGGTTCTTGAAGGAGAACGCCGAGCGGAGCAAGAGGATCTGAAGAAGGCCGACGCCGAAGCCAAGGATGCCCGTAGTGCGATGCGGGCTATGAAGGAGGAACTGCGTCAGGTTGGAGATATTGTGGCTGGAAAGCCCTTTATGCTGTGCAGGAAGTTCACGGATCCGAAGTATGCTCAGCTGGGCCGGTTGTACGGTGCGGAGGATCCTTATCTGGACTTGGCGGCGAGTGCGGCGGACGCCGTCGTGCACTTTCGAAGCCAGGAGGATCATGAAATGGAAGAGCTTTTCTGGTCTCAATTCCATAGTCCGGAGCGTCCACTTCCATTGAGTGATCGGCTTGTTGAGTGGGCTGAGCTGAATAGATTGTCCGCACTTGCCATCACGGATGTGGTTGCTCATCTGTGGCCGAAAAGGCCCAAGCCGAAGAGTTATTTTGGCTTGTTGCAGCAATTCCTTGGGGCGGTGCCGCGTATTGGGGCGATGAAGCGGTTGGCATGCATAGAAGGTGCACGGATGGCTCTCGCCCGTGGTAAGACATACTGGGCGGAGATGGATGCCACCGCTATTGCATCCCGGGGTTCGGACAAAAGCCGATTCCCCACCGAGCACTATATTGAGGAAGTCCTGCAGGGCGCTCGTATAATAGAGTCACAGTGCTCGAAAGATGTTATGTTTGAATGACATGTATGATTTCTGAGATCATGTTTAGAATGCAATAACTTTTTATACTTGTGTGTTCAAGTATTGAACTATCTCCTGTGCGGCCGTATATGTATGAATAACCTGAAAGTTGCAGTCTTCTGCTTCAGCCCCCACGCACATGGTGCGGGGGTGTTTGCAAAAAGAAAAGCACTTTTTAACACTTAATCCAACGTCTTGGTCCTTGTAGGGAGGTGATAGCATAGCAAACTAGGCAACCGGACTGTAATGCTTTATTACTTTCACTTAGCCATAGGAGCTCGAATGTGGGGCTACTATATAGCCCCTAGCGGCACCGCTCCTCTCCGAACTTCGGGGCGCGTATGTGCCTGACCGGGAAGTGGTCCTTCGTCAAAGTGGAGGAATTCTAAACATTCCAGTGGTCGATCGAGTGGTTAACCAGTCTCTCACTATATCATGACAGTCAGTTTTCGGCTTTCTCTACTAAGGTGCTCGCCCGGCCGAACCGGGGCACAATCGCAGTAGTTCTCCTGGTGCCGCGTTAGTCGATGATACGGAATGTAAGGCAGCAAAACACAGGAGCCGGGCAAACCCAACATTTGACCAAAGACATGATTCGGAGCTGATGCATATAAGGCCTAACTCGAGACGCTGAACACTCCCTGAGGTGTTCGGTCTTTATGATACCGGGCAGAACGATGCCCTAAGCCCCTAGTGTCCAGGTTCAGGTGGGAACTTCTGACGCGGCCGATGCCAAAACGCCAGCCTCCTCCACGGTTATGGTTTGAAACCGGGGGACATGTATCAACAAGAGACAGTAAGAAAGGTTGACATAGGGTCTTAATCTGAAAAGAATCCTTGCAACGGGTCCCTGCTGCACGTCTGCGCCTTTGTCTCCGTTGTGCTGTATCCTGGACGGGTGTAGCACGTGCTTCATCTGTAAAAGAGAAGGACTTAGTTTCAAGAAATATCGTACAGAGGTTGCATAAAAATAGAATAAAAGGAAGAAAATTGAGCTTTATTGGCTCTCATCATTTATACACGCAGCCCCTTATAAAGGGGATATGCGGCTGGGAAGCCCCTTGCCGGACTCGCCTAACCATGTCTGAGGTATGAATGACCTGTTTTTAGGGGCTTTGACCTGCAAGGTCTGATTAGTGTGTGGCTGTCGAGGCAGTCTCACGTTCTCCGTGGTCGAGGAACACTCGGAGTTACTTTTTAATGAAATTATGCCACGTTGACTGGGCATTTTAAGCATAAAAATGCGTAATGTGGTATTGCGTTAGGGCTGGCGAAAGCTGCGTGCCCCAGTAGTGCTTAAGGGCTACTGTTTGAATGGGGCGATGGGTAGTGAGCTTTTCGCGACGGAGGTTGTCGGATGAACCGAACACAACCTCTAGTGGTACAAAGCCTGTATAATTGGCTTAAAGGCCTAGCGTCACTCCTTTAAAGGAAGTGCTGCTATGGCGAATTTTGGTATGGTCTATCCCCATTCTGTGGCCGGTGTCCTGGTATTGCAGGTGCCGCGCTGTCTTTTCGTGTTATCACATGAAGTGAGTTCACTGTTTTTACTTCTAGTGGGAAAGTCTTCTGTTTTCCGGAGTGCTGCTGTTGGGTTTCGTCACTTTCGCTTGGTGTGTCGAGCCCCTTGTGTTCGGCATTAAGTCGGCCAGACTGTTTGAAGACCCAACAATCTCTGTGGGTATGGTTTGCAGGCTTCCCGGGGGTACCATGTATTTGACATAGTCTGTCCAGAATATTATTTAGGTTGGATAGCTCGTCACTGTTGTCCTTGAGGGGCAGTGTTTTGTTGTTCGGCCGACAGCTGTTGAATCCGGCGTTGACCATCGTACTATTTGGGCCTTTTTCCTTATTCCGGCGCTGATCTTTTCTCCGTCGTGATTTCCCATTTCCATCCCTAACTTCGGATGTACTCGGGTCGCTGGTGCTGCACCTAGCCAGCCAGCTGTCTTCCCCCGCGCAAAAGCGGGTCATGAGGCTTGTTCGTCCTACGGACTAAAGCCATCCAGTTTATATAGACACCGGAGAGGGCTAGGGTTACGCAGAGTCGGTTACAATGGTAGGAGATCTACATATCTGTATCGCCAAGCTTGCCTTCCACGCCAAGGAAAGTCCCATCCGGACACGGGACGAAGTCTTTAATCTTGTATCTTCATAGTCTTGGAGTCCGGCCGATGATGATAGTTCGGCTATCCGGACACCCCCTAGTCTGGAACTCCCTCAGTCAGTGAGGGCCAAAGCCATTCTAATATGAAAACACGTGGCAAACCCATTGTGATTATGATCAAGTTGTTGGTGAAGCCTGGTCTCGGCACCGTGGATAGGAGGGACTCCAAGGATTGGCACATACACTTTCAAAACTTCAACAGGACCTTGGTTCATGGGGAGCCCGAGAGTTTGGTGATCTGAGTAGGAAGATAAAGAAGTTGAAGCAGCGAATAGAGAAACTTAGGCTTCGATCTATTGGGCAGGGTCCATCTGAAGAAGAAAATGGCCTAGTTAAGAAGTTGAGGGAGGCTTTGTACCAAGAAGAAGTATGGCTAAAGCAAAGATCGAGGGTACTTTGGCTCCGCTCCGGTGATCGGAACACAGGTTACTTCCAGGCCCAAGCGGCCCAGAGAAGGCGTATTAATCATATAGCCAGCCTTAACTGTGTGGATGGATCAGTGTGTAACAGTTAGATGACATTAACCAGGAAGTGCACTCGTTTTACCAACATCTATACCTGTCTCAAGGGGGTGCTGATTTAAGTGAGCTGCTGCAATTCGTGCCACATAGAGTTTCGGCAGTCATGAATGAAGCGATTGCGAAACCCTTTGAACCTACTGAGATCAAGGAGGCGCTTTTCCAAATGGCGCCGTCCAAGGCTCCTGGTGTCGACGGGTTTACTATAGGTTTTTTCCAGCGCCATTGGAGCATTATTGAGGGCGATCTTGTGCTTGCGCTGCTGGATTTTCTAAATGGGGGAGAACTACCTGCTGGGTTTAATGACACATCTATAACCTTGATCCCCAAGGTGTGTAATCCTCAAGATATTACACAATTTCGACCCATGTCTCTTTGCCCGGTTCCTTACAAAATTACAGGAAAAGCTATTGCCAAGCGGATGAGGGTTTGTCTGGATGAACTGATAAGTGAAGAACAGAGTGCATTTGCCCCCGGGTGTTTGATTACAGACAATATTCTTGTTGCATATGAAAGTATACATGCCATTAGAAGACGGAAGAAAGGGAAAAATTATGCGTGTGCAGTGAAACTTGACATGATGAAAGCGTACGATAGATTTGAATGGCACTTCTTGGAGGCCATCATGATCAAGTTGGGGTTCTGCTCATCTTTCGTTCGACTGATTTTGAACTGTGTTTCTTCGGTCAGATTCGCGGTGAAAGTGAATGGGGAATTGGTACCTTTCTTCACCCCATCAAGGGGGCTGCGGCAAGGATGCCCTGCTTCGCCGTACTTGTTCCTACTGTGTGCAGAAGGCTTTTCCTCTCTGCTCAAGTAATATGGAGGGAATTATATTGATAGGTGTAAGTGCATCTAGTGCCACCCCTAGTTGGTTTTGGAGTATTGACGACAAAGTTGGTTGAGGGATGCGTTTGTGAGAATTGCAGGATAACGCAGGTAGTGTCCCTCATTGATTCGGTTTACCTACCGGAGATGACCCCTAAAAATGTATGAAGACATTGAAGACAATGGTGGTATGAGAAGATATTCATATTGAAGACTATGACATGAGAAGACATTGCGTGAAGACTATGAAGCGCGAAGACTGTGTGGATTCGTTGCTTCCTTTTCTTCTTTGTTGAGTCATAGGAACCACCGTACTGTTAAGTGGGGTCCAAGTGAACTAAGTCAGAGTGGTTGAAGTGATGCTCAACTCAAATCCTATGTCTTCGAGCGAAGACAATGAGAGCAAACCTTATCCAGAGCTGGATGAGTCAGCTTTGCTTGTAGCCCAAGTAAAGTTGCCGCGTGTGTTTGAAATCTGACCATTGGAACACGTGTCAGTTCCTTAGTGACCCAGGGTCATTTTGGACAAATCAGGTCGGGTTGCCTAGTGGCTATAAATAGCCCACCCCCTACACCATAAATTGGTGGCTGCTCAGAGTTAGTATACGACTTTTGTCATTTGAGAGCAACCGACCTCGAAACATTTGAGAGAGAGAAAAATCCTTGCGAGGACAAAGCCCAAACACCCAGAGCCAAAGAGTGTTAGGCATCACTGAAGTCTTTATGTTTGTGTGACCTGAAGACTTATTACACTTGAGGACTATGAATCCTCCAGCTGGTTAGGCGTCGCGTTCTGAGCATCCAAGAGTCATTGTGGATTGCCGGGTGAAAGAAGTCTGTGAAGGTTCGTAAGTCTACCTTGAAGACTTACCAGAGTGATTGGGCGAGGACTAAGTGTCCTTAGCTCAAGGGGAATAAGGTGCAGACACGGTCTTCTGAGTTGAATCTCAGCCTCCCTAACCAGACGTACAGTTGTCACAGCAACTGGAACTGGTCCAACAAATCATGTGTCTTCAACAAGCAACTGGTTCTATCTCTTCCCTCCTTTACTTTGAGTTTGTCTTCGTGAAGTCATTGCTTATCTGTCTTATCTGATTGACTTCATCGCTTGACTAATATTGTTGATTGGCTTCATACTATCTTCCATCCTGATCCTACTACCTAGCTGCTATTTGTCTTCGTACGTTAACGCTATTGCATACTTGACTATGGCTTGCTTGTTGTAGTTTATCTTCCGCTGCATATCAATTAGGTTATTTCTATTGTTTGTCTTCGAAACTTCCATGTTTTGAAGACTTTGATAAAAATCGCCTATTCACCCCCCCCCCCTCTAGTCGATAACTAGCACTTTCAATTGGTATCAGAGCAAGGTACTCCCTTGTTCTATGTGATTCAGTTTAACCACCTGGAGTTTAGCTATGTCGACTGCAGGGATAATCAAAGTCTCCACTGCTTGCCCCGTGTTCGATGGAACAGAATATCCCTACTGGAAGAATAAGATGCGCATGCATCTTGAAGCCATTGATGTCGACCTCTGGTATGTCGTCAAGAATGGCATTCCCAAAACTAGTGAAGGTGTCACGCCTACTGATGTCAAGAAGTTCATTCAACTGGACTCGACTGCAAAGAACATCATTTGTGGTCATCTGACCAAAGGACAGTATGGCCGCGTGAGTGCTCTGGAAACGTCAAAGCTAGTCTTGGACTGGCTATCCAAGGTCAACGAAGGCGTCTCTACTCAGAGAGACCAGAGAATAAGTGTTCTTCGCAATCTCTTCAACCGCTTCAAGAGAAACGACAATGAAAATGTCCAGCTCACGTTTGATCGCCTCACCGACATCACAAATGAGCTTCAGGCTCTCGGCGCCACTGAGATCACCAAGCATGAAATCGTCAAGACGCTGCTGAGATCCCTTGACAGCTCCTTTGACACTCTTGCCCTGATGATACAAGAACATCCTGACTTCAAGACTCTCGATCCGTCTGATATACTTGAGAGGCTCAACACACATGAGTTCCAGCTTTCTGAAAAAAGAGATATTTATGGCCACAACTATGGCCGAACTCGTGCTTTGAAGGCAAAAGTTGTTTCCTGATCTGAAGAAGAAGAATCTGACTGCGGTTCTGATGATCCTGAAGACATTGGAAAGGAACTTGCCATGCTTGTGAAGAAGTTCCAGAGGTTCACCAAGAAGAAGGGCTTCAGAAAGTCTTCACGATCCAGCTCAAGAAATGATGAAGCTTCCACTCATGACAACAAGAAGAGAACCTTCCACAAATGCAAGAAACCTGGTCACTACATATCTGAGTGTCCACAGTGGGACAATGAGAAGAAGAAGAAGAAAAGCAAGGAATATGATTCCGATGACAAGAAGAAAAAGAAATCATCAAAGTCTTCTAAGTCTTCTTCCAAGTCTTCATCATACAAGAAGAGCTCATCTGGCAAGGCTCGTGCTTTTGTTGGCAAGGAAATGGATTCAGAGGAGGAGTCTGCTTCGGAGGAGGCGGAGGTGGAGTCTGGTGAGGAGTCTAACCCTGGCGTTGCAAGTCTGGCTCTAGCCACAGCCTATGTCGCCAAGTCCATCTTCAACACTGAAGACAATGACTTCCACACCAACGCTGAAGCTAATGACGAAGATGATCCTTCTCCCACCTACTGCTTCATGGCACGTGGTGCCAAGGTAAAATCTCACAATGCTTACTTTCAAACATCAAGTGAAGATGACTCTGATTGTGAATCTAAACCCAGCTACAAAACACTTGCTAAAATTGCTACTGAACAACAAAGAGCTATGGAACATACTCAAAAACTGTTAGACAAAAGCGATGACCTGTTGGACGCGGAAATGACACGTTCACAGGCCTTAGTTGATGACATAAAAAATCTTCATGCTAAGTACCAAGAACTTGAAGGTCGTCATGAATCGCTCTCAACTACTTATGAAAGACTCTCCTATGATTATCTTCAAAGGAAACAAGAGCTTGAGAAATTGAGAGCGGCTCATGAAGATCTTCAAAAAGTGAATGAGTCACTTCGCGCTCAACAGATCAGTTCCGCTCAGGATGGATTTGAACCACCATGTCTAAAATGCATTGAGCGTGATAACGCTACATCTGTTGCTGAATGTTCCACTGCTACTACTGTTTCATTGTCTTCACCTACTGAAGTGGTTACTAACCCCTCTGCGGAGGATACCACTGCTGTTGCTGATGAAAATGCTATGTTGAAGACATTGCTTGAAACACGGATGTACAAAAGTTTGAAGGGACATCAGACTCTCTGCGATGTCCTCAAAAAGCAGATTCTGAACCGAAGCCCTAGGAAAGAGGGTGTTGGGTTCGAGAGGAAAATGAATGCCGATGGTTCCTATTGGAAGCCTGAGCAGTATCCCAAAACCACATGGGTTGCTGCAAAGGAACCTTCAGTGGATCCATCCACTTTATCTGGATTTACCTGTGCTAATCCTATTATCATTGATGAATCCTTTGATGCAAACTATAAACTGTTCAAAAATCAGAATGGTGAAGTGTTAGCCAGGTATATTGGTACTAACTGCAGGAATGGACCGCCAATGAAGAAGATCTGGGTTCCCAAAAGATGTCTTGAGAATCTTCATGTGAATGTTGTCATGACACCACCAGGGAAGAAGACAAACCCCAGATCAAAGGCGTCACATGGTCCAATGGCTTCATACGGAAACTGGACTCACCTGAGTCACCCTAACGCCAATGTTTTGCAGGGAAATCACACTCAAACTTATGAATATGAGTGTGTGTCTTCAAACCGCTATATTCATAATACTAAGAACTTTTCTGCTTATTCATATGAGTATCATTCATCTCTTGCAAGGCTATTTGCTAGGTCTCCAAAGCCGAAATTCTCAGATGCTGCACTTAGACTCATTGCTTCTAAGCCACCCCTAAAGATGTGGGTGGTGAAGAAGAATTAACTCTCTTTTGCAGAACATGGTCTCCAGCCAGCAATCAAAGGCGTCCAATATTATTGCTAGGGACCTAAAACACAAAGGGACGGATGATAAAATGACTTACTATGTATTCCACATATGAATCACTTACCTGTCATACTGTGCTGTGATAATCCACATGTGCATCAAATGCTTATGCTTCACAATGTACCTTGTGAAGCCTATCCTCCTAACTGCACTGTAGGGCATGTCACCAAAAGCTTCAGAATGGATTATTGACAGCGGATGCACTAATAATATGACTAGTGATCGAAGTCTTCTCATGGACTCAACCTTACGTCCATCCGACAAGAGTCAAATCACATTTGCTGACATTGGTAAAGGCAAAGTATTGGGTCTAGGTAGAGTTGCAATCTCAAGGGATCAACACATGGATAAAGTGATGCTTGTTGAATCCCTTCGATTCAACTTAATGTCTGTCTCAATGCTTTGTGACTTAAACATGATTGTGATATTTGGAAAATATCGTTGCCTTGTACTAATGGAATCTGACAAGTCTTTAGTATTTGAAGGGTATAGGAGAGGTGATCTATACATGGTAGATTTCTCAGCAGGTCCACAGCTTGCCGTATGTCTTCTTGCAAAAGCTTCAGAATGCTGGCTCTGGCATCGAAGGCTAGGGCACGCTGGCATGAGGAACTTGCACACTCTCATCAAGAAGAAACATGTCATAGACATCGAAGGTGTCAAGTTCAAGAAAGATCATTTGTGTGGTGCTTGCGAAGCTGGGAAGATGACAAGGGCCAAGCATCCCTCGACGACAATCATGACAACATCTCAACCCTTCGAGCTGCTACACATGGACTTATTTGGACCTACTCACTACTCCACCCTCACAACAACGGCGTGTCTCTATGGCTTCGTTATTGTTGATGACTACTCAAGATATACATGGGTGCACATAATTCTCTACAAGACTGAAGTACAAGATGTCTTCAGACGATTCGCCAATCGAGCAATGAACAATTATGGCGTCAAGATCAAGCATATCAGAAGTGATAACGGCACTGAATTCAAGAACACTGGCCTTGATCTTTATCTGGATACAATGGGAATCACTCATCAATTTTCTGCTTCTTACACACCTCAGCAAAATGGCATTGTTGAGCGCAAGAACAGAACCCTCATTGAGATGGCTCAAACAATGCTTGACGAGTACAAGACACCAAGAAAATTCTGGCTTGAAGCAATTGATACTACATGTCACATCATCAACCGTGTTTACATCCACAAGCTTCTGGGCAAAACATCCTATGAGCTCCTTACTGGCAAGAAGCCAAATGTCAGCTACTTCAGAGTCTTTGGTGCTAGGTGCTGGATCAAGGATCCCCATCACAAGTCAAAATTTGAACCCAAAGCTCACGAAGGCTTCATGCTTGGCTATGGAAAGGATTCGCACTCTTACAGAGTCTTCAACCTCTTCCACTACAAAATCGTTGAAACAGTGGATGTGCAATTTGATGAAACCAATGGTTCACAACGAGAGCTCCTGCCAAACACACTTTATGAAGCTCCTTCTAGTGAATCTATCAAGCTGATGGGAGCTGGTGAGATCATGCCCTCTGAAGCACAGCCTGAAGAGGAACTTATCATTTCTGCACCAAACCGACCTGAAGACAATGCTCAGACCGAAGACAATACTTCCAATGATGACAATGATCAGCATGAGCAAGGTCTTCGTCCAGTTCATCCTCGTGTTGCAAATGAAGTACAAATTGAGAAGATAATTGATAGCATCAACGCACCTGGTCCTCTTACTCGATCAAGAGCAACACAGTTAGCAAATTTCTGTGGGCACTTTTCATTTGTATCAATATCTGAACCCAAGAAAGTTGCTGAAGCCTTTATGGAACCTGAATGGATACAAGCCATGCAAGAAGAACTTCAACAGTTCAAGCTGAATAATGTTTGGGAACTGGTCAAGCGCCCTGACCCTCGCAAGCATAACATAATTGGCACAAAATGGATATATCGGAACAAACAAGATGAGCATGGTCAAGTCGTCAGAAACAAAGCACGTCTTGTGGCTCAAGGATATACTCAAGTTGAAGGAATTGACTTCGATGAAACATTTGCTCCTGTTGCTAGGCTTGAAGCTATTCGCATACTGCTAGCCTATGCTAATCATCACAACATCTTGCTATATCAAATGGACGTGAAAAGTGCATTTCTCAATGGCAAGATTGAAGAAGAAGTGTATGTCGCACAACCACCTGGCTTTGAAGATCCAAAACATCCTGATATGGTGTGATACAAGCACTGTATGGCCTCAAACAAGCTCCTCGTGCCTGGTATGATACAATCAAAGACTTCCTGAAGAGCAAAGGCTTCAAACCAGGATCCCTCGATCCCACACTCTTCACGAAGACATATGATGGCAAACTGTTTGTGTGCCAAATATATGTGGATGATATTATCTTCGGCTGCACCAACCAGAAGTATAGTGATGAGTTTGTGTACATGATGCAAGAGCAATATCAAATGTCCATGATGGGTGAGCTGAAGTTCTTCCTTGGTCTTCAAATTCGTCAGCAACGAAATGGCACCTTCATATCTCAAGAAAAGTACCTCAAAGATTGTCTGAAGAAGTTTGGAATGGAAGACTGCAAAGGCTACACAACGCCAATGCCAGCCAAACACCATCTTGGTCCCGACGACAATGGTAAAGAGTTCGATCAAAAGGTATACCGCTCCATGATTGGTTCTTTGCTTTATTTATGTGCATCTAGGCCAGATATTATGCTTAGTGTTTGCATGTGTGCTTGATTCCAAGCGGCACCAAAGGAATCACATCACTTAGCTGTGAAGCGAATTCTTCGATATTTGGATTACACCCCAACACTCGGATTATGGTATCCCAAGGGCTCAAAATTTGATTTGGTTGGATTCTCGGATGCTGATTATGCTGGTGACAAGGTGGACCGCAAGTCTACATCAGGCACATGTCATTTTCTTGGTCGATCACTTGTCTGTTGGTCTTCAAAGAAGCAGAACTGTGTATCACCCTCAACTGCTGAATCTGAATACATTGTTGTTGGATCCTGTTGTGCTCAGCTTCTATGGATGAAGCAAACTCTCAAGGATTATGGCATCAACCTGAACCAAGTACCTCTCTTCTGCGACAACGAAAGTGCCATCAAGATAGCCAACAATCCAGTCCAGCACTCGAAGACAAAGCACATTGAAATACGTCATCACTTTCTCAAAGATCATGTTATGAAGAAAGATATAGATATCATGCACGTCAACACTGAAGAGCAACTGGCAGATATCTTCACAAAGCCCTTGGACGAGAAAAGGTTTTGCAAGTTACGGTGTGAGCTAAATATCTTGGAATCCTCTAATGTCCTGTGATCAGGCACACATCCTAATACTTGTGCATGTTGATGACTTAGATGTGCAACACACGAAGTAAGGTATATCTTCAATCAATGAAGATTTACACTCTGAGTGTGAATACATTAACATGGAATTTGACTTCGGAGCGCCACGATAATTGTAAGCCGTGTCTGGGTCTAATGCTTCCTATACGGTGGGTAATGCCACCACCAAGTTTCTCTGTTTGAAGTGTTTCACTCATGGCGTTACTTTTGCAAAGACTTCGCATTTGGTTTGTCTTCAGTTTCTATTTATCTTCATGATTTTCTGCGCTATGATGAGTTGATTGCATATATATATATACTAGCGTTCTGTCCTCTACAACATTCACTTATAGCTATGTCTTCAAGTTGAATCTTTTGAACTAAGTGAATGTGATCGGACCCTAACCCCTCTATGCTTTCTATCTCAAACTCTATCTGTCCAAATCATATGCATTCTATTGAAACTGTCGAATGTCTTCTCTGCGTCCTAGTCAGCAGAAGACACACACACAAACATCAAGTCCTATTTAAATGATTCATCTTTATTGTCTAAATCCGGAGAAGCCGGAACAACTCTTCGACATGCCTGGCGGGCGTGGGAACGTGGGACAACTCTATGTATGTTGCATGCTTGCCACGTGTCCCACGGATGTGAACAGACAGGGGCACCTGCGTAATTGCACTGTGCCGCACACCTACTTATAAATACGTGTCCCCTGCAGTCAAGAAAACCTTCTTCCACCTCTCCACCTTGTCAAAACCCTAGCGCCACCGCTTAGCTGCCGCGACTTCTCCGACGCCGTCCTCACGCGGCCGCGGACATCGTCCTCTCCGCCGTCGTCGTAGGTGTCCTCCATCGCCAAGTTAGGGCACGGTGGGCTGAACTGCTCGGTCTCCTATTCTTCCCATCTAGCAGTTCGTCGTGCGGTAATTATAACTCTATTTTTACCACCTTTTTGATCTTCATAGATTCATCCTACTTACCGAAAGTGGTTTCTACCTACTCAATGTTAGATCTATTCTGTCTGCATCTCACAATGCCTAGTCTATTCACTTAGATTTCCTATCTAGTTTGATTCCTCACTTGTACTTATTCAAGGATTGGTACAAATCTCACATATAAGTGAATGTCTTCGCATCATGAGGTCAATGTCTTCAAACTGATTTATCTTCAAAATCTTCTGAGAATGCATATGACCTCTTCCCCTTCCCTCGCATCTCTAATGCTATCACAAGTACATGTCCTTGGGAGAATCCCTTGGTTCTCATAGTCTGCATTCGTTTGCAGAATACTTACAGCATCATATCAGTTCTCCTGAAGCCAGTTCCTGTATGACCAGCAAGCGAAAGCCTTTGAAGCCTTTGAACATATTGAAACCGTTCAATTTGAAGTTCATGGCTACAGAGAAATCTGTCAGGAAGGGTGGCAGACAGCGTCGTGGGGGAACTTCAAAGGATCTGCCTGAGGATCTGGCAGAAATGTATAAAACAGATTCTGAAGAAGATTACAATCAGCGCAAGACTCGAATCCAATGGATTCGACGCTATTGGGCTGAACAGTGGTATAAGTACAAGTTCGTCACCTAGGAGTACGCAGAGAAAAATGCTATCAAAAGCCCTTGGGGTGATATTCTCTATCGAGGCCTTCCCCCCAAGAACAAAGCTGAAGCCATTGTGCAAGAATTCTATCCTTGCATGGTCCGTGGACCACAGCCTGAAGAAGCCGACCCAACATCATTGCTCTGGTGTCATGACGACAATCTCTTCAAGCGCAACCTCCAGTTTGCTAAGGCTTCGGCAAAGGAAAACAAGAAGTCATGGGGATTAGACTTTAATCATGGCCCCTATGCTCCCCGTGATAATGGCACACGTGAAGCTGAAGAAAATAGAATTGGCCCCTTTGCAAACCTTGATGGCCTCATCTCCTACATCTTGGTACAAGGTGCCAAAGTGGATCATTCTGACAATGAGGCAGATTCCGATGAAGCCCCAGCTCCTCCTTCGAAGCCACAGAAGCAAAAGAAGCTAAAGGCTTCTAAATCAGCACCTCCAAAAGCTTTACGCGCGAAGCCTCTGGCCACTGCACCTCCTGAAGCCAGTGTGCAGTCTGAAGATCAATCTCGTATCTCCAAGAAGATGGAGAAGAAAAAGCAACTTGTCAGGCATACTGATCAAGCCTTGACTCCTACCGCTATACTGCGTGAAGATCCCATTGATCTGTCCAGTGATGAAGATCTTGCAGATGATGCCCTTGAGCAATTGATCAAAAGCAAGGAAGAAGCAGAAATCTTCAACAACTTGCCTCTCTTTGATGTGGCAATCATTCATAACTTCATTGATGAGTGGTTTGACACCCCCAACCTCAACTTTGACGATCTGCAGCTTCCCATTGGCCTCAGCGTCGCCTTTAATGGCGCCATTGCTTCTGAGCTAGCTCTTGCTCAGCGCATTGTTGAGCTGAAGAACAAAATTGATTATGAAAAGGCTCAGTTCAAGAAGCACGTTGCGAAGCTCAGTGTGCAAGATGTCAAAAACTTCAAGGTCATGCTGCATGAGCTCAGAGAAGCTTTTCTGAACAAGCGCCAAGAAGCTCAAGGCTCTCGATTGCGTATGAAGAATTTGGCTGATAAGTGTGTGCTTGCCTACAATGAGGCTGAGAAGCGCAAGTCACTTGACCGTCCTGGCATTGACCCCAGGATGGCTGCAAAGAAAAAGAAGAAGCTTCCTGCGGACCAGCCTGCACCCTCAAGCCAAGAAGCCCCTCGCATTATCTTCCCAAGTAGCATGACTGGCTCGAAGCCAAAGGTCACCACAACCGCTTCTAAACAGAAGAAGATGAGGGCTGCCGAGGCTGAAGCCAGAAAGAGGAAGAATACTGAAGCCTCTGATGCTGCTCCCTCCAAGAAGAAGCGCAAGACCAAGAAAAATCGGGCTGCTCCCACAGATCCTCTGGTTGTTGAACCCATCTCAATGGTTCGACCTGCGTTTGAACATCAAGAAAGACAGATGATCGTTCATGAGCCTACTCCCTCAGAGGCTCATGAAGCTGAAGATATTCCAGCAGCTGAACCCACCGCTGCTGAAGACATTGGTCATGATGACAATGTAACTGATGATGAAGTTCTTCCTCAGATCGAACATGACGTGGTATCATGCCCTGTTTAAACGAACAGCAAACTCATCAGCATTGGTCGACCACTGACGCCAATTGCTCAGGATGCATCATGGGCTGATCGCCCGCAAGAACAAGACTCCCTTAGTACTCCCCAACAACAACAACAACAAGCTACACCCCCCGTCCAAGAAGAGGATGAAGACTTTCAGGCCCAATCAACTCCATCTCCCAAGGCGTTGCCAGCATTTCGCAGGCTTCGCAAAGGATAAAGGCCTCATGTCCCTCTGTCGAGCGTTCCAGAAGGAGAAGTGCAACGTTCACCTGTTGCACGTCAAGTATTTTCTGAACCCACTCCAACTGTGAATGTCTCCATGTCTGAAGCCCAAGCTGCTGAAGACATTCCGGCTGCATCAGCCGAAGAGAATCAAGAAGATGTGCGTGTCCCTACTCCCCCAGTTATAGAAGAAGTTGTTCCTGAAGTGAACGTGCCAGTGCCCGACCTCCTGTTCGTCAAGAGGAGGTTGACAATGTTGAGGCTGCCACCGCCAACGCCAATGAAGCCAATGACATAGTCATGGCCGACGCTAATGTGGAGCCTGCACCAACTAGTGTGCCTGAAGCAAGTGTGGCCACTGAACCTGAAACAACTGAGGCTGCTGCACCTGAAGCCAATGAGATAATCGCTCCCGAAGCACCTGTTGTGCAGCCTGACGCCTCAATTGTTGCCGCTGCTCCTGTTCCGCCACCAAGGCCTCACACAATTGAGCAAGCATACAGTCATGGTCAGCTTACCACTGTCCGATGGCCCATTCTGGAGCCTCCGCCTACTGCCTCAGGACCTCAATTCGACTATCATATTGAGCATAGGCCTCAGGTCTAGAAGCCAAAGCCTAGATTGCCAAGGTTTCCAGGTACTGCAAACTCACCAGGGTCCTTCAATGCCAATGGCTTCAAAAGCCACAATACCTTCTTTGACAGCGCCAAGAACCCCTACTCCAAGCCAAGGATATCATCAGATTGGTTTTGGAGCTATCAGCAGAGAAGCTATTACACATGCATACTATATGATCAAGGGCGCATTTTTCCTCATATGCGCCTTGATACAGAAGCCATTGCTGGACTGACGTGCTTAGAAGAAGCACTTGATTGCTTTCGTGATGCTGGTTTGCTCCACTTTGTGACAGACAAGGAACATTGGAATGAAGAGCTATTGCTTCAATTCTATGCTACTCTACACATTCGCGGCTACAACAAAGACATCAAGACATGGGTTCTCGAGTGGATGACTGGAAATGTTCATCATGAAGCCAAAGCTATGGATATCATCGAGCTTACAGGGCTAGCCACTCCAGGAGAACTATATGAACCTGACTGTCTGCTACACCGCAATGCAGTAGAGAGTATCTTCCATAAGCCAGAACCCAATATGAGCCAGATGTTGAGCATGATGAAGCCCTTGCCATCTGACGCTAAATATCCAACAGATTTCTTTGTTGAAGACCTTGAGTATCTGCCTCACACCATATATCATATTATCAGGCGAACTCTATGGCCCGTCAAAGGACATTCATCAGCGGCCAAGCTTGAAGGAGCTATGAAGACTTTGGTCTTCTATATTCTCAATGGCATCAGCTTCAACACTCAAGAGTTTTTCATCAGGCAACTTGCTGCTTCCGGCTCTGACCTATTTGGTCTGAAGTTTTATGCTCCATGGGTCATGCGCCTCATCAACAGACACTCATCTATCAACTATCAGCCATCTACTCGCAATCATATGATCTTTTTGCCAGAGGTTGATATGTCAGTTGAAGCTATATACTCTGACCCTGCCAAGAAGCCTCTTTGTCTTCAGAATGCCGAGCACCAAAGCTTCACTCAGCCTATTGAAGGTGTTCAAGCAGCAACACAAATCTATCCATTGGCTGGAAACACTCGTCTGCCTCATCGAGCACCTACTGAAGCCACTAAAAGCACCATTGCACAAAGGCCTCGGAAGCGTTCTCGCATTCTCAATGACCGAGAACTTCTTGTGGCCCTTCATCAGAAACAGGATAAGCATCATTTCTGGCTCAAGAGACAGATGCAAAGCCTCTTGGTGGATGTCAATCGCATTCGCAACCTTGCCACCAAGAATGCCTTTGTTGCTCATGAAACTTTCCGGCGATCATGGAAGAGTTTGACTCTGCTCAGTGCTGAAGCTGATCTTCAAGATGATGGCTTTAATGAAAGATTCCAGTTTGACTCCACTCCTCCATGGACTGCTGTCCTGCGTCATACTCCATCTGTTGAAGACTCTGAATATTCTTCCTCCGCGGCAACGGTAAATGCCAGAGTGATCGATGATGTCGATGATGCTACTTCACCACCTCCTACTACTGCGCGCATCGACACTGCACCAAGTTCATCTGCACCGCCACCCAATGACGACAACCCTGCTGCTTCACCTACTCATGATGACGAGTACATGCTCTATGTCTTCAAACCTTTTTGGGCCTTACTGACAAAAGGGGGAGAAGCGTATGAGTTGATAGTCTTCAAGCGGGTTCATATGGGCGGTTGCATTATATTTTGCTGCGTGCTTACAACTCTTGCCTTTTGAAACATTTGGTTCTCTGAGTTGTAACACCTAAACTTGATGGTCGTCTGCTACTTATTTGCTTTACTGTGATGCGATGATAAATTCCGCATGTGCTATGATAACTTCCGCACTTAAATCATTCTGTAGACGTCCATTTTTCATTATGCATGTCATTCTACTTACTATATCAGTTCATGCATGATGAATTATCTTCATAAGTTGAAGTGGATCTCCACAAGTACAACCTGCCATGTGCATTTGCATTCCAAAAGCAAATTACTTACATGCACATCTTCAGGGGGAGCCCTTGCAACTTATGAAGACTATTTCCTATCCTTACAATTTCACATATTTATCCCCGTTGAAAACTTCAACCAGTTTGTCATCAATCACCAAAAAGGGGGAGATTGTAAGTGCATCTAGTGACACCCCTAGTTGGTTTTGGAGTATTGACGACAAAGTTGGTTGAGGGACTAATGCGTTTGTGAGAATTGCAAGATAACGCAGGTAGTGTCCCTCATTGATTCGGTTTACCTACCGGAGATGACCCCTAAAAATGTATGAAGACATTGAAGATAATGGTGGTATGAGAAGATATTCATATTGAAGACTATGACATGAGAAGACATTGCGTGAAGACTATGAAGCGCGAAGACTGTGTGGATTCGTTGCTTCCTTTTCTTCTTTGTTGAGTCATAAGAACCACCGTACTGTTAAGTGGGGTCCAAGTGAACTAAGTCAGTGTGACTGAAGTGATGCTCAACTCAAATCCTATGTCTTCGAGCGAAGACAATGAGAGCAAACCTTATCTAGAGCTGGATGAGTCAGCTTTGCTTGTAGCCCAAGTAAAGTTGCCGCGTGTGTCTGAAATCTGACCGTTGGAAAACGTGTCAGTTCCTTAGTGACCCAGGGTCATTTTGGACAAATCAGGTCGGGTTGCCTAGTGGCTATAAATAGCCCACCCCCTACACCATAAATTGGTGGCTGCTCAGAGTTAGTATACGGCTTTTGTCGTTTGAGAGCAACCCACCTCGAAGCATTTGAGAGAGAGAAAAATCCTTGCGAGGACAAAGCCCAAACACCCAGAGCCAAAGAGTGTTAGGCATCACTGAAGTCTTTCTGTCTGTGTGACCTGAAGACTTATTACACTTGAGAACTGTGAATCCTCCAGCCGGTTAGGTGTCGCGTTCTCAGCATCCAAGAGTCATTGTGGATTGTCGGGTGAACAAAGTCTGTGAAGGTTCGGAAGTCTACCTTGAAGACTTACCAGAGTGATTGGGCGAGGACTAAGTGTCCTTAGCTCAAGGGGAATAAGGTGAAGACACGGTCTTCTGAGTTGAATCTCAGCCTCCCTAACCAGACGTACAATTGTCACAGCAACTGGAACTGGTCCAACAAATCCTGTGTCTTCAACAAGCAACTGGTTCTATCTCTTCCCTCATTTACTTTGAGTTTGTCTTCGTGAAGTCATTGCTTATCTGTCTTATCTGATTGACTTCATCGCTTGACTACTATTGTTGATCGGCTTCATACTATCTTCCATTCTGATCCTACTACCTAGCTGCTATTAGTCTTCGTACGTTAACGCTATTGCATACTTGACTATGCCTTGCTTGTTGTAGTTTATCTTCCGCTGCATAGCAATTAGGTTATTTCTATTGTTTGTCTTCGAAACTTCCACGTTTTGAAGATTTTGATAAAAATCGCCTATTCACCCCCCCCCCTCTAGTCGATAACTAGCACTTTCAATAGGGGAGTCAGAGCTAGCCTGAGAGCTCCATGGGTAAACCATCTTCTTTTTGCGGATGATAGTCTTATCTTTATTAATGCTAATATTCAGAGTTGCACCAGGCTCGCTGCTATCCTCAGAATTTATTCGCAGTGTTCAAGACAAAGTGTTCATATGGGCAAAAGTTCAGTTTACTTCAGTCCTAATACTCTGGGATTCAGAAGAATTCATGTGAAGCAAATGTTGGGAATTGATAACGAGGCATTCAGTGAACGTTAGTTGGGACTTCCAACTGCTATTGGCAGGCTCACAAGTGGCACATTTGATTACATGGAAGAATGATGCCGGTGGAAAATGAATGGTTGGTCAGAACGGACTATGGCATGCGCAGCGAGGGAAACCTTGCTCAAGTCAATCATTCAAGCCATCCCGACGCATAGTATGAGTTGTTTCTTACTTACTAAGAAAATTTGCTCAAAACTCACTTCCTTAATGGCTAGATACTGGTGGGGCAGTTCCTTAGATAAAAGATCTATGCACCGGCTATCTTGGGATAAGCTTACAGTACCAAAATGTAAGGTCGGAATGGGATTCCGTGACTTCAATTTCTTTAACTTGGCGATGCTAGGGAAACACGGTTGGATACTGATGACTAACCCAACTTCCTTGTGCGCCAGAGTTCTGAAGGGGAGGTATTTTCATGATTGTGACTTCATGCATGCTAGTGCACCCTCGAATTCATCAGCAACTTGGCGTGCTATTATCTCTGAGAGAGACGCCTTGAATGTTGGACTAATTAACAGGATTGGGGATGGTTCGAGTGTATATGTGTGGGATGACAAATGGATTCCAGGTATATTGACAATGAAACCTATCGTCAAACCTGCGAACACTTCAGTACAATTTGTGAGTGACTTAATTAATGATGAAAACTGGTCGTGGCGGATGGACCTAGTTCGAGACACCTTTTGTAACGCCCCGAGACCGACGCTCCAGAAGACTTCCAGTTATTCTGAGTTTCGCCGTGTGTTTCTTTTGTGCTTGCTCTTTTATTTTTGCATTGCATCATGTCATCATGGCATCATGTCATTAATTTTTATAACTCTTCTAAATAAATTGTATGGATTTTTCAATCCATTTAAATCGAGGGATATTCACATGGTGATTTCTCTTTAAAACATATTCAAAGTCTCCTACTATTATTAGGGAGCTATAATAAAATTATTCCATTTATTTGGAATTAACCATAACCCACTTGCAAAATATCCCATGCCGTTATTATCTCAATTCTTGGTCTCCAACCTTGCCCACGATTTCTTTCATCATTTTCCAGAGCTCCATCAAAAATCCCAACATTTTTGGACCTTCCTTTTATCAAGTCCTAGTTCAAACCCATTTGAATTAAATTCAAATGAGTTTGAATTTACATCTTGCAATCTTGGCCATTCCTATTTTCTTGGATCAAACTCATTTTTGTGAGTCCTGGAAAATTGTCCGCTTGCGCATAATCTTTCCCTAACCCTCTCTTCTTTTCTTCTCTCTAATTTCTTTTCTGCTAAAGAGTTAAAGAAGAGGAGGGAGAAGCTTTGCAGCCCAACTGGCCGGTTCGGCCCACCTAATCCCCCCCAATCCTTTTGGCCCAAGGCCCAGCCGGCCTCTAAGGCCCAGCCGCGCCCCAGCTCTAACCCTAGCCCGATCCCATGCATCTCTTTCCCTCGATCTCTCCCTCCTGCGCCGCCACCTCCTTCTTGTTCCCCATCACGCACAGCCAGTGCCAGGAGCCACGCTCGACCGCTCCTCCCTCCTCGCTCGATCCCCATCTTCCTCGCGCCATCCTCTCCGCCGCGATGCCTTCCCTCCTCTGTCGCCTGCGGTCGTGCTAGGACCTCCGCTGTTCGCCTCCTGCAGCCCGAGCGCCTCAACTCAGCGCCACCTCGCCATGGATGCCGCCATGGACGCCGAGCTCGTCCCCGCCGCGCCAAGCCCCTCTCCAGCGACCGCCGCTGCCTCCGTCGTTCCCTGGCCAAGCTGCTGCCATGTTCCTGCGCTGCCCTACGGCCTCCTCCTCGTCGCCCCGCGCCTCCCCAAGAGCACCCTCCGCGCTCTCCTCTGTTTTCCCTGCCACCGCTGCATCAACCATCGCCTCCCGAAGCCCCCACTCCGCTCGCCCGCATCTGCCTCTCCGCCCTGCTCTCCTTGCCCGCCTCCTCGTCTACCCGGCGCCGCCGCCTCGCCAGCTCCACCGCCGGATCTCGCCTCCGTCAGGGTTGACAGCAGCAGAAACTGCTCCCTCCCCCGATGCCATCTGCTGCAACCGCCTCCTGCAGTCGCCGCTGCTCCTGAAGATCGAAACCCGGGGCCTGTGTGCTCCACTGCTAGTTTTGTGGACGACGAGTACCTCTACGATGACCCTGGATGTCTACGAGCTGTGTATCACTACAGCCGGTGTGATTTTTGTCAAGTCCGACTATGACGTGCACGACTACATCCGAGGTGGACTTCGTCAAGTACCCCTTCGGATGCGCCAAGTTCGACTACATGATGCGTCAAGTACCTCTACCGACGACCCCGGTCATCTATGAAAATGTGTACAGCTACACGACGACCCGCCAAGACCCTGAACAACTACCGCTGCCGCCGTGTACCACTACTTCCACTACCGTCGCCACGTGAACAACTACTTCCCTCGACGAACTCGATCCGCGCCGAAATGCACGCTTCAAAGGTATAACCCCAAGACGACCGCTCGTGAACGAATGATTGTGTGTTGTATGCGATGCTCGAGTTTTGCACTGTGATCGAATTGTCCTTGCGATGCCCCTCTTTTGCCATGCCACCGTCCCGTGGGAACCTAGAATCCGGGATCACCCCACCATCTTGCATGACCTGCTCACGTCACACTTGTTCTTCTGCACCGGTATCTCCGTGAGCTACCGGAACCGATATGTTGCCGTGGCATCATTTTCGGATATGTTGCCGTGGCATCATTTTCGGATATGTTGCCATGGCACCACTTTTGTTTCGCCGCCGTGGCACCCTTTTCGTTCCGCCATGGTGACCAAATGCCTCGTATCATGCTCATGTTAACGTTTTCATAAAAATTGCATAAACTTGTATATGTCATCCGCATCATGATAAACCATTTAAATGCTTAAAATTGTTGTTTTTGTTAAATTGCTAAATGACATGAGGTTTTTCCGGAATTGTTGTTTGTTGTTTCCGGCCTCATTTAAACTTGCCTAGATAGGTAGTTTAATTATGTTTCACCTCTTGCCATGTTTAACAACATTAAATATTGTTTGTTAGCCTAAACGAGAGAGAACTAAATAATTGATGTGGTGTTCCGTCAATATGCAACTCGTTGCATATTGAGCTCCACTTAACTTGTAGTATTGTTTGTTGCACTTTGCCATGCCATGCCTCATTAAACCGGACATGCATCATACTTGTTTGTGCATCATGCCATGATTATGCTTGTTTGTTTACCATGTTGTTTGCTTCTTTCCGGTTTGCTTCTCTTATTAGCTTCGGTTTCGTTCTGGAGTTGTGAGGATTCGTTCGACTACGTCCGTTTGTCTTCTTCATGGACTCGTTCTTCTTCCTATCGGGATTTCAGGCAAGATGACCATTACCCTCGACATCACTTCTATCTTTGCTTGCTAGTTGCTTCGTTCTATCACTATGCTGCGCTACCTATCACTTGTTTACCATGCCTCCCAAATTGCCATGTCAGCCTCTAACCTTTTCACCCTTCCTAGCAAACCATTGCTTGGCTATGTTACCGCTTTGCTCAGCCCCTCTTATAGCGTTGTTAGTTGCAGGTGAAGTTGAAGATTGCTCCATGATGGACAGGATTATTTTGGGATATCACAATATCTCTTATTTAATTATAATGCATCTATATACTTGGTAAAGGGTGGAAGACTCGGCCTTATGCCTGGTGTTTTGTTCCACTCTTGCCGCCCTAGTTTCCGTCATACCAGTGTTATGTTCTCGGATTTTGCGTTCCTTGCGCGGTTGGGTGATTTATGGGACCCCCTTGACAGTTCGCTTTGAATAAAACTCCTCCAGCAAGGCCCAACATTGGTTTTATCATTTGCCTACCTAAGCCTTTTTCCCTTGGGATCTGCAGACTCAAGGGTCATCTTTATTTTACCCCCCCCCCCCGGGCCAGTGCTCGTCGTGAGTGTTGGTCCAACCTGTCAGCCGCGGTGGCCACCAGGGGCAACTCTGGGCTGGCCTACCGGAAGTTTGGACAATCCGGTGTGTCCTGAGAACGAGATATGTGCAGCTCCTATCGGGATTTGTCGGCACAGCGAGAGGCTTTGCTAGTCTTGTTTTACCATTGTCGAAATGTCTTGTAAACCAGGATTCCGAGTCTGATCGGGTCTTCCTGGGAGAAGGAATATCCTTCGTTGACCGTGAGAGCTTGTGATGGGCTAAGTTGGGACACCCCTGCAGGGTATAATCTTTCGAAAGTCGTGCCTGCGGTTATAGGCAGATGGGAATTTGTTAATGTCCGGTTGTAGATAACTTGACACTTGACCTCTCTAAAATGCATCAACAGCGTGTGTAGCCGTGATGGTCTCTTTTCGGCGGAGTCCGGGAAGTGAACATGGTTTTGGGTTATGTTTGACGTAAGTAGGAGTTCAGGATCACTTCTTGATCATTGCTAGCTTCACGACCATTCCGTTTGCTCTCTTCTCACTCTTATTTGCGTATGTTAGCCACCATATATGCTAGTTGCTGCTGCAACCTCACCACTTTACCACTTCCTTTCCCATAAGCTTAAATAGTCTTGATCTCGCGGGTTTTGAGATTGCTGAGTCCTCGTGACTCACCAGATACTATCACAACAGTTGCAGGTGCCGATGATACCAATGCAGGTGATGCAACCGAGCTCAGATGGGAGCTCAATGAAGACCTTGGTTGTTGCTATGTTTCTTCTCGTGATGATCAGTAGTGGAGCCCAGTTGGGACGATCGGGGATCTAGCAGTTGGGTTATCTTCTTTTCTTTTGGCTTCGTCCGTAGTCGGACTATGTGTGAAGTGGCGATTGTAAGCCAACTCTTTATCCCAGTCTTGTTCATTACATGGGATTGTGTGAAGATGACCCTTCTTGCGACAAAACCACAATGCGGTTATGCCTCTAAGTCGTGCTTCGACACGTGGGAGATATAGCCGCATCGTGGGTGTTACACCTTTGTTCCTACTGATGCAGCAGCTATACTAAACATTTCATTGCGGTCAGGAGGAGGAGCAGATTTCTTGGCTTGGGCTTTCGAGAAGTCCGGCATCTACACTGTCAAATCAGCGTACCGTGCTCTCATGATTCAAAAAGAGTGTTCTGCTCTAGAAGAAGGGCCGACTGCAGGAGCCTCAAATGCAAATGAACAGTTGTGGAATCGCTTGTGGAAGCTCAATGTAGTACCCAAGATTCGTGTTTTCTGGTGGAGAGTAATTCGGGGAATCCTACCAGATGAGAAAACACTACACCGGTGACATATTCGTGATATTATTCGGTGCAAACTCTGCTTGGCAGCGGAAGAGGACCTAATGCATGCACTTATACACTATCCGCATGCCAAGGTTTTTTGGGATGAAGCTCAGCGGTGGTTTGATTTCAAGTTACCTCGACTAAATCCTGAGACATGGGCGCGAGACATTCTTTGTGACCCAATGTTCACTGATCAGGTCCGAGCGAAGATAGTGTCAGTTATGTGGGTTATTTGGCATTCACGTAACAAACGGACACATGATGAAGAAGGACCCAATCCGGCCAATGCGCTCAAGATCATCCGAGAGAACCTGGCCCTATTGGAACTACCAAAGGAGAAGGCATTGGCTCTTCCCGGGTATGGGTGGCGCCCCCCTGATGGTGCTTGTGTGAAAATAAATACCGATGCTGGAATTGACAGCGGTCTGGAGAAAGGAGGGGCGGGCGGTGTAGCTCGCTCTTCGTCGGGCTTCCTTGGAGCATGGTGTAAGCCTCACGCGGGTGTCACAAACCCTCTGATCGCCGAAGCGCTCTCTTTGCGTGACGGTGTGATATATGCTACACTCCGAGGTTTGCAAGATGTCGTGATGGAGACGAACTGCCAGGAGGTGGTAGACCTCTGGAATACTTGTTGTTGCCGCTCTCTTTCTCTCGCTCGCACAAACGAGCGGCGCACAAACGCCTCCATCGCACGAACGGCGCCTCGGCCGCATGAACGGCCTCACTTTACTGGGCACATACCCGGGCGCGGCAACACACCACAGCCTATCCAGAGGAGCTCTCTCACAACCGACCCGACGCTTACCACGGTCCCGGCGGAGACTAGCTACCTCATCTCTGGCTCCTAGGCTCCACTACAAGAAATATGTCAACTTGTGACCTTGACTATTGGTCACTGAAAGGTCATGGTTTTTCATTTGTGACCTTTTTGTGACCAAAAAGAGAAGGTCAAAAGCTGGCGGTCGTTAACTGACTATAGCGACCTTCTCTGTGAGAAGGTCGTAGACGTTTACGACCAAAATATTCCTACTGTGGCGTTTTAGTCACTAGCAACCTCCTCAGGCCACGTAGGCATCCAGCATGGCAAGCTGATGTGGCACAAGATTCAGCCCGGTCCAATTCGGTGTTTATATGGGCCGAGCCCATTAATTCGGCCTTTTTAATGTATTTTTTTCCTGTGATTTTATTAGCTACATGGGTCTGGCCCAGCAATGCAGCCTTTGATTTCTTTGCATGGCCCTTTTAACAGCAGGTTTTCTTTTGATCTTTGTTTGGGCCATTATATTTTAGAGCTGGTCCCACCAATCAAATGGGTGCCACTTGTCATCATCTCACACATTGGGCCCACTTGACAGAAATTTCAAAATTGCTCAAATTATTTTCATAAATGGGTCCCACAAGTCAGGTATCCATTCCACAAACCAGATTCGATGCCAATATATTTTCCAGTACAGAAATGCATTTCAGGTAAACAAAATGCAGTACATATACATCAAATTCTCAGCAAAATCAACAGTACATCCAAATTCCAAGGGCAACATTACAACAAAGTCCTGCAGTTCCCTAGGAGCAGGAGGGATAAGAGAGCATGCATGAAGGCCTGCATGCCTTGCTTCTTCCATCTTCGTCCTAGAGCTCACGTCAAAATATGAATGAAGGCAATCATCTGCATGTTATAAAACAAAATGGTTACGAACAAAATGTATGAACTGAAAGGAGCAAGCTATTTTGTATTTGAGAAACTGAAAAATGCACGAACAATTTTTCAGAAGATAACTGAACTTTTGTGCATGCATTTAGACAGGAAAACAAGGGCTTGTAGTATACACATTAATTAGAACAGGATCGCAAGACACAAATATAAGCTAGAATTGACAAGTACACATTAATTTTAACATAGCATCACTAGCTCTCTTGTTGGCTGCATATTAAACCATATGGAAAAATGCTCAGGAGTGGGATTTTTGTTGGAAGGGACTTACGGTGGCCACCGACTTGTTCTTGGGGTTCTTCTGCTTGAACTCCACGCGGAACTCGCCCCTGACAATAACCAACCAACAAACAACAAGTTCAGAACAACGGCCGCCCGGAAACCACGGGGAAACAGCAAGGTGGTAAACATAAGGGCATGTGAAACTAATAATTAACATCACAGGAGAGAAAACATAGATTGACTATATAATAATAGTATATTCCTTAGCAAAAGATGCCGCTAGGACCTATACAGATTGATTGAACAGTATATTCCAACACAAACACATGACAACAAAATCCTCTTCAATTTAACATGAGATATATAATACATATGTCACATCTAGCAACCTGTCTAGACTCTGGACATTATTACATAGAGCATCCTCTTCAAATTCCAATCTTTCTCTTCTTCACATATACTCTGTACAACATAATAGACAAGCCAAGCAAAATCTTCTAACTTGGTGGTAACAAGTGTACATATTTCAACTTTGAATGCCTTCAGATTAATTAGCAACTACCTAGACGCAAGGAGAGGAGGAGAGCATACCTCGGTTGCCGTCAATAGCCCAGCCGAGTCCTCTGTCCTACAAATCTGCAGCTTGTCACCAAGCTCCACTAGTCAGCCATGGCACTCAGGAACCAGCTTCTGCTTCAGCCCCAGGCTGCAACAAACGCACACATGATGATTTTGTGAATGACATGTGAATGTTATGGAATCCAAACAAAAGTCTAAGAATGTACCCCTAAAATACATCTGGAACTTAAGTATTTCCGATTTCGTGGTACAATGAAAGAGCAGTTCAGTTGAAGAATTTAGCTTGCCATTCTCAATTTTACTACTTAAAGACATAATGTAACAAATGTTGGATACTTCACAGCAAGCAAATAGTGCAATAAACTCACTGGTCTATGGATACGTTCATGTACAACATGAGAGCACACTACAGCCAGAACTTGCAGCTAGACCTTCCTAGAATTTTATGCACAACAGCAGCAAATTAGCTATATGAACATGTATTAATTCAAGCTAACAACCGTTGCATAAAAGGAACTGCTGGTGCTGGCAAACCACACCTCATTCTAATAATGTTCACAAGTGTATAATAAGGTTGATGCCGAGCGGACTGCGCGCCTCCTGGATGAATGCCTTGGCCTCTATCTTTGTTGTTGCTGCTGCACAAGAACAAGAAGATGAGACATGTGCTAGGAAGGAAGGAATGGATCAAGAAACAACAAAGGAGCAGAAGGTAGCTGACCTTTGTGCCCTTGACGTTGGAGCTCCATGGACCTGAGCTTGGTGGTGACCAATCAATAGCCGTTGCACAAGGAGAGAGAGAGGAAAACAGAGGTTAATCACGGGTACCTTGGCAACTGGGCAATCTTACAATTTCTTTTAACATTAGTGTCGTTGCCGTCATAAGTTCAGGTATGAATAAATTCTGAACATTACATATGGTACAATTCAGTTGAAATGTTGATTGAACATTCCATATCATATCTTGGCCATTCTAAAGAAAGGCATGCATATATAGCTGACCAACAGATATCATTTAGTAGACATGGAAGAACAGCAAAGAATCTTATCTTGATATACATATCTAATTAGAGGTGAATTGCCAGATGTGACCTGGAAAAGATTGCCTTCTTTCATGAATGAAAGTATGATCTCTCCATGGCCAATTTGATGTTTGTTCAACAATTTACCCTCTGCATTTATCACTTATTTTTCCAGTGTCATTTAATATATGCAGAAAGCAAAAGAGAATAGTAGTGGCTTCTCTACTGTTGGTGATGCCTTTGCCTCCTAATAATGTTGTATGGCAATCAAGAAACTTGTCCTAGTCTAATACGACATGATACTCACAACGAAACAGCTCAAAAAGCTATCCTGGATTCAGCCTAATCTGGGCAAGGTCGAGGCAGCAGCCCTGGGCTGAGCTAAAATATAGCAACACACTGCTTGCACACACAAAAATACAGGCTCGCCAACTCTTAATCAATTCATATAATATATATTCCTGCACATGGTTATAGCTTACAAAATATACAGAAAATGCAGAACGAGTTCAACAATTGTTCATGTAAAGGAAGAACACCTTGTGGAGCAGCTAATTTGTCAACCGTCAACTAGCCAAATATTTGCAACTTGAACTTTGAATAAATTGCAGATGACATCAAAGTAAACAGCAGACTGCATTCAGCAAATGAGGATTTACAGAAGGTGAATTTTCAGTGTGTGCAATCACAGATCATCTGCCATTGAATGGACAACTAGACCACCCACGCATTATTGTGCAATTGGCATCAGAGAGGAACTATTCAGTACCATATCAGTATCACCACATGTTATGTTAAGAAGAGAAATGCTAAGTGGAGGAGCACTGCAACTGGTACCTGGGCGTCGAGGAAGGATCAGGCGGCCTCGAGGGTGAGCTCGAGGGTGCGGAACTCGAAGAGGAGCTCGTCGGCCTCGGTGCGCTGGAGGAGGCGGCGCTGCAGCTCGGCGGCGTACTGGAAGACGTAGCTGTCGAGGGAGTTGAGGAGGAGCACCTCGTCGGCGGTGATGACGCAGCGGATCTGCACGAGGTTGACGACGATGGCGCGCTCACGGCCGAGGACGATGGAGGGGTAGACGAAGAGCGGGTCGAGGAGGCGGAGGTCGCGGGCGGGGAGCTTGCAGCGGCGCATCATGGTGGCCTTGTCGACCTCGAGCGTCTGCACGGCGCATCATGGCGGATCCAGCTGCGCGTGCCACCGCCGTGCTTCTTGAGGTTGGGCACTTCGAGGCCGGCCGGGAAATCCCGTCATCGTGGTCGTTGCCGTAGGCGCCAGATCCAGCTCCGTCCAGTCGCAGCTCCGAGCCGCGGAACAGAGTAGAAGAGGACGGGGCTCGCGGGATCCGCGGCGGCGAACGGTTGCGGCGTGCTAGGGCTAGGCCGTAGATCTGGTCGAGGCCGTCTGGGTGGAGAGGCAGGGGGCGAGGTGCGGGCGGTAGAACCCTAGGACGACGACCACGACGGGTGGGGGCTGCGAGGTCAGGGCAGTGGAGTGCCTAGGGTGGTGGAAGGGAGGCGCGGCGGGGGAGGAATCGGGAGATGGGGACGAGGGAGGAAGGGTGCGATGGCGGCGAGATCGGGAGGGGGCGGCGGCGGCGAGGAGATGGGGACTGGGGAGGAAGGGTCGATCTGAGCTAGGGTTTGGGCTGCGGGTGGGGCTATCTTTTTTTCTTTTTTTCTGTAGATAGATGGATGGATGGATGTGGAATGGAGAGATGGATGGATGGATGGATGGGCACCATGTCATCGATCCGTGGGAAGAGTCCTGATTGGTTCGAAAAACCAGTGATTTAAAAAAGTGTCTAAGTACTAAAAATATAGGGATTTGTTGAAGTAGCTATCAAAAATATTTTGCAAAATGGCACCATACAAATTTTCACTAGAGTTAGACCACATTTTACGGATAAGGACCAATTTCTATGCATTTCTGATCTTTCTAGCTATTTTTAACCATTTTCCGAGTGCTCAAAATGATTTTTTTTGTGAAGGACCTACCATATATTAGTTGCAAAATTGTATCAAATCAATTTTCTAAAATACTATGACATATTTAATGCACAACTGACCAAATGGTTGGGTGTAAAAAGTTCTGATCCACCTCTCATGAAAAGACAAATTTCCGCCGATTTAGTTGGAAGCGGGTCAAATTTGAACTGTAGATGCCTCATAGTTTGCTATTTATTTATTTAAAAAATCATATCTAGGTACATAAGTATCTATTTAATCATAGAAACACCAAAAAAATTCCAAGATTCAACCACAAGCTAGGAACGATCAAGCCAGCCGTTTTGACCGCATTTTGAAACGGGCATAAAATATTCAAAAAAAATCAAAAAATTGGAAAACCTTCGCATTGTGTCATTATATGTGACCAAGTTTCCAGGAAAAATAATAATCTCGTAATACAGAAATTATTTTAAAAAAGTGTTCTAAAAAATGAGCTATCATGCGTGAAGATTCATGGCTTTCAAGCCAAATGATCAATCTTATGGCCACATTCATGGCATAGTTTGTTCAAATGATCTCATATTATGCACAAGGGTGCATATTGGAATTGCAAACAATGTTGCCTAAGGAACTTTTCATTTTCTTTGCACGGAAAATTCATTTTCCATTTTCCGAGTTTCCCGAAAGGAGGTTTTTTTGTGAAGGACCTACCAAATAATTGTTGAAAAAATGGACCAAATCAATTTTATAAAATACTAGGACATATATAATGCACAATTGACCAAATGGTTGGGTGAAAAAAGTTTTGATCCACCTCTAGTGAAAAAGACAAATTGTCGTTGATTCGGCTGGAAACGGGTCAAATTTGAATTGTAGCTGCCTCATAGTTTGCTCTTTATTTTTTCCAAAAATCATTTCTAGGTACATAAGTATCTATTTAATCATAGAAACACCAAAAAAATTCCAAGAATCAACCACAAGCTAGGAACGGTCAAGCCCGCCGTTTTGACCGCATTTTGAAACGGGCATAAAAAATTCAAAAAAAAATCAAAAAATTGGAAAACCTTCGCATTGTGTCATTATATGTGACCAAGTTTCTAGTAAAAATAATAATCTTGTAATACGGAAATTATTTTAAAAAAGTGTTCTCAAAAATGAGCTATCATGCGTGAAGATTCATGGCTTTCAAGCCAAATGATCAATCTTATGGCCACATTCATGGCATAGTTTGTTCAAATGATCTCATATTGTGCACAAGGGTGCATATTGGAATGGCAAACAATGTTGCCTAAGGAAGTTTTCATTTTCTTTGCACGGAAAATTCATTTTCCATTTTCCGAGTGCCCGAAAGGAGGTTTTTTTGTGAAGGACCTACCAAATAATTGTTGCAAAAATGGACCAAATCAAATTTATAAAATACTAGGGCATATATAATGCACAATTGACCAAATGGTTGGGTGAAAAAAATTTTGATCCACCTCTGGTGAAAAAGACAAATTGCTGTTGATTCAGCTGGAAACGGGTCAAATTTGAACTGTAGCTGCCTCATAGTTTGCTCTTTATTTTTTCCAAAAATCATTTCTAGGTACATAAGTATCTATTTAATCAGAGAAACACCAAAAAATTTCAAGATTCAACCACTAGCTAGGAACGGTCAAGCCCGCCGTTTTGACCGCATTTTGAAACGGGCATAGAAAATTCAAAAAAAAATCAAAAAATTGGAAAACCTTCGCATTGTGTCATCATATGTGACCAGGTTTCCAGGAAAAATAATAAACTTGTAATACAATAATTATTTTAAAAAAGTGTTCACAGAAATGAGCTATCAAGTGTGAAGATTCATGGCTTTCAAGCCAAATGATCAATCTTATGGCCACATTCATGGCATAGTTTGTTAAAATGATCTCATATTGTGCACAAGGGTGCATATTGGAATGGCAAACAATGTTGCCTAAGGAAGTTTTTATTTTCTTTGGACAAAAAAACCATTTTCCATTTTTCGAGTGCCCAAAAGGAGGTTTTTTTGTGAAGGACCTCCCAAATAATTGTTGCAAAATTGGATCAAATCAATTTTGTAAAATACTAGGACATATTTAATGCACAATTGACAAAATGGTTGGGTGTAAAAAGTTTTGATCCACCTCTCATGAAAAAGACAAATTTCCGCCGATTCAGTTGGAAGCGGGTCAAATTTGAACTGCAGCTGCCTCATAGTTTGCTATTTATTTTTTCCAAAAATCATTTCTAGTTACATAAGTACCTATTTAATCATAAATACATGGTTTGGTGGCGATACGTCGAGGTTTGGGCGGTGGCCAAGGGCCCCAACTCTAGAGCGCGTAAACTCGCATGCCCGCCGCGTGGTCATCGCGTGACCGTGGCGTTGCCTTGTGTTCTGGGCGGCCTAGGCATGTCTAGTGAGTTGGGCACTCCCCAGGTAGGTGCTAGGAAGAAAATTACAACATAAGATTCTCATGAGGAGACCAATCGATGCTCAAACATGAATTAGCAGCCAAGTGTTTGATTAGCGGTACGGGAAATGTACATGGCTAATGGGCGTGAATTTTAGCTGAGGATGATCAGTTGCTAAGAAGACCGTCTTCACAAATTTTCAGCTCAAAAGGAGGAGCCTATGTGGTACTTGCTTTGCAAACTACCACACTGGACATAAATACGAATGTTGAAGCATAGAAAATAATGAATGGATTGAGCTGGCATTTGGTGGAGGATGGTTATTTGGGCATAGAAAAGCACTGTAGAAAATGTATACTATTTGGACATGCCAAAGTGGTACTTCCTTCACAAACTATTGTTTTGAACAGAATAGGAAAATGAATATTCTTGAATTATTTTTGAACTATTCAAGGAAGGTTTTTACATATTTGACAAAGATATGACCCAAAGAATTTATGCGATTTTTTTGGGAATTTTGGGAATGACAGAAATATAGGTTGCTTCACAACCTAGGGCAAAAACTG
This sequence comes from Triticum dicoccoides, assembly GCF_002162155.2. Taxonomy (NCBI): domain Eukaryota; kingdom Viridiplantae; phylum Streptophyta; class Magnoliopsida; order Poales; family Poaceae; genus Triticum; species Triticum dicoccoides. The sequence continues at coordinate 630,807,424 of NC_041389.1, forward strand.
CCACATGGACATGACACATAGGCAAAACTGATGAGGTGGCGCCTAGTCATAGCAACCCACCACAATTTACAAGGCTATGACCATCTATATTGGTCGTTAACAACTAGAAATAAGGCAGTGGACTAGCGTTGTTTGCTTTATGACCTTTTCGTGTAAGGAAATTACGACCTTTCTGACAAAATGGTCGCAATGGTTTAGGGTTTGGAGCCCCTCGAACAGCTTTTGACCAATTGGTCTGAAATGGTCATAGATCTATGACCAATTCTTCCAGGGTCACTAACAGAAGGTCACTAGTTGACATATTTCTTGTAGTGCTCGGCTCATACCGGCGCAAGACAACAGTACAGGGGAGGGAGTTTTATACCCAGACGCACACACACGACCTGGTCACCACACCGGCCACTAACTCCACGACACACACACCCACGGCCTGCTAACAACCTCCGCTACTAACCGCATGTACTGGCTACTCCTACATGCACGTACGAGCTGGTCAAGCTAACAAATCCTTGACTTGATCTTCTACTAGACCCGCTCCAGGATCCAACCGATCCACCGCGCGACCCTATCCAGTCCGCCCCCGTCCGTTTGGGGTAAAAGGGACAAACGAGACGGCCCAGCGCGCGGGCGCAAACGGACTTTTGTCTGCTTTGTGTCCGCTTTCGACCCATCCCCGGCCCAAACTTGTGCCGGTTTTAGGGTGAAACGGACAGCGCGCGGACGGGTGGGACGCGTGCGCTTGTCCGCCCCTGGCCCGCCTATCGGTGGGAGAAACCAACCCCCCCCACGCCCATTTGGTGCCATTTGCCCCAAACCCTCCCATGTCCCTCCCGCCGCCCCCTCTCTCCCCCGTCCATCGCCGACGCCTCGCCGAGTTCCAGCGGCCTGGCCGTCTACCCGCCCGCAAAGGTGAAGAAGAAGGCGCCAAGGAAGCCGCGGTCGGAGTGCACGCCAGAGGAGATCACCAAGTTGGACGTGGAATCGGCGAAGAGGAGGGAATGGAGAGCGGTCGTCAAGGTCAATGCCGTCGCGGCCAAGAGAGCCGCCCAGCGCGAGGAGCTGGAGGCCGCGCGGCGCAAGGCCGCTGCCGACGAGAAGGAGGACCTCGTCAACAAAGCGCACTCCATCCTCATGCTTGGCATGGGCCGTCCTGCCGGGTTTCCTGCAGCGGTCATCGGCCCGGCGAGCACCGGCTCGTCGGTCGCCCGGCCTACGCACTGCCAGTCGCCGACGTCGCGCACCACGCCCATGTCGCCCGGCTTCCCTCCGCCAAGGCACGACGGTCAAACCCGTTTCTCGAGGTCGCCGGAGGTGGGCTTGTTCGTGCCGTCCACACCGCGCCCCGCGGCCGTCATCGACCTCAACGTCACGCCCGGGTCCAGCAGCGGTGGGTGGCCGTCCGTCGAGATGCTAAGAAAGCAGGCACGGGCAACGTTCACGGGCACCATGCC
>NC_041389.1:630809117-630826798 GCF_002162155.2 Triticum dicoccoides
GTCGACGACCCCTTCTACCACCGGTACATGGAGGACGTGATCTTCGACGGTGGGCATGGCCGTACCTACGACCCCGAGGAGACCCAAAGTCAGGATGGCCGCGCCGAGTACATCCCCGATGAAGAGGCCGACGACCGTGCTGACTACGACCATGGTGACTCATGGCATGAAGACGATGACATCTATGTCAAAGGTGATGAAGAAGAAGAAGAAAGCAATGACGTTGATATTAGTGGTGCGCCACTGTTCATTGACGAGCTCACCCAAAGAGCGGAGGCACAAAAGAAGAGGAAGAGCATTCGCACGGGATCATACACACAAGATGAAGACAAGTTGATTTGCCAAGCTTGGATGGAGATTAGCCAAGATCCGAGGACCGGCGCGCAACAAAAGGGCATTGTTTTTTGGACGAGAGTCCACAAAACATTCCATGAAAGGAAGATGTTTGAGCCCTACCAAATTACAAGCAACCGTGGCATTGGCTCGATTCAAAAAAGATGGTTGTTCATCCAACAAGAGTGCAACAAGTATTGCGCCGCATTTGAGAGCGTTGAAGCACGGCCCATGAGTGGTCTCGGTGTTGGGGACATGGTATGCTCTCCTCTTTTTCTAGCCCTTTCCTTGCTACGGCCATGAGACTACGGCCGTGTATATGTTTTGCATGTTCACTTGTTGTTGATCATGTGGTGTAGGCATTTCAATCTTTGGAGGCATTCAAGGCCCGACACAATGACAAGCCATTCACTCTTACGCATTGTTGGACGATCATCAACAATTGCCCTAAGTTCAAGGATCAATACCATGAACTTCAAAGAAAGAGAGGCATGAAGACGGCCAAGTTCGCCGGAGGTGGGGATGGCGAGGCGTTGAAGAGGCCGAGGGGCAAGACCAACTCCAAGGTGGACGACATACGTGACGCCTCATCCATGGCCTTGCATGAGACTTTGCATGGCATGATGTCCCAAAAGGATGTGAGGGACGAGAAGAAGCGGCAAAGCAAGGACGAGCAAATGAAGCAATACCTAGACCTTCAAAGTCAGAAGCTTGAGATGGAGGAGGTGACCAAGAGGAGGAAGATCGACATGGAGGAGGCGGCCCGGCAAAGGCAGCTCGACATGGAGGAGGCGGCCCGACAAAGGCAGCTTGACATCGAGGCCGACAATGTCAAGGCCAGGCAGAGGAAGCTCGACATCGAGGCCACCAATGCCGCCACCAAAGCGAAGGAGGTAGCCCTTGCGATCATGAGCGTGTGCTTCTTGAAGATGAGCAACAATACGAGGGCCTGGTTCGAGGCCAGGCAGAAGGAGATGCTCGACGCCGAAGGCCTGAACTAGGTCGTCCGATCGGCGTGGCCATTCTTTTTTTAGGCTGGCATGGGTGCCGCCCGCCCGTCGGGCCGCTGGCAGTGTTCCGGCGAGAAAACATTCATTTTGGAGGCTGGCTGTGTTGCCGGCCGCTGACTGTGTTGCCGGCAAGGAGAACTATTCATTTTGGAGGCTGGCTGTGTTGCCGGCCGCTGGCCGATGCCGGCGATGGACGTGTAGGCCGCTAGCTCTGTTGCCGGCGTGATGAACCGGGGCCACTGGCCTGAAGCATTTGAAACGTTGCTTTTAGTTTTTTAAGTAGACGCGGACAGGATGGGGCAAATGGATGCGGCCGCGCGCTGGGCGCACGGCCAGCGCATCCCAGGACACGTCCGGACACGACCCCAAACCCCTACCCAAACGGACAGAATCCGGACAAAGCGGACGTCGGTTTAGGGTCGCGCGGTGCAGTTGGCCTGAGTATCATGGATCATACAGCTCATTACCCGGCTCATCTTTTGAAAAGATCAGCCGGCCTATGGTTAGCACACTCCATTCAAATTTTGGATGCACACAATAAAGTAGACTTAGACGACAATGTTGCTTAATGTTTGTTTCACAAAGAATCAATGTTTAAGAAAGTTGGTTCAAAACAAAAAATTTCCTTGCGCAACATTGGGAACAGATGCTTTCAAGCTAATACAGTTCACATGCTCAAAACTCATTCCGAGCAGTACTAAATTACTACAATTTTCGCGGCGCGCTCGAGCCACTAAATTGCTTATTATTTTTCCTAGCTTTCTTCTTGGTTGAAAGCTTGGCCCTTTTTCTGATTTCCCGCGCTGAAACAATAGCTGGTTGAGGGGGCTGGAGCCACACATGCGCCTTGACAGAACCCCATTTGGGACTCGGCCCATCCATAAGTTTAGCCTCGCCGTCGATGAAGCTGTATTTGAGCAAGCAGCCCCTCAAGAGAAAGAAGGCGCACCCGCCCACGCCCATACCCGTGTCGTCCATGGCGAAGCTTGTGGGTGACCCAAGAAACAGGACGCGGTCGCTCAAGCTCCGGCCGTCCCTCGCCGTCCAATGCCTCTGGCCACCACCCTCCGCCCCTACGAAAGCATGCACCGTCACCGACACTGCCCACGTCGGGCCAGCAGAGCCCCAGTTCTGCTTGGCAAGGACGGTCGCCCACATTAGCTCACCGCGTGACTCGAAAACGTAGTTATAGCGCTTTATTCCATCCATTGGGTCGTTCCTCGTGTCGAGCTCGGCGGCGGCGGCGACACCTTTGCCTTGGAAGTCCGGCTTCAGTATAAACCAAAAGCGCGCCCCCGCGCACACTAGGATCTCACCACCGTGATATGCAGCACTCAGATGGCAGCCTTTCTCCAGCGAAGTCAGACTTCTTTTCGCTGTAGTCCACGCGGTATCACCGGGGCGAAGGATTGCCGCCGTGAAGATGCGCGAGTCAGAATTGTTGTACAGGAAGACGGTGCCATCGCGGTACACAATGCCACGAGAAGATGCCATCTGCTTCTTTATCTCGTCTTCGTCGGCATCCACCGCCGAAAATCGAGGCAGCCTGGTGATGTCTAGGGTGACAAGGTCGGTGAGTGTTGGCCGCGGTTGCGCCGTGAAAGCCAAGACGGCCGTGCCGTCTTCTCTGACCACCCAGTTAATCGCGGCGCTGCTGGTAGATGATATGTCCGGCAGGACGAGGCTGTCGGTCGATGTCGGCGAGATGCGTCCGAAGTCGAGTGGCAAGTGCAACAGGAGGCCGTCCCCCTCCCGCACCGCGAGCAGCCACGGCAGAAACACACGGTGGGTCGCTGCCCGGGATGGCAGCGCATTGCGCCAGGGGATGCAGACAGCGTGTAAGCGGACGAGGTCGGCAGCGTCGCGCAGGCGGCCGGAGATGTCGATGAGCAGGTCCGCTGGCAGGTCGGCCCACCGTGGCGGCGCGAGGCTGGCCGCCATGCCCCCGGAGCCGCACTGCGATGCGACCTCGGTCAAGGACTCCATCCGATCCAATCCGAGGGCAAATATGTCGAGCGTATACGTATGGATGCTAGCTAGGCGGCCGTAATTATTTATCTCCCTTAAACCCTTTTATGGTTTCTACCTAATTCCGCATTAGAAGGACAGGATTCTTTAGATCCTTAACCAAATCCCGGGGGTGCTTTTTTATCCTCTGAGCTTTTACCTCACCCATTTTTTTAAAGTTGTACCTCACCTATTTTAATGGACGCCGATAACTGCCACGCATGTGGTGTATTCGACATGCGACCACACACCGTGTGTGGTGTGAACGGGAGACAGCTTACACGGGCTGTGTGTGGGCGGATATTAGAATTGCCCATACGTGTGGGCGCGGCTGCTTCGTGCCACCCGCCAACAAGTACTACTCATCTCCACCCCTCGCGTGTGGCACAAAGCAAAAATGCCCACACGTCCTGGCGCAACTACGTTAGGTACACCGCGAGATGACGATTTAGTTGCCATCCTGGTTGGCAGATGTAGTTATCCGGGATGGCAAGTGCAGTTGTAAAAGCATGACAACTTTATCTGTTTTAATTAACTATACTTGCCATGTCTAATTTATGATAGTTGTCGCGTTAATCAAACCGTAGTTGTCATGTGTGATTAACTACTTGCCACATATGGTCAAACAGTAGTTGCCATGTGTGTTTACCTAGTTGCCACGTGTGGTCCAACCATAGTTGCCGTGTGTGATTAACTACTTGCCACATATGGTTAAACAGTAGTTGCCATGTGTATTTACCTAGTTGCCATGTGTGGTCCAACCATAGTTGTCATGTGTGTTTATCTGGTTGCCACGTGCGCGCAACTGCAGTTCCGTCTAGCAAAAAATCACAGTTGCCATGTGTGTTTACCTAGTTACAACGTTCGTCTAACTGCAGTTGTCATCCACAACGTAGGAGTGTTGTGTGGGCGAAAAGTAGTTCGCCCACACGCACATGAACTAGGTGGCTGGCTGTGTGGTTAGTGTTTCCGATTTTAATTACCATTTTAGTGGTATTTGTTTCATTTATATAATTAAATAAGATATAATATGTTTTCACCATTTTATATATGTAACGCCAATTTGATTTTAGGGTATATTAAAATAAAAAGGACCAGTAATTTACATCGAATTCAAAACTTTTTGGTAATTTAAAACAAGTCGGAAGTTCACGAGTTCTTTGCATATATTTCGGAAGTACTAGTCTTTAGATTGTATTCTACAAATTAGACGCAACTTCACTTGTGGAAATAAATCACAAATATATATGCTAATTAAAATGAGTGCATACTCGGTGAAACGTCAAGGAAAGGTGTAGGAATATGTAACATAGAGGGAAAAATATACGGGGTGTGGGGATATTTAGTTCAGCTAACAAGTGGGCCAGGCGGGCGTCTGGACTATCCAAACCTCACCAGGTTTGGCATCATTTAGCAGATTTTGAACACCCGAACAACAAAGTGAACAATCTGAAGCGTTTGATGCACGATATTGGATGTCTAAAGGTTTCCAGACCGCTCGGTCCATACATTATACGGGTGCTTTGGTGTACGACATTGGAGTTGCCCTAACCATGGGGTTGTACAACAAAAAATACACATGTTGGGTTGCAATTATTCGGGAATAGGAGATATAAAATATCTTTTAAGGCGTTAACTACTTGGGACTTGGAAGAGATGCTAACACTATGTGATATAACACGTTCTTAGGCATGTTTTCGGTGCCATCTATTGGTAGCAAACCACTGCTATACATAATGTTCCAGTCTTAGCAGTCATTGTGCAATGACGTGTCATCAAACAGAAGTATTTTCTGTTAATATTAAGTAAAGTACAATATATAGATCAGAGGAACACCAGAAGAAAAGAAAAAGAAAAACAAGGAGCAGTACAGTTGTAATTAACCAATGGGTGTTCTGGGGAACATAGTAAAGAAAGGCTGATTATTGTCTCAGAATGCACTCATCAAAGATGAACAACCACCCAACTTTGCAAAGCATTTAAACGTTTTTCCATGATTCCGTGTTCCAAAATTTGACATCTTCGTTGAGTTTAAATTTCCAGCAATTTACACTTGAAACTTCCTTTATGAAGATTTTCCAATTTCTCTGCCCCGAAATGTTCCAGCATCCTTGAATGATCACCTCCATAGCAATGTTTCTCGGTAGCAATTGGTGTGTCAGTAAAATGTCATTACAGAAGGAGATACGCAGCCTTTTAGAAGGGAAGATGTTGTTCCAGCAATCCTGAACAAAACAACAATCCCAGAGAAGGTGCCTTGAGGTTTCCTCGGTAGTCTCACTACAAAATACACAATCATAGCAATCCAGGTGAAAGGATTTTTTTAGAAGCTTTCTAGTGTTAAACAATTCCTTTGACACTATCTATCGTTAGAAAATATACAGGTGGGACTTTAATCTAATTTAGGATGCACATAATAAAGTAGACTCAACGCCATTCTTGCTGAATATTCGCTTCACAATCAATGTTTAAGATCGTAAAATGTCCTAGGAACAAATGCTTTCAAGCTAAACATGTGCACCACATGTTCCGTTAAAACTTATTCCAAGCAACTAAATTTCAATTTTCATAGTCTTCTCTTCGTCTTCTTCTTGGTTGAATAATTGAGCCTTTTTCTGATTTCGTGCATTGGAGCTATGGTCGGTGGACGGGGCTGGATCCACACATGCCCCTTGTCAGAACCCTATTTGGGACTTTTTTTTTGCGGGGAAAAAAATTCCTTAACGGCTTCCTTAAGGAAGAATTGTATATGATGCAGAAGGAAGGTTTTGTCGATCCTAAGAATGCTAACAAGGTATGAAAGCTCCAGCGCTCCATCTATGGGCTGGTGCAAGCATCTCGGAGTTGGCACATTCGCTTTGACGAAATGATCAAAGCATTTGGGCTTATGCAGACTTATGGAGAAGAAGCCTGCGTTTACAAGAAAGTGAGTGGGAGCTCTATAGCATTTCTCATATTATATGTGGATGGCATACTATTCATGGGAAATGATATAGAACTTTTGGAAAGCATAAAGGCCTACTTGAACAAGTGTTTTTCAATGAAGGACCTTGGAGAAGCTGCTTACATATTAGGCATCAAGATCTATAGAGATAGATCGAGACGCCTCATAGGTCTTCCATAAAGCACATACCTTGATAAGATATTGAAGAAGTTTAATATGGATCAGTCCAAGAAGGTGTTCTTGCCTGTATTGCAAGGTGTGAGATTGAGCACGGCTCAAAGCCCGACCACGACAGAAGATAGAGAAAAGATGAGTGTCATCCCCTATGCCTCAGCCATAGGGTCTATTATGTATGCCATGCTGTGTACCAGACCTGATGTAAACCTTGCCGTGAGTTTGGTAGGAAGGTACCAAAGTAATCCCAGCATGGAACACTGGACAGCAGTCAAGAATATCGTGAAGTACCTGAAAAGGACTAAGGATATGTTTCTCGTTTATGAAGGTGACAAAGAGCTCGTCGTAAAGGGTTATGTCGATGCTAGCTTCGACACAGATCTGGATGACTCCAAGTCACAAACCGGAGACGTGTATATTTTGAATGGTGGGGTAGTAAGCTGGTGCATTTGCAAGCAAAGCGTCGTGGCGGGATCTACATGTGAAGCGGAGTACATGGCAGCCTCGGAGGCAGCACATGAAGCAATCTGGATGAAGGAGTTCATTACCGACCTAGGAGTTATTCCCAATGCGTCGGGCCCGATGACTCTCTTCTGTGACAACACTGGAGCTATTGCCCTTGCCAAGGAGCCCAGGTTTCACAAGAAGACCAGGCATATCAAGCGTCGTTTCAACTCCATTCGTGAAAATGTTCAAGATGGAGACATAGATATTTGTAAAGTGCATATGGATATGAATGTAGCAGATCCGTTGACTAAACCTCTTCCACAAGCAAAACATGTCGGTGTCAAAACCGGCGGATCTCGGGTAGGGGGTCCCGAACTGTGCGTCTAGGCGGATGGTAACAGGAGACAAGGGACACGATGTTTTACCCAGGTTAGGGCCCTCTTGATGGAGGTAAAACCCTACGTCCTGCTTGATTGATATTGATGATGTGGGTATTACAAGAGTAGATCTACCACGAGATCAAGGAGGCTAAACCCTAGAAGCGAGCCTATGGTATGATTGTTGTTACGTCCTACGGACTAAAACCATCCGGTTTATATAGACACTGAGAGGGCTAGGGTTACACAGAGTCGGTTACAATGGTAGGAGATCTACATATCTGTATCGCCAAGCTTGCCTTCCACGCCAAGGGAAGTCCCATCCGGACACGGGACGAAGTCTTCAATCTTGTATCTTCATAGTCTTGGAGTCCGGCCGATAATGATAGTTCGGCTATCCGGACACCCCTTAGTCCAGGACTCCCACAATGATCAACACCAGAACTCTATGGGTGTTCGATTCATCACAATGTAACTAGATTATTGACTCTAGTGCAAGTGGGAGACTGTTGGAAATATGTCCTAGAGGCAATAATAAAATGGTTATTATTATATTTCCTTGTTCATGATAATTGTCTATTATTCATGCTATAATTGTATTGAATGGAAACCGTAATACATGTGTGAATACATAGACCACAACATGTCCCTAGTGAGCCTCTAGTTGACTAGCTCGTTGATGAACAGATGGTCATGGTTTGTTGACTATGGACATTGGATGTCATTGATAACGGGATCACATCATTGGGAGAATGATGTGATGGACAAGACCCAATCCTAAGCATAGCACAAGATCGTGTAGTTCGTTTGCTAAAACTTTTCTAATGTCAAGTATCATTTCCTTAGACCATGAGATTGTGTAACTCCCGGATATCGTAGGAATGCTTTGGGTGTACCAAACATCACAACGTAACTGGGTGGCTATAAAGGTGCATTACAGGTATCTCCAAAAGTGTCTGTTGGGTTGGCACGAATCGAGACTGGGATTTGTCACTCCGTATGACGGAGAGGTATCTCTGGGCCCACTTGGTAATGCATCATCATAATGAGCTCAATGTGACTAAGTAGTTAGTCACAGGATCATGCATTACGGAACGAGTAAAGTGACTTGCCGGTAACGAGATTGAACGAGGTATTGGGATACCAACTATCGAATCTCCGACAAGTAACATACTGATTGACAAAGGGAATTCTATACGGGATTACTTGAATCCTCGACATCGTGGTTCATCCGATGAGATCATCGTGGAACATGTGGGATTCAACATGGCTATCTAGATCTCACTGTTGGTTATTGGCCGGAGAGCTGTCTAGGTCATGTCTGCATGCCTCCCGAACCCATAGGGTCTACACACTTAAGGTTTGATGATGCTAGGGTTCTAGGGAAAGTTTGTATGTGGTTAACGAATGTTGTTCGCAGTCTCGGATGAGATCTCGGACGTCACGAGGAGTTCCGGAATGGTCCGGAGGTGAAGATTTATATATGAGAAGTCATCATACGGTCACCGGAAGTATTCGAGGGTTTGCCGGTATTGTACCGGGTCCACCGAAGGGGTTCCGGGGGTCCACCTGCCCCGGAGGGCTCTATGGGCTGTATGTGGAAGGGAACCAGCCCCTAAATGGGCTGGGCACCCCCCTAGGGCCCATGCGCCTAGGGTTGGGGGAAACCCTAAGGGGGCGCCCCCTTGGCTTGGGGGGCAAGCCCCCTCCCCTTGGCCGCCGCCCCCCTCTTGATCTCATCTAGAGGGGTCGGCCCCTCCCCCCTTTGCCCTATAAATAGAGGGGAGGAGGGAGGGCAGCCGCACCTCATCCAAGGGGCAGCCCTCCCCCTCTCCAACACCCCCTCCTCCATTTGAGCTTGGCAAAGCCCCGCCAGAGAACCGCTGCTCCACCACCACCACGCCGTCGTGCTGCTACTGGAGTTGTCTTCCCCAACCTATCCCTCCTCCTTGCTGGACCAAGGCGTGGGAGACGTCACCGGGCTGCACATGTGTTAAACACGGAGGCGCCGTTGTTCGGCGCTTAGATCGGAATCAACCATGATCTGAATCGCTACGAGTACGACTCCTTCATCCACGTTCTTGTAACGCTTCCGTGTCGCGATCTTCAAGGGTATGAAGATGCACTCCCCTCTCTCTCTCGTTGCTAGTCTCTCCATAGATTGATCTTGGTGATGCGTATAATTTTTTTAATTTCTGCAACGATCCCCAACAGTGGCATCATGAGCTAGGTCTATGTGTAGTTTCTATGCACGAGTAGAACACAAGTTGTTGTGGGCATCGATTTTGTCAATTTACTTTCCGTTACTAGTCTTATCTTGATTCGGCGGCATCGTGGGATGAAGCGGCCCGGACCGACCTTACACGTACGCTTACCTGAGACAGGTTCCACCGACTGACATGCACTAGTTGCATAAGGTGGCTAGCGGGTGTCTGTCTCTCCCACTTTAGTCGGATCGGATTCGATGAAAAGGGTCCTTATGAAGGGTAAATAGCAATTGCGATATCACGGTGTGGTTTTGGCGTAGGTAAGAAACGTTCTTGCTAGAAACCTATAGCAGCCACGTAAAAACTTGCAACAATAATTAGACGTCTAACTTGTTCTTGCAGCATATGTCGTGTGATGTGATATGGCCAAAAGGATGTGATGAATGATATATGTGATGTATGAGATTGATCATGTTCTTGTAATAGGAATCACGACTTGCATGTCGATGAGTATGACAACCGGCAGGAGCCATAGGAGTTGTCTTAATGTATTGTATGACCTGTGTGTCAATGAAAACGCCATGTAATTACTTTACTTTATTGCTAATCGTTAGCCATAGTACTATAAGTAACAGTTGGCGAGACAACTTCATGAAGACACGATGATGGAGATCATGAGGATGGAGATCATGGTGTCATGCCGGTGACGATGATGATCATGGCGCCCCGAAGATGGAGATCAAAAGGAGCAAAATGATATTGGCCATATCATGTCACTATTTGATTGCATGTGATGTTTATCATGTTTTACATCTTATTTGCTTAGAACCACGGTAGCATAAATAAGATGATCCCTCATAAAATTTCAATAAAGTGTTCCCGTAACTGTACACCGTTGCGAAAGTTTGTTGTTTCGAAGCACCACGTGATGATCGGGTGTGATAGATTCTAACGTTCGCATACAACGGGTGTAAGCCAGATTTACACATGCAAAAACACTTTGGTTGACTTGACGAGCCTAGCATGTACAGACGTGGCCTTGGAACACAAGAGACCGAAAGTTTGAACATGAGTCGTATAGCAGATACGATCAACATGAAGATGTTCACCGATGATGACTAGTCCGTCTCACGTGATGATAGGACGCGGCCTAGTTGACTCGGATCATGTATCACTTAGATGACTAGAGGGATGTCTATCTGAGTGGGAGTTCATTTAATAATTTGATTAGATGAACTAAATTATCATGAACTTAGTCTAAAATCTTTGCAATATGTATTGTAGATCAAATGGCCCACGCTAATGTTGCCCTCAACTTCAACGCGTTCCTAGAGAAAACCAAGCTGAAAGACGATGGTAGCAACTATACGGACTGGGTCCAAAACTTGAGGATCATCCTCATAGCTGCCAAGAAAGCATATGTCCTAGATGCACCGCTAGGTGAAGCACCTGTTTTCCCAGCAAATCAAGACGTTATGAACGCATGGCAGTCGCGTAGTGATGATTACTCCCTGGTTCAGTGCGGCATGCTTTACAGCTTAGAACCGGGGCTCCAAAAGCATTTTGAGCAACACGGAGCATATGAGATGTTCCAAGAGCTGAAAATGGTTTTCCAAGCTCATGCCCGGGTCGAGAGATGTGAAGTCTCCGACAAGTTCTACAGTTGTAAGATGGAGGAGAATGGTTCTGTCAGCGAGCACATACTCAAAATGTCTGGGTTACACAACCGCTTGTCTCAGCTGGGAGTTAATCTCTCGGATGACGCGGTCATTGACAGAATCCTTCAGTCGCTTCCACCTAGCTACAAGAGCTTTGTGAGGAATTTCAATATGCAGGGGATGGTGAAAACCATTCCTGAGGTCTATTCAATGCTGAAATCAGCGGAGGTGGAGATCAAAAAGGAACATCAAGTGTTGATGGTTAATAAAAACACTAGTTTCAAGAAAGGTAAGGGTAAGAAAAACTTCAAGAAGGACGACAAGGGAGTTGCCGTGCCCGGTAAGCCAGTTGCCGGGAAGAAGCCAAAGCATGGACCCAAACCTGAGACTGAGTGCTTTTATTGCAAGGGAAACTGTCACTGGAAGTGAAACTGCCCCAAGTACTTAGCGGACAAGAAGGCCGGCAACACCAAAGGTATATGTGATATACATGTTATTGATGTGTACCTTACCAGTGCTCGTAGTAGCTCCTGGGTATTTGATACTAGTGCGGTTGCTCATATTTGAAACTCAAAACAGGAGCTGCGGAATAAGCGGAGACTGGCGAAGGACAAGGTGACGATGCGCGTTGAGAATGGTTCAAAGGTCGATGTGATCGCCGTCGGCACGTTGCCTCTACATTTACCTACGGGATTAGCTTTAAACCTCAATAATTGTTATTTAGTGCCAGCTTTGAGCATGAACATTGTATCTGGATCCCGTTTAATGCAAGATGGCTACTCATTTAAATCCGAGAATAATGGTTGTTCTATTTATTTGAGAGATATGTTTTATGGTCATGCCCCGCTGGTCAATGGTTTATTCTTATTGAATCTCGAACGTGATGTTACACATATTCATAGTGTGAGTACCAAAAGATGTAAGGTTAATAATGATAGTTCTACATACTTGTGGCACTGCCGCCTTGGTCACACTGATGTCAAACGCATGAAGAAGCTCCATACAGATGGAATTTTGGAGTCTCTTGATTATAAATCATTTGACACATGCGAACCATGCCTCATGGGCAAGATGACCAAGACTTCGTTCTCCGGAACAATGGATCGAGCAACAAACTTGTTGGAAATCATACATACTGATGTGTGGGGTCTAATGAGCGTTGAGGCTCGCGGTGGCTATCGTTATGTTCTCACCCTCACTGATGACTTAAGTAGATATAGGTATGTCTACTTAATGAAACACAAGTCCGAGACCTTTGAAAATTTCAAGGAATTTCAGAGTGAGGTGGAGAATCAACGTGATAGAAAAATAAAGTTCTTACGATCAGATCGTGGGGGAGAATATTTGAGTCACGAGTTTGGTACGCACTTAAGGAAATGTGAAATTGTTTCACAACTCACGCCGCCTGGAACACCTCAGCGTAATGGTGTGTCCAAACATCGTAACCGCACTCTATTGGATACGGTGCGATCTATGATGTCACTTACCGATTTGCAGCTATCTTTTTGGGGATACGCTTTAGAGACAGCCACATTCACTTTAAATAGGGCACCGTCTAAATCCGTTGAGACGACACCATATGAATTATGGTTTGGGAAGAAACTTAAGCTGTCGTTTCTAAAAGTTTGGGGATGCGATGCTTATGTCAAGAAACTTCAACCAGAAAACCTCGAACCCAAGTAGGAAAAATGCGTCTTCATAGGATACCCTAAGTAAACCATTGGGTATACCTTCTACCTCAGATCCGAAGGCAAGATCTTTGTTGCTAAGAATGGGTCCTTTCTGGAGAAAGAGTTTCTCACGAAGAAGTAAGTGGGAGGAAAGTAGAACTTGATGAAGTGCTACCTCTTGAACCGGAAAGTAGCACAACTCAGGAAAATGTTTCTGTGGTGCCTACACCGACTAGAGGGGAAGTTAATGATGATGATCAAGGCACTTCGGATCAAGTTACAACTGAACTTCATAGGTCCACAAGGACGCGTTCCATACCAGAATGGTATGGCAACCCTGTCCTGGAAATCATGTTGTTAGACAACGGTGAACCTTCGAACTATGAAGAAGCGATGGTGGGCCCAGATTCCAACAAATGGCTTGAAGCCATGCAATCCGAGATAGGATCCATGTATGAAAACAAAGTTTGGACTTTGACACACTTACCCGATGATCGGCGAGCGATAGAAAATAAATGGATCTTTAAGAAGAAGACATTCATGGATGGTGATGTTACCATATATAAAGCTCGGCTCATCGCTAAGGGTTATCGACAAGTTCAAGGGGTTGACTACGATGAGACCTTCTCACCCGTAGCGAAGCTGAAGTCCATCCGAATCATGTTAGCAATTGTCGCATTCTATGATTATGAGATATGGCAAATGGACGTCAAAACGGCATTCCTTAACGGCTTCTTTAAGGAAGAATTGTATATGATGCAGCCAGAAGGTTTTGTCGATCCTAAGAATGCTAACAAGGTATGAAATCTCTAGTGCTCCATCTATGGATTGGTGCAACCATCTCGGAGTTGGAACATTCGCTTTGATGAAATGATCAAAGCGTTTGGGTTTATGCAGACTTATGGAGAAGCCTGCGTTTACAAGAAAGTGAGTGGGAGCTCTGTAGCATTTCTCATATTATATGTGGATAACATACTATTGATGGGAAATGATATAGAACTTTTGGAAAGCATAAAGGCCTACTTGAAAAAGTGTTTTTCAATGAAGGACCTTGGAGAAGCTGCTTACATATTAGGCATCAAGATCTATAGAGATAGATCGATACGCCTCATAGGTCTTTCACAAAGCACTTACCTTGATAAGATATTGAAGAAGTTCAATATGGATCAGTCCACAAGAAGGGGTTCTTGCCTGTATTGCAAGGTGTGAGATTGAGCATGGCTCAAAGCCCAACCACAGCAGAAGATAGAGAAAATATGAGTGTCATCCCCTATGCCTCAGCCATTGGGTCTATTATGTATGCCACCACTACAAAAAAATACACTTCCGTGATGATACGTGTTTGTCAGAGTAGATCGCGTTTTTTGTCATGCATGTACATCCATGACGATTTTATGACAAAATCAAGATAGTCATACCTGTGCTGTCATAAAAGTGTTCCATGACATTACCAAAATTATCATCACGGAAGTGTCCACTTCCATGACGATAAATCGTGCATCACAGAAGTGCTTTCGTCAAGGGTGACCGACACATGGCATCCACCGTAACGGAACGCCGTTAAGCTATCGGGTCCGCTTTTGGATCCGATAACCCGTTAACAGCTCGGACCAATGGGGATTTTCCATGTGTAAAATCATCATTGGCCGCAGGAAACACGTGTTGCCTCACCGTTGGGACAGATGTCATCCACTCATTGGACAGGAGGCGCCTATCATAGGTCGACACGTGGCATAGTCCAATAGTGGCCCATTCCGGTGAAAAAGGCCGGCCCAGTAAAAATTAGCAGGCTGGCCCATATAAGGCCTACTTGTGTCAGGTCCATTTAAGCCCACGACCCATACGAGATGTGCCAATTCGGCCCGTCCACGACCCGTTAAAGATTTGACACCATTGCGGCCCGTCGTCAGTTCGAGCCCGTTAACAGCCCGCTATATATTTGGGCTCAATATCGGCCTGATGAGATTTGGGCCTGTTAACGGCCAATTCAATGGATGGGCCAATTTTTAGGATGTACATCTTTCGGCCTTTTAGCGACCCTTTTAAATGTTGGGCTAATTTCCGGCCCGGTGTGTCTTTCAGCCTGTTGACGGCCCATAAATCTGATGGGCCATTTGTAGTCGGACCTGAGTTTCGGCCTTTTAGTGGCCCATTTAAGTGTTGGGCCAATTTCCGGCCTGGTGTCACTTTCAGCATGTTGACGGCCCATAAATCAGTTGGCCCATTTGTAGTCGGACCTGAATTTTGGCCTTTTAGCGACCAATTTAAGTGTTGGGCCAATTCCCGGCCCTATGTGCCTTTCGGCCTATTAACAGACCATAAATGGGTTGGGCCATTTGTAGTCGGACCTTAGTTTTGGCCTTTTAACGCCCATGTCCTTCATGGTCCAATACCAGCCCGGTTTCTCTTTCGGCCTGCTAAAGGCCCACAACACAGTTGGGCCATTTACAATATGACCTGACTTTCGGCCTCTTAGCGGCCCATGCTCTTCATGGTCCAGTACAAGCCCGCTGTCTCTTTCGGCTTTCTAAAGGCCTACAGTATAGTTGGGCCATATGTAGCCCAAACTTAGTAACGGTCTTTTAACGGCCCGTGAAATAAATTGGGCCACCTGTTGCCCGCTTCGATATCGGCATGTTAACGACCCGGGAGGTAAGAGGGCCGACCATTAACTTTCGGCATAGTAACGGCCCATTAACTTAATGGGACCACTAAAGTTTGTACATGTCTTTAGGCCAAATTAGATAATTTGAGCCCATTACGATGAGCAATTATGCACAGGACCAAAACCGATCAAGCAAAGGTACGGCATATAGGGAATAACGTTGCACATCCAGCATATATTATAGGAAATTACATCCACTGGGCAATCAAAGATTGATGCCAGTGCAAATAAATGAGGAGAACCTAATCATCTACAATGTCACAATCTGCAACCTCAGCACAGATGACGCCCATAAGCATGTGGGCAAGTTCTTGCTGCTTTGCTACACTGTCTCTGAAAACATTGATCAGTTGTTGTGTCGCACGACTCTGCACCTCTGATTCATCCACCATTTCCATCATTGCTTCAGCCATTGATTGGTTCACAAACATACATTTATTCCATTGCATTTGAGACAGAGGATACTGAACAGATTCAGATGGCGATTTTGGCAGGCTTGTATTATTGATAGTGGAGAGTGTCTCGACCACTTCATCATAACATAAATTAGGACGAGAACCAAAGAGATTAATCATGAGTTATTGTCATATTACCTGGCCTAGATTTACTGGAAAGAAACAATGGGGTTGCCTTGCTGTTTTCAGAGTTTGTCTTGTTATCTACAGCAGCCTGCACAAAATTAACACACTAGCATTGCTATCATTGGCCAAGTCAGATAATAGGAAAGCAACATTGACACAACGAACGTGTGGGCAACTAGCCTACACCAAATTAACACAATATGGCACAGCTATCATCAGCCAGGTAAGGTAATACGAAAGCAACATTGACATAATGAATGAATGGGCAACCAGAGAAGCACTACAATTCAGTAATGTGCGAGATATGAGATAGTACACTCATGCAGCTCAGTATGCAAAAACTACCAGGCAGTTTTCCTTACAAAAATCAACATTGGCGCCTTTAACATTTTGCACAACTAATTTTAGATCAGATAAAGGTTAGATTCACGTCGATTAACAAAATACATGTTGATGTAAAAATATAGTAATATACAACAGGTACTTACATCAGCATTGGAGCACAGAGAATTCCCGCAAGATATTTTTCTCGAATACGATCCCAATGGAGGAAGTCTTCTATCATTTAACCTTATTTTCTAAAAGAGAGATGGGTAAGAAACATGTAGAAAATATGATCAGAATGCTATAAAATTTCATGATGCGAGGATACGCACACGCTTCTTAGAATGGAGTTGACATTCTTTTGCTGGACTGGAGCAGACTAGTTCTTTGGCCACTCGAATCTGCTTATTATCAGTGGGAGCTGGGTTTCTCTGTGCTGGAGCAGTATCTATGAAAAATGGAGTTGCTTTATTACCTCCTGGTGTTTGGATCTTTTGCAAAGACCTGGTTTGTAACCCTTCAGATTCTAAGATATGTCACGACCGGGTTTTCCGGGTAATAAATTTCCAGAAAAGACCGTCGTGCTCATCAGCCCCAGGATTACTGTTAGCTGATGAGGCTCCAACTTGATACAGAAATTCCAAGCAGAAAACAAAATATGTAGCACAAGGCCATTCTGGCCTGTGAGTACAACAAATGGTTTCTAGTGGTTGATGGCGGAAGCGGGTTGTGAAACATCAGTGTCTATGGGACTCCATTTCCCACGGGAACAGCTGACCAGGTTAACTCCTATCTTCGCGAGGCTGCTATCTCCATTACTTAGGTGCCGGGGCTGTCATCGCGTCGCTCCTCTTCGTGCAAGAAAATCTGGCCAAGACAATAGCCATGGACAAGCCAGTGAGTACTTTGAATGTACTCGCAAACATTATGAACACAGGTATAATATAACAATGATGTGCTGAAAATATTTTATGCTCATGACGTCAGTCACAAAAGATAAATAAATCTCTGATGCGTGCAAGCAAGTTATTTATAAAATTGCAATAACATAGTAGTATTAAAATTTATGAAACAAATAACAAGCAATGCCACAGTCGGGCGTCGTAGCGACACCACATAAAGGGCTTTAAAAGAAATGCCACAGTCGGGCGTCTGAGCGACACCACATAAAGGGCTTTAAAAGAAATGCCACAGTCGGGCGTCTTAGCGACACCACATAAAGGGCTTTAAAAGAAATGCCACAGTCGGGCGTCTGAGCGACACCACATAAAGGGATTTAAAAGA
>NC_041389.1:630827104-630891891 GCF_002162155.2 Triticum dicoccoides
AAATGCCACAGTCGGGCGTCTGAGCGACACCACATAAAGGGCTTTAAAATAAACAATCATAGTGAATATCCCGGAGGTAGAACCATCCCAGAGATACTCGATAATAACAATAATATCACGGGTTAGTCAACAATAATAATAATCATAATTATCACAAGTCACAGGTAGTAGTTCCAGTTCTGGTTAACAGTTTCACCTCCGAAGACCGACACTAAGACCGACACCTGACCCATCCCAGACTGTAATACTTAACCATGGACACGGCTATTCGAATAGGTTTATTCTCTACAGAGGGTGTACTCTTTACCCACGAGTAACGGATTTCTTTAGTCCATCGGGACTAATTCCGTCTACGGTCTTTTTGTTGAAAACACACCTAACTTGCACACACCAGCTTATCTCACCCGTGTCTGGAATCACCCACGACACCTGTTAAGCAAACTCTAAGTGGGGAGGCTACAACCTCACGTATCATGGGATCAAATTTATATCGCGCGCTCTAAGGGGTGGCCTCCCCTCTCGGTCCCAACCGGAAACACCCATGCCCCCGGACCAGGTGGCCTGCCTACCAGCTACAACCGGTATCTTCCACCATGGCCTCTCTGTACGGTGTGTGCTAGAAAGAGGTTGACAACTTACTGAACCGTACTCTACTTGCTGTAGAGACGAGTGGTAGTACGAAACAAGTATGGGGGTTACTGGCACAAGACTCGATCTACGGTCGACTCAGGAGGTTTAAGTATTCCCTGCATGATTAGCATGACGAATATATTTCAACCAACAGAGTCACCGCTCATATCACCTTGCCATGCCATACCAGACATAACCGTCCCCACGGAGACCGGCGACAAACTCATGCCTACCCAAGGCAGAGGTTTTCCCGGGTTCCTGCCGGTATGCATGCAAGGCACATGAGGGTGATTATCATCACAAGTGTGTTCATTTCCAACAGCATGGAAATCACTAATATGCACTCATGCATATGATCATACTACATGAAATAACAAGTCCTTCGAAATGCGGTGGTGTTATAAATGTATCAACGATCACACCAAAATATTATGCCGGGATTCAGAATGCTTGCCTTCAATGTGTGGAAAGGCAGGGTGCACTCCAAAACTTGAAACATTTCTCCTCTCTTCAAAAATCCTATTTTAGCAATATAAAAGAATTAACACACAAAATAAAAACAGCACCAAAAGTTGTTCTGAAAATTTTTCAAAAAAATCTTAAAATAAACTAGGTGAAATTTGAGAGAGGTAGGAAAAAGAATCATTTCATTTGGAGTTGTATTTAAAAAGTTATAGCCAGTCAAAGTTCTGGTCAAAATCTGTTATTTAAATAAAACAGAAAAGAAAACATTTCAAACGAGATTACGCTTTCGGTGCAGAGAAAACGTATTTGTGCCCTTTACGCCTCCACTTAACCACGTGGACCGGCGCTGGGTCTCTGACGGTGGGCCCGCCTGGCCCACTGGTCAGGTTTGACCAGTCGCCTGCGTCGTCTCCCTCCTCTGCCCGAGTGGAGCGGGGCTCCGGCGATCATCGCCGGCGAACGGTGGCTCCGTTCGGAAATCTGAGGCCATCAGCGGATTCAGGGGGCCGAGGTGGTCACTCCGGTAGTCGTAGGGTCGTCGGAGGTGGAGGAAATCGCCGGCGGCGAGCTCCGCGGCGGAGGGAAGCTTCGGTGGTAAAGTGGTTTTGAGGCGGCGGTGGTTCCCGATCAAAATCGAGTAGGGGGAAGGGTTCACGGGAGGATGAGGAAGTTTCTGGCGAAGAGAATGGAGAGAGGGAGGCCCTGGTGGTGCCGAATTGGCCAGGGCAGTGGTGGCGGCCGCAGTTGCCGGAGGTGGGGAAGAAGACCTCCCCGGGTCGATTGGCTGCCATAGGAGAACTAGGGGAGCATTCTAAGGTTGCCTGTGTGCTCGGGGAAGCTCGGTGGCCTCCTTTTATAGCTCGTCGAGGTCGGTTCCGCGGCGGCCGGATAAGCTCTCCGGCGAACCGCCTCTCTGTAGCTTGCAGGGCAACGTGGCGTGGCTGGGGATGACGGCAAGAGCTAGCGGACGAGTGGGCACTGCTCCAAGGGCGAGCTGGCGAGCGGAGGTGGCTTTGGCGGCGCCGACCGTGGCAGAGGCGCGCTGCGGACACCAGTGTGCCGCCAAAAATGCCCTGGCGGCGGCGTTGTAGCGTGCTAGGGGCTTGGCGCGATGCTGCGAGGCGGGGAGTGCGTGGCGAGGTGCTGCCGTGTGGGCCAAAGCCAGGAGGCCAGCGTGTCGGCTCGGGCGCACGTGCGTGCCAAACGCACGCTCTGCTCGCGCCCTGGGCGTGCACGGGATGTGCTCGACGTAATGCCAGAGCATGCTACAGAGCTTGGGTGAGGCTGGCATTTAGCAGATCTAGGTTAGGAGCAACTGGGAGTCTAGTGGACATGCTAGTTTGATCAGAGGTGCAAGCTCACAGTGCAATGCGAAAACTCATGTCAAAACTGGTCATGCCTACAGGGTGCTCGATAGAATGCCACATGCACCTAGGCATCTCTTGGGGTAGCCAAAACTTCCAGGTTGGGGTCTCTTTAGATGTACAAGAGGGTGGTGAGGTTAGTTTGCCAAAAGAAGAAACTTGTTAGTGCAAGTTTTGCAAAGCTACAATTCTGGACAGGAAATAAATGACATTATTTCATGAACCAAAAATGATCCAAAGGGTACATGCTCCTGGATTTAGGGGTTTTGTAGGGCTATCTACAAGTAGGAGAAAGCACAAGATCATTGGAGCAAAAATAAATAGGGTTGCAGTAGAAATCACAAGGCTGGACCAGAATGAAAAAGAGGTTGATTCACTCAATATTTTCAAATAACAGCACTAGGTTTTTGCATAAAGTTGAATCATAGGCTATTACCAATATCCCATAATTTTGGTGGAGGCTAGAAAGAATTATTTAAAAGGGTTGTAGTGCAAAATGCACTCTGGACCAGAGAAGGAAAAATTGATGCAGAGCTCAAATTTATTACATAAATAAAAGATATTTTTGTATAAAAGTGATTTAAAAACATCACATGACATCTCCAAATTTTGGTTGAAATTTTAAGTGAATTTATCAAATGGTTGTAGTTCAAATAAGGCCATTTAACCTTGAAAATCCATTCTTCAAGAAAATAAAGATCAAGCAATTAAATTAGTTAATTAGTTATACTGATAAAAGGAAAGTTTTTCTTGAGAGGTTAAACAAGTCCAATAACATATTTGAAAAGTTTTTCCTTTGGGAAAAACTCATCATCACAGGGAAGGAAATGATTTAAAAAAATCAAAAAGGAGCTCAGATATCCAAAGTTTTAATTCCTAAAAAAAATTAATTCATTAAAACAAGGCTAAATTTTTGGGGTGTCACAAGATATCCGTCTTCCCCTTGCATGCCTTATATAGAAGAATGGTGATTCAGTTATAAAACATGCTACAACAGAGATGGAATAGGTACTGAAGAATAGAAAGGCATGACATATTGACATGTATTCCCTCCATCCGGAAATAAATGTATGGGTCTAGGCGTATTTCAGTTCTAGATACATCCAGTTTTATCCATTTCTGCGACATGTAATCCGGACGGAGGGAGTATGATGTAAGAGCTAGGGATACGACAGGACAACACAGTAAAAAAACACTGAAAACCCACTGCAGAACCAAAGTATTCAAACCCACTGATATGAGATAGTACACTCATGCAGCTCAGGATGCAAAACTACCAGGCAGTTTTCCTTACAAAAATCAACATTGTGGCCTTTAATCATACATTTTGCTACAACTAAATTTAGATCAGATAAAGGTTGGATTCATGCCGATTAACAAAATACATGCTGGTGTAAAAATATAGTGATATACAACAGGTACTTACATCTGCATTGGAGCACAGAGAATTTCTGCAAGAATCTTTCCTCACATACGATACTAGTGCAGAAATTCTTCTATCTGTTAAGCTTATTTTCTAAAAGAGAGATGGATAAGAAACATGTAGAAAATATGATCAGCATGCTATGAAATTTCATGATGCAAGGATACACACACGCTTCTTAGAATGGAGTTGACATATTTTTGCTGGACTGGAGCAGACTAGTTCTTTGGCCACTGGAATCTGCTTATTATCATTAGGAGTTGGGTTTCTCTGTGCTGGAGCAGTATCTATAAAAACTGGTGTTGGTTTATTATCTCCTGGCGTTTGGATCTTTTGCAAAGGCCTTGTTTGTAACCCTTCAGATTCTAACATAGTCGTCTTCCCCTTGCATGCCTTGTATAGAAGAATGGTGCTTTAATTATAAAACATGCTACAACAAAGGGATGGAATAGGTACTAAAGAATAGAAAGGCATGACATATTGACATGTATTCCCTCCATCCGGAAAAAAATGGATGGGTCTAGGCATATTTCAGTTCTAGATACATCATTTTTTATCCATTTCGGCAACATGTAATCCGGACGGTGGGAGTATGGTGTAAGAGCTAGGGATACGACAAGACAACACAAAAAAAACACTAGTTGAATGTAAAACTGTATGCTAGCAGAATACGTACAGAAATAACTAAGGCAACATACATGTGTATGATTGGGAAACTAAGATGGCATTGCAACAAAGCACTAGAACAGCACTTCAATGTAAAAAAACATGATATGTTAGACAGATGAAGTACATACTAATGAATAACAATGTATAAGATATTCAGAAGCATGATGTCCAAATTAAGCAGATGGCATTGCGATAGAGTAGAATGACAATACTTGAATTTGAAAACATGTTATCATGAATGGAATAGGTATTGAAAAACAGGAAGGCCTGGCATATTTACATGCATGATCAGCATGCTAAGCACATGGCATTGCAACAGAGTAGATACACTCCAGGACATTATATGCATATTGTACCCATATCACAGGCCAAGTTAGAGCAAGGACCTTGTGGGGTGAAGAGGATTCATCATCTTTCTGCAAATCTTCTGAAGAACTGCCTTTACATGTTCCATCATATTGGGTATCATTGACATCAAGTTTATTCGCCTTTACATTGCTCTGTGAGGTTCTTGTGGATATATCAGTTTGTGCAATTATATATGACATTCATGGAAGACAACTACTAGTTAGATTTATGTAATGAGTGCATGTAGGAGACGACATAAATAGTAGGACTGGGGTTAACTAGCAGCAACAGGTCTCATAAACTAAAGGGAGAACACATATGAAAGCTATAGAATATGTATCGGTTGTACTCGAGATTAACTAGATGACACACAAAAGTATTAAAGAACAACATAGGTAATACTAGAAGTGGTATAATACTATTATCACCAGCCTGTGGGATAGCATTGGCTGATGGATGATAACTATGGAACAGCATTACCTAAAGAACAAGTATCTTAGCTGAACTATGGAACAGTGTTAACTCCTGAACAAGACCCGTAAGAGATCAGCATGAATATATAGTGAAATGTGATGATCTATTTTCCATGCTTAGATGAATAACAAAGCCATAAATGTTGCACACAAGTAAGATGAGGGTACAACCTATCTGGTTGGCATCCATAGGAGTGAGCATCATGTGCTGACTTATCGATGGCCCTGCAGTTGTTGTGGCTGTCCATGTCGGGCACGTGCATTCGATGCAGGGAACTATTGAGTGGGGACTATAGCGCCCTTCTGGTGTATGCTTCCCTTGTTGGAGCAGCTGCGGTGAGTCGGAAGACGGTGTGTCTGAAGATGCAGATAACGCATAATGTTAAGAACGACATATCTCTTTGATCTGAAGAAATACACTAAGAGATCAACAGCAAGGTACAAGAGTGGTCACACGTCTGTTGACTGAAGACTAAATTGGGGTCACACAATTTTATTTTATTTTGGTACTGTCCGATCTACACTGGATGGCTTGATGGCCGTCTTGTGCCTCCCGGCTGACACTGTTCGTAATCTTCCCCGAAGAGCCAGCGACCAACGGCAGAGCAGCCTGCCTCCGCCGTCCGTGGCCCCGGCCAAAGCCCCGCTCCCTGCCCCACCGCACTGCCATGGTTGCGCCGCCCCCGGGCCAATCCACAAAGACTCCCCGTCATCCAGATCCGGCGGCGGCAGTACCTTCAACCCACAAAACTCTAAAATATAGCCATCTAAGCGCTGCTTCCGTGGCGAACTTGCGGCCCCACACCCTTACGTTAGACACCAGCCAACCGGCAGCCTAGGAGCTCCGCCGCCTCGAGGGGTGCTGCTTCCCATTGGGAATCGATTGGCCCAGAATAAAAATTCAGACCACTGATGCCTAAATAAAGTGATTTGACATGAGGGTGCGACCTATCTGGCGGCATGGTGAAGTAGGCAGGTCCAGCTGCCGAGTCGGTAAGCCTGGCGCGGTTGTGGTGGCGACCGGCGGCAGGGAAACAACGATGTCGTGACGGTCGACGACTACGGGAACCAGCGCCAGGACTCTGGAGGGATCCCAAGTTGGAGCCGCTCTGGCACCGTGAACAACAGCGGGGGTGAATCGGCTCCGGTATGGTTCACGCGGTCGTCGTCAGGCAGCTCCAGCAGCATGGAGTAAGAGGCACACGACCCAGTGCATGACGGCAAATGGACAGCGTCTCCGGCATTAGGGAGGAGGGCGGCTATGAATTTGGTGCGGTGGGAGGTGCCATGGAGGAGGCGCTGAGGTCTCGTGGCTCGGGAGAAGGGAGCTTCCCGGGGAGAAGATGATTTGGCACCCACGAGGTATGAATGGGGGGGCGGGGAGGGGGAATTGGGAGGGGAGTGGAACCATGTCTTACGGACGCATTTGTCTGAAATGTGAGGGGGAGTTATAGTTCTACCCCTGCCTTTAGGCTTCTCGGCTTGGGTCTATGTACTGAGGGTCGGGGATAGTAGAGTAACTTTGCTTCTCCCCAAATAGTGGGCGGGAGCGATTTCGGGCGAGGAGGGCGTGTTTTGAACTATAATGGGCGCGAGAGATTTCGAGCAAGGAGAGCGTGTTTTGAAATAGTGGGCGCGAGCTATTTCGGGCGAGGAGAGCGTGTTTTGTCGACCATGGTTTATGAATTACTCGGCACATGTGTCGGAGTAATGGGCCACGGGTAGCCTCACCCATGGCCCTGAGCCTTTCAAGACTTTGGGCCGGCTTCGCCCCACAAGACTTCGAAATGAAGCGCCGCCTTCCGGTGGCCGGCTGGCTCAACGGCCGGCCACCCGAAGACGGCCGTGCACCAGCAGACGGCACCAAGGCAGGCCGACTCCTAGAAGACGGCCTCCGTAGAGGCCGGCTTCTAGCAGGCGGCCACCCGGCGCCCTCAGAGTCTGCGCCCCTCATCAAGAGGATAAGACTGGGTGAGGATACAGTGTAGCCCCTCACCCTTGAATCCGGGGCTTGGCATGGCTACAGTGCCCCGTACAGGCGGAGATCTTCGCACAACGCAACACTGTTGCCACTTCACCCTTGACGCCATTCCTGACAGGCGGAGCCCTATTCCCACGACGGCCTGTCGGTACGACCTGCAGGCGGCGGGCCCTACCAGGCAGTGAGAGCCCGGAAGACGGTGGAGGCCAGACCAGCCGAACCGGAGGGAGGCCGGCTTCTAGCAGGCGGCCAACTCCTCCCTTGAGGCCCATGCACCATTAACCAGATAAGACATGGTGTGGCTACAGTGATCTCCCGCCAAGCGGCGGGACTATATCCACGCCCCACTGACCAAGCCTGCGTCATTAGCATCACGGCTACAGTGAACAGCCACCAACCAGACCCACGAGTGGTGGGGGCGGCCTGTCGGCTCCGTACCAGACCAGTCGGCGGGGCACACCAGGCAGCGGGCCCCAGCTGTCGGCGGTGAAGCCGGCGACCAGAGACACTGATAGCCGGGTCCAGCACCCGGCCAGATTACCATTGTACCCCTTGGGGGGTAGGCCTCTATAAACCCCCCAGGGCACCCATGCAAAGGGTTCCCAACCTGTTAGAACTAGCTTCCACCCTAGAGGAAGGAGAGAGCTAGCCCTGCCTCCTTCTACCTCTAGCATATAGCTCGAGGAGAATCATCGTACTCACTAGTGCCTTAGTGATCATGCGGAGACCCCGCAGAGCAGGACTAGGGGTGTTATCTCCTAGAAGAGCCCCGAACCTGGGTAAAGTGCGCCGGCGTTCGTGTCTATGCCTCATCCCGCTTCCAGGCACCGGTGACGTTCTACTCGCTCCCACCATGATAAGCCATCCTTTGGCATATGTCGCACCCAACCCCCGACATTTGGCACCCACCATGGGGACAGGTGCACCATCGTCCGGAGACCAGCTCTAGATGGGAACCTTGTTCCTTCCTGGCAAGCGCAGCCAGCCCAGCACGCCCGATGGCGTCAGCCTCGATGCGCTGCACGACGTGGAGATTGCCTGCACAGCAAGCTTCCTCGCCGACCTTGTTGGCGAGATCCACCTCACTAACGAGCCGACGTCCGACGCGGGCACCGACTGCCCTGAGAGCCGCCTCGTCAGCCTCCTCGACCAGTGATACGTCTCCAATGTATCTATAATTTTTGATTGCTCCATGCTACTTTATCTACTATTTTGGACTATATTGGGCTTTATTTTCCACTTTTATATTATTTTTGGGACTAACCTATTAACCGGAGGCCCAGCCCAGAATTGTTATTTTTTGCCTATTTCAGTGTTTCGAAGAAACATAATATCAAACGGAGTCCAAACGGAATGAAACCTTCGGAAACGTGATTTTCTCACGAACGTGATCCAGGAGACTTGGACCCTTCTCCAAGGAACAACAGAGGCGGTCACGAGGGCGGGGGCGCGCCCTCCCCCCTGGGCGTGCCCCCTACCTCGTGGGCCCCCTGTTGCTCCACCGACGTATTCCTTCCTCCTATATGTACCTACGTACCCCCGACAGATCAAATACGGAGCCAAAAACCTAATTCCACCGCCGCAACTTTCTGTATCCATGAGATCCCACCTTGGGGCCTGTTCTGGAGCTCCGCCGGAGGGGGCATCCACCACGGAGGGCTTCTACATCAACACCATAGCTTCTCCGATGAAGTGTGAGTAGTTTACCTCAGACCTACGGGTCCATAGTTAGTAGATAGATGGCTTCTTCTCTCTTTTTGGATCTCAATACAATGTTCTCCCCCTCTCTTGTGGAGATCTATTCGATGTAATCTTCTTTTTGCGATGTGTTTGTTGAGACCGATGAGTTGTGGATTTATGATCCAGCTTATCTATGAATAATATTTGAATCTTCTCTGAATTCTTTTATGTATGATTGAGTTATCTTTGCAAGTCCCTTCGAATTATCCGTTTGGTTTGGCCAACTAGATTGGTAGTTCTTGCAATGGGAGAAGTGCTTAGTGTTGGGTTTGATCTTGCGGTGTCCTTACCCAGTGACAGAAAGGGTTGCAAGGCACATATTGTATTGTTGCCATCGAGGATAACAAGATGGGTTTTTTATCATATTGCATGAAGTTATCCCTCTACATCGTGTCATCTTGCTTAAGGAGTTACTCTGTTTTTAACTTAATACTCTAGATGCATGCTGGATAGCGGTCGATGAGTGGACTAATAGTAGTAGATGCAGAATCGTTTCGGTTTACTTGTCTCGGACGTGATGCCTATATGCATGATCATGCCTAGATATACTCATAACTATGCTCAATTCTATCAATTGCTCAACACTAATTTGTTCACCCACCGTAGGATACTTATGCTCTTGAGAGAAGCCACTAGTGAAACCTATGGCCCCCAGGTCTATTCTCATCATATCAATCTCCATTATTTTAATACTTGCTTTGTTTTTACTTTGCCTTTTACTTTTCACTTTGCATCTCTATATCAAAAATACCAATAATATTATTTATCATCTCTATCAGATCTCACCCTCATAAGTGACCGTGAAGGGATTGACAACCCCTAATTGTGTTGGTTGCGAGTAGCTATCATTTTGTGCAGGTACGAGGGACTTGTGCGTGGCCTCCTACTGGATTGATACCTTGGTTCTCAAAAACTGAGGGAAATACTTACGCTACTTTGCTGCATCATCCTCTCCTCTTCGGGTAAATCCAATGCAGTGCTCAAGAGGTAGCAGGAAGAATTTATGGCGCTGTTGCCGGGGAGTTTGCGCAAAAGTCAACCATACCAAGTACCCATCACAATCCCTATCTCTCGCATTAGATTATTTGCCTCTCGTTTTCCTCTCCCCCACTTCACCCTTGTCGTTTTATTCGCCCTCTCTTTTTCGTTCGCCTTCTTCCCGTATGTATCTTTGTTTGTGTTTCCTTGTGCCTTCTATATGCTTGCATCTTTGCTTGCTAAAAATCTATTGATATGGATCCACTTAACGTGTTCTACTTGGATCATCTTTGATCCTTATGCGCTCGTGCTGAAACCCCAACTAGCCTAGTTGATGGGAAATCTTTAGATGAGCATGCTCATTTTGTGTGTCATCGTTTATCTGAAAAAGGGAGACTCTTACGGTATCATATAAATAGTTTGCTATGCTATGCTTGGAATCTTTGTGAAATGTGTGATTTTACTTGTTGCTCTAAGAACCCTAAAAAACACCTTCCCTACCTATGTGAGTTCAATGATAATGAAATCTTATCTTCTTATGCAAAGGGTGTTTATAGTTACTATGATATCGAACAAATTGAAGAATTTGTCGTTTTTAAGGGTGCTCATGAAGTTGCTTCTTTGATTGAGAAGTATGATTTTACTCTCAACAAATCTGAAAATTCCGTCATACTTAAATATTGCAATGAAAACCTTGCTCATAATGTCTATGTCCAAGAATTTATTGAAAGAATGACCGTTGCTTTGCAAGAAAATAATGATATGCATGAATCTATATATAATGATGATTCCGATGATTTGATTGAAATATCCCTTGATGGGCATGATGCTTGCTATTCTTGTGGCCATGAAGCCAATATTTATGAAGACGAATTTGCTATAGTTCCTTATGTTAAAAATGAGGTCGTTGCTATTGCACCCATGCTTGATAGCTCCCTCAACGAAAACCATGATTTAAATGATTTTACTATAAATTCTCTTGATGTCAATTGTGCTAATAATATGCAAAACCCTAAGCTTGGGGATGCTAGTTTTGCTATGTCTACTACTTGTTGCAATGATCATGATTGGGGTGATTCTTCTTATGATCTTGAAAATTTATTTAATCCCCATGATGAATATTAGATTGATAATATTGTTTGCAATAATATTGAAAGTGGGTTTGGAAGAGTGTCAACTCTATATCCCACATAATTGGAGAATATTCAATCTTATGAAATTTTTGATAAAAGTGGGTTTGGAGAGGTCATGACTTTAGTTAATGTTAATCCCACTATTTCGGAAGAGTGTCAACTTTGCATGCATGTGGATCATGTTGAAAATATTTTATGTGATAGCTATTTTGTTGAATTTGCTTATGATCTCACATGTAATTATTATGAGAGAGGAAAATATGGTCGTAGAAATTTTCATGGTAATAAATTACCTTTCATTATGTTGAGATTGCTATTGTTTCTTTCCGCCTCCTTGCATATGCTAGTTTTTGCTTGCCTTGATAATTTGGTTGCCTATAAGATGCCTATGCATAGGAAGTATGTTAGACTTAGATGTGTTTATCACGTGTTTTATGGTGCTCCTTTGTGCTTCAATTCTTGTCTTTCTTGTGAGCATCATTGAAATATCTATGCCTAGCTAGGGGCGTTAAACGATAGCGCTTGTTGGGAGGCAACCCAATTTTATTTTTTATTTTTTGTTTTTGCTTATGTTTAGTAATAAATAATCCATCTAGCCTCTGGTTAGATGTGGTTTTATGTTTTAATTAGTGTTTGTGCCAAGTAGAACCTATAGGATAACCTACGATGATAGTTGATTTGATTCTGCTGAAAAATAGAAACTTTGCCCGCACGAATATAATTTTGTTAAATTACAGGAACGTGATTTTGCGTTGATTCTTTTTGTTGATGTTCAATACGCAAATTTTCCAGTACTTCTTATTTGTGTAGAATTTTTAGAGTTCCAGAAGTTTGCGTTAGTTATAGATTACTACAGACTGTTCTGTTTTTGACAGATTCTGTTTTGCGTGTGTTGTTTGCTTATTTTGATGAATCTATGGCTAGTAAAATAGTTTATATTCCATAGAGAAGTTGGAATATAGTAGGTTTAGCACCAATATAAATAAAGAATGAGTTCATTACAGTACCTTAAAGTAGTCTTTTGTTTTCTTTCACTAACGGAGCTCACGAGATTCCTATTGAGTTTTGTGTTGTGAAGTTTTCAAGTTTTGGGTGAATTCTTTTGATGGATTGTGGAACAAGGAGTGGCAAGAGCCTAAGCTTGGGGATGCCCATGGAACCCCCAAGATAATACAAGGACACCAAAAAGTCAAAGCTTGGGGATGCCCCGGAAGTCATCCCCTCTTTCGTCTACTTCCATCGGTAATTTACTTGGAGCTATATTTTTATTCACCACATGTTATGTGTTTTGCTTGGAGCGTCTTGTATTATTTGCGTCTTTGCTTGTTAGTTTATCACAATAATCCTTGCTGTACACACCTTTTGAGAGAGCCATACACAAATTGGAATTTGCTAGAATACTCTATATGCGTCACCTATATCTTTTGAGCTTCATAGTTTTGCTCATAGTGTTTCACTTATATCTTTTGAGCGTGATAATTTTTGCTCTAGTACTTCACTTAGGTCTTTTAGAGCACGGTGGTGGATTTGTTTTAAAGAAACTATTGATCTCTCATGCTTCACTTAGATTATTTTGAGAGTCGTTAATAGCATGGTAATTTGCTTAATGTTAATATACTTGGTATTCAGGATATGTGAAACTTTCTTTTGAGTACGTTGAATACTAAGATAAGTTTGATGCTTGATAATTGTTTTGAGATATGGAGGTGATAATATCGAAGTAATGCTAGTTGGGTGATTATGAATTTAAAAGATGCTTGTGTTGAAGTTTGTGATTCCCGTAGCATGCACGTATGGTAAACCGCTTTGTGATGAAGTTGGAGCACAATTTTATTTATTGAGTGTCTTGCTTATGAGTGGCGGTCGGGGACGAGCGATGGTCTTTTCCTACCAATCTATCCCCCTAGGAGCATGCGCATAGTGCTTTGGTTTTTGATGACGTCTAACTTTTTTCAACAAGTGCATGAGTTCTTTTGATTAATGTTGAGTCCATGGATTATACGCACCCTTTCACCCTTCCACCATTGCTAGCCTCTCTAATACCGCGCACTTTTCGCCGATATCATACACCCACCATATACCTTCCTCAAAACAGCCACCATACCTACCTATTAAGTATGGCATCACCATAGCCATTCCGAGATATATTGCTATGCAACTTTCCACCATTCCGTTCATATGACACACATTACTTTTGTCATATTGCTTTTTGCATGAACATGTAGTTGACATTGTATTTGTGGCAAGGCCACCTTCATAATTTTCATACATGTCGCTCTTGATTCATTGCATATCCCGGTACACCGCCGGAGGCATTCATATAGAGTCATATTTTGTTCTAAGTATCGAGTTGTAATTGTTGAGTTGTAAGAAAAATAAATTGTGATGATCATCATTATTAGAGCATTGTCCCAGTGAGGAAAGGATGATGGAGACTACGATTCCCCCATAAGTCGTGATGAGACTCCGGTCGAAAAAGAAAAAAAAAGAAAAAAAGAGGCCATAAAAAAAAAAGGCCCAAAGAAAAAAAAGAGAAAAGGTAAAAAAAATGAGAGAAAAAGAGAGAAGGGACAATGCTACTATCCTTTTACCACACTTGTGCTTCAAAGTAGCACCACGATCTTCATGATAGAGAGTCTCATATGTTTTCACTTTCATATACTAGTGGGAATTTTTCATTATAAAACTTGGCTTGTATATTCCAATGATCGGCTTGCTCAAAAGTGCCCTAGGTCTTCGTGAGCAAGCAAGTTGGATGCACACCCACTTAGTTTCTTTTGTTGACCTTTCATATATTTATAGCTCTAGTGCATCCGTTGCATGGCAATCCCTACTCACTCACATTGATATCTATTAATGGGCATCTCCATAGCCCGTTGATACGCCTAGTTGATGTGAGACTATCTTCTCCTTTTTTGTCTTCTCCACAACCACCATTCTATTCCACATATAGTGCTATGTCCATGGCTCACGCTCATGTATTGCGTGAAAGTTTAAAGAGTTTGAGATTACTGAAGTATGAAACAATTGCTTGGCTTGTCATCGGGGTTGTGCATGATTAAATACTTTGTGGGATGAAGATTGAGCAACAGCCAGACTATATGATTTTGTAGGGATAACTTTCTTTAGCCATGCTATTTTGAGAAGACATGATTGCTTTGATTAGTATGCTTGAAGTATTATTACTTTTATGTCAATATGAACTTTTGTCTTGAATCTTTTGGATCTAAATATTCATACTACAATTAAGGAGATTTACATTGAAATTATGCCAAAGTATCACTTCGCATCAAAAAAAAATTTATCATTTACCTACTCGAGGACGAGCAAGAATTAAGCTTCGGGATGCCTGATACGTCTCCAACGTATCTATAATTTTTGATTGCTCCATGCTACTTTATCTACTATTTTGGACTATATTGGGCTTTATTTTCCACTTTTATATTATTTTTGGGACTAACCTATTAACCGGAGGCCCAGCCCAGAATTGTTGTTTTTTGCCTATTTCAGTGTTCCGAAGAAACAGAATATCAAACGGAGTCCAAACGGAATGAAACCTTCGGGAACGTGATTTTCTCACCGAACGTGATCCAGGAGACTTGGACCCTGCTCCAAGGAACAACAGAGGCGGTCATGAGGGTGGGGGGCGCGCCCTCCCCCCTGGGCGTGCCCCCCTACCTCGTGGGCCCCCCTGTTGCTCCACCGACGTACTCCTTCCTCCTATATATACCTACGTACCCCCGACAGATCAAATACAGAGCCAAAAACCTAATTCCACCACCGCAACTTTCTGTATCCACGAGATCCCATCTTGGGGCCTGTTCCGGAGCTCCGCCGGAGGGGGCATCCACCATTGAGGGCTTCTACATCAACACCATAGCCTCTCCGATGAAGTATGAGTAGTTTACCTCAGACCTACGGGTCCATAGTTAGTAGCTAGATGGCTTCTTCTCTCTTTTTGGGTCTCAATACAATGTTCTCCCCCTCTCTTGTGGAGATCTATTCGATGTAATCTTCTTTTTGCGGTGTGTTTGTTGAGACCGATGAATTGTGGGTTTATGATCCAGCTTATCTATGAATAATATTTGAATCTTCTCTGAATTCTTTTATGTATGATTGAGTTATCTTTGCAAGTCTCTTCGAATTATCCGTTTGGTTTGGCCAACTAGATTGGTAGTTCTTGCAATGGGAGAAGTGCTTAGCTTTGGGTTCGATCTTGCGGTGTCCTTACCCTGTGACAGAAAGGGTTGCAAGGCACGTATTGTATTGTTGCCATCGAGGATAACAAGATTGGGTTTTTATCATATTGCATGAAGTTATCCCTCTACATCATGTCATCTTGCTTAAGGCGTTACTCTGTTTTTAACTTAATATACTCTAGATGCATGATGGATAGCGGTCGATGAGTGGAGTAATAGTAGTAGATGCAGAATCGTTTCGGTTTACTTGTCTCGGACGTGATGCCTATATACATGATCATGCCTAGATATACTCATAACTATGCTCAATTCTATCAGTTGCTCAACAGTAATTTATTCACCCACCGTAGGATATTTATTCTCTTGAGAGAAGCCACTAGTGAAACATATGGCCCCCGGGTCTATTCTCATCATATCAATCTCCATTATTTTAATACTTGCTTTGTTTTTACTTTGCCTTTTACTTTTCACTTTGCATCTCTATATCAAAAATACCAAAAATATTATTTATCATCTCTATCAGATCTCACCCTCGTAAGTGACTATGAAGGGATTGACAACCCCTAATCGCGTTGGTTGCGAGTAGCTATCGTTTTGTGCAGGTACGAGAGACTTGTGCGTGACCTCCTACATGATTGATACCTTGGTTCTCAACAACTGAGGGAAATACTTACGCTACTTTGTTGCATCATCCTCTCCTCTTCGGGGAAATCCAACGCAGTGCTCAAGAGGTAGCAACCAGCTCCATGTCGCCAACGAGCCTGCTGTGGACTTGGAGTCTATCGGCTCCACCGACCCAATGATTGTCGACTCCGACACAGCATCGCTTGACGTGTTCCCCACCAACGTGGTGGTCTACGACGAGCCGCCTCCTTGCGAGCACAGCGGCGGAAGCACCGTCACGGATGTGCTTGTCATTCACACTGGTGAGCACATGGACGGAGGCATGCGAGACCCACTCGATGCGGTGCTGCGAGACTTGTCAGCGCCCATCCTAGAAGGCGCAGACGCCGAGACGCTGGAAGCACGCCGCGTCCAGCTCGTCGAAAGCGCCAACCGACTGGCCAGCATGCGACGCCTCTCGGAAGCCTACCGGCGCGAGATGGATCGACCCGTCGGCAGCACGCCGGCTCCCGAGGGGCCTAGCCGCACCGGCTCGATTTGGCAGCATGGCGCGACCATCACCAGCATGTTCGGGTCGGATCATCCCGTCTACGCCATGCCTTCGGAGAACATCTAAGCTGCCCAGGCAGTGATAGATGAGCTGGACAAGTATGAGGGCGACGAGTGTCACCACATGACAGAGCATGTCCAGTAGCTCCTTGACGCAACCGCCGAGCAGCATGAAGCCGGCTGCCGCGCCGAAGTGCCCATCCGACGGAACGACGAGCCGCCCCATCGCCAGGATCACGGTGCAACATCCTGGATGCCGACTGGTGGTGCCCGTGGCAGAAGAGGCAATGAGCTGGCTGCTAGCCGCAGCCGGACTCACCTCTCCTTCGAGCGTGACGCTGAAGGCCGCCCCCGAGTTGTGGAGCGACAAGGCGACCTGATTCCCCCTCCACCTCGCGGAGAAAGGCACCCCACTCTGCCGCCTGTCATGCACCCGACGCTCGGCGACCATCGAGAAGGAGTCGGAGAGAACGACGCCCGCCATCGGATCGATCGCCTCAACCGATCCTTGGCGCTAGAAGAAGAAGACGTGTTGGGTCCGCCTTGTTTCGGCCCACGAATCCGAGATGAGCCTTTCCCTCGAGGGTTGATGCTCCCAAGAGATACACCCAAATACACCGGCTCCGTGAAACCGGAGGACAGGCTGGTCGACTACTCCACGGCCATCAGCATAGCGAATGACAACAAGCGTGTTGCTGTGAAGTACGTCCCGCTCATGCTCCAGGGCACAGCCCGAAGCCCCGCAGCATAAACAGCTGGGTTGATTTCACCGAAGCCTTCATCCACAACTTCACCAGCACATACAAGCGGCCTCCCAAGCCCCGTCAGCTCTCCTTGTGCGTCCAAGGGCCTAGCGAATCGACTCGCGACTATCTCACATGCTGGGCCGAGCTGCACAACTCCTGCAAGGGCGTACACGAGGTGCAGGCCATCGAATACTTCACCACCGGGTGCCGAGAGGGCACCCTCCTCAAGCACCGGCTTCTCTGCGACGAGCCGGCGACTCTCGATGAACTGCTGATCATCGCTGAAAAATACGCCACGGCCGACTCCTCCATGAAGGTGGAGATCCAAGTCGACGCAACCAGCAAGGTAGCCCCGCAGGCTCCTCAGACACCGGCTGGTGACACCAGTCGGCGACAGCAACCAGGCGACAACAAGCGCAAGGCCACGCAGCCGGCTTCCACCAGCCGGCAGGTGGCGATAGTCGAGGACCAGCAGCTGGAAGGGCTGCCTCCGCCCAAGCGTCAGAAGGGCGGCAAGCCCAATTGGTTGCCCACCTTCTCATACGAGCAGACTCTTGATGCACCCTGCAAGTTTCATAGTGGTGCGAAGCCGTCCAACCACACCACTCGGAAGTGCCATTGGCTCACCAGAATCGCCAAGGGAGATGGACTCCTGCCTCCTCCACCTGCTGGCCTGCCGCCTCCTCCGCCTCAGCAGCGGGCGGTTCGGCCAATCGGCACCATACAAGATGAGTATCCATAGGAGCACAGAGCCTATGTTGTGTTCACCAGTGTGGCCGACGACAGACACAGCAGACGGCAGCAACAGCAAGAAGTACAAGCAGTGGCATCAGATACTCCAGGGTTCATGCATTGGTCTGAAAAGCCCATTAGTTGGAGCAGGGCTGACCACCCGGAGGTGATGCCCTCCCCCGGTTCCTATGCCCTGGTCTTAGATGCCACGTTCACAACAGAGAGGCGAGCAGCTCGTTTCTCCAGAGCCCTGATAGATGGCGGCAGCAGCATCAATATCCTGTACCATGACACAATGGAGAAATTGGGAATCAAGCAGAAGTAGCTTCACCCCAATCGGATTGTATTCCACGGCATAGTCCCTGGACTTTTCTGCTCACCAATTGGCAAGACCCAGATCGATGTTCTCTTCGAGGACAAAAATCACTTCTGCCGAGAGCTAGTCTGGTTTGAGTTGGTGGACCTTGAGAGCCCCTACCATGCGCTACTTGGCCGGCCTGCTCTGGCCAAGTTCATGGCAGTCCCCCACTATACTTACCTCAAGATGAATATGCCGACTACCAAGGGAATCCTGACCATAGTCGGAGACTACAAGAAGTCATCCGCCTGCACAGCAGACAGCAGCCGGCTGGCAGAGTCCCTTGTGATTGCAGCTGAAAACGGCTTCTTGACCGGGTTGTGGCGATGGCAGGCAAGAAGCCGGAAATGTCACCCACCCCCAAGGAGTCGGAAGTTGAGGGCTCGTTCAGGCCGGCGAAGGAAACAAAGAAGATACCCTTGGACCCAGAGCACCCGGAGAGGCACACTGTCATAGGCGCAAACCTTGACAGCAAATGGGAAAGCGTGCTCGTTGATTTCCTCCGTGAGAATCGGGACATCTTTGCATGGTCTCCCAAAGACATGCCGGGTGTTCCGATGGATTTTGCTGAGCACAAGTTACATGTCTGACCTGACGCTAAGCCGGTCAGGTAGCCCTTGCGCTGCCTATTGGAAGAAAATAGAAGGGTTGTTGGAGAAGAGATAGCCCGGCTTCTAGCAGCCGGCTTTATCATGGAAGTATTTTTTTTCAGAATGGTTGGCCAATCCAGTTCTTGTGCTGAAGAAGAATAAGAAGTGGCGCATGTGCATTGATTATACCAGCCTCAACAAAGCTTGCCCAAAAGATCCTTTTGCTTTCCCAAGAATTGACCAAGTGATAGACTCCACAGCCGGATGTGAGCTATTGAGTTTTCTGGATGCATACTCAGGGTATCATCAGATCAAGCTGAACCCGGCCGATAGGCTGAAGACCGCCTTCATCACCCCATTTGGAGCCTTCTGCTACATGACCATGATGTTCGGCTTGAGAAATGTCGACGCCACGTTTCAGCATTGCATGCAGAAGTGTCTCCTCAAGCAACTCGGCAGAAACACACACGTTTACGTGGACGACGTGGTGGTGAAGACGGAGAAGCATGGCACGCTGCTGGAAGACCTCAAGGAGATATTTGAGAACCTGTGCCGATTTCAGATCAAGCTCAAACCGGAGAAATGTGTCTTCGGAGTACCAGCCGGCCAGCTTCTCGGCTTCCTGGTCTCAGAACGCGGCATAGAGTGCAACCCTGTGAAGGTCAAGGCCATTGAAAAGATGGAGGTTCCCACCCGACTGCTGGACATGCAGAAGTTCACCGGCTGCCTGGCATCAATCAGCTGTTTCATCAGTCGGCTGGGCAAGAAGGCTCTTCCCTTGTACCAGCTCATGAAGAAGACCACTTTTTTCGAGTGGAACGACAAGGCAGATGAAGCTTTTCTCCAGCTCAAGAAGATGTTGACCACCCCGCCTATCCTGGCGGCTCCGACTGATAAAGAGCCCATGCTCCTCTACATCGCCACCACCAGTCGGGTGGTCAGCATAGTCATAGTAGTGGAGCACAAGGAGGAGGGTAAAGCATTGCTGGTCCAGAGGCTGGTGTATTACTTGAGTGAAGTACTGTCCGCCTCCAAGCAAAGCTACCCCCACTATCAGAAGATGTGTTATGGCGTGCACTTTGCCACCAAGAAGCTGAAGCCCTACTTCCAAGAGAACCCAATTACTGTTGTCTGCACTGCTCAGCTTGCTGAGATCATTGGAAGCCGAGATGCTTCAGGCTGAGTGGCCAAATGGACCATAGATCTGCCCCCTACACCATCTACTACCAGCCTCGCACTGCCATCAAGTCACAAGCGTTGGCCGACTTCCTTGTCGACTAGGCCGAGACCCAGTACCTGCCGCCAGTGCCAGACTCTACCCATTGGCGGATGCACTTTGATGGTTCAAAAATGCGCACCGGTCTGGGAGCCGGCATCGTCCTCACCTCTCCCAAAGGCGACAAGCTCAAATATGTGCTTCAAATCCATTTTGCCTCCTCCAACAACGTAGCTGAATACGAGGCGCTCATACACGGGCTCCGACTTTCCAAGGAACTCGGCATTCGCCGGATCCTGTGCTATGGTGACTCCGACTTGGTGGTCCAGCAGTCGTCAGGCTACTGGGACGCCAAGGATGCAAATATGGCAAGGTACCGCTTCCTCGTACAACAACTTAGTGGATACTTTGACGGATGCAAGTTCCTCCATGTGCCAAGAAATGACAACGAGCATACAGATGCCCTGGCACGGATTGGCTCCACCCGGCAAGCAATACCAGCCGGCGTCGCCCTACAACGCCTCCGCAAGCTGTCTGTCAAGCCGTCACCAGAATCAGACTCCATCTTCGTGTCGGCCCCTCCTGAAGCAGTCGGATCCGACTTGAGGGCCCCAAAAGCCGGCACGGGGACTTCGACAGGTCGCTCGGGGGCTGCAATAGTCGCACCCGGCCCGGGGACTTCAGAACCCGGCCCAGGGACTACGACAGTCGGCTCAGGGACCTCTCCAACTCAACAGGCGGCAACCAGCTCCAACCCGCCACCTCCCAGCCCAACCGCCCTTGTACAAATTGCAGTCGTGGCAGTCAAAGAATAGCAGCATTGTCATGGGCTCAACCCATCCTCAGCTTCCTGGTGAACAAAGAACTTCCGACTGATTAGATCCTAGCCCGACAAGTGCAACGACGGGCAGCAGCATACACCATCGTCAACAGAGAACTGGTGCGGCGCAGTGTCACTGGTGTGTACCAGTGCTGCGTGGAGCCGAACCAGGGCCAAGCAATCCTCAAGGATATCCACCAAGGTGAATGTGGTCACCATGCGGCTTCAAGATCACTTGTTGCCAAAGCTTTCCGCCATGGTTTTTTCTGGCCGACTGCTCTAGAAGACGCCAAAGAGTTGGTCCAGCAGTGTAAAGGGTGCTAGAAGTTCCACTCTAAGCCACATCTGCTGGCTTCTGCACTCAAGACCATCCCCATCACCTGGCCCTTTGCCGTCTGGGGGATGGACATGCTGGGGCCATTCAAGACGGCTCGCGGTGGCATGACTCATTTGCTTGTCGCTGTGGACAAGTTCACCAAGTGGATAGAAGTAAAGCCAATCAAGAAATTGAATGGGCCGACTGTCGTGACTTCCATCACCGACATCACCACTTGGTACGGCATACCACACATCAACATCACCAACAACGACATAAACTTCCCCAAAGGAGCCTTGGCTCATTTCTGCGCGACGCATGGGTATCCGACTGGGCTTAGCGTCCGTTGCCCATCCGCAGTCAAACGGCCAAGTAGAGCGAGCAAACGGCCTCATTTTGTCTGGAATCAAGCCCCGACTGGTCGAGCCTCTAGAGCGTTCGGCCGGCTGCTGGCTCGATGAGCTATCGGCCGTCCTCTGGAGCCTGCGCACAACTCCAAACAAGTCAACCAGCTTCACGCCCTTCTTCCTCGTCTATGGTGTCGAAGCCGTCATCCCGACGGACATAGAATTTGACTCCCCACAAGTCACCATGTACACTGACGCAGAGACCAAGGAAGCACGAGAAGACGGCGTCGACTTGCTGGAAGAGGGCCGGCTGTTGGCACTCAGCCGGTCCGCCATCTACCAGCAGAGTCTGTGCCGATACTACAATCGCAATCTCAAGCCAAGATCTTTCCAAGAGGGAGACCTTGTGCTCCGGCTGATACAGTGAACAACCAGCCAGCACAAGCTCTCGACACCTTGGGAAGGCCCTTTAATCGTTAGCAAAGTGTTGGGCAACGGTTCCTACTACCTGATCGACACTCAGAAGCCCAAAGCGCGCAAAAGAGATGACTCAGGCAAGGAGACGGAGAGGCCATGGAACGCAAACCTCCTCTGAATATTTTCCAGTTAAAGCAGTATGTATCATGCTACCTTTTGTATTAAGTACGAAGACTCCAGGTCCCCCGAGAATAGCTCGGGGACTACCCTCTTTTATCTATATGATAAACATTATGCCTATGAATGCGTTGTTTCATTATTTCGCCTGGCACCGGGTTCGACTAGTCGGCCCGGAGGCTAACCGCCTTCTGCTATGTGTCGTCTCCCGCAGTCGGACTAGTAGTGTGTCGGCACCAAAAAACTTCTCATGTCAGAAGCCGCAGCTCGCAGAGCGACTGTATGGTGGATAGGGGTTGCAAAGCGATGCCCACATGAAAAATGGCTAAGGAAAAATGTGCATATAGCCAGGGCTGATACGTCTCCAACGTATCTACTTTTCCAAACACTTTTGCCCTTGTTTTGGACTCTAACTTGCATGATTTGAATAAAACTAACCCGGACAGACGCTGTTTTCAGCAGTACTATCATGATGTTGTTTTATGTGTAGAAAACAGAAGTTCTCGGAATGTCCTGAAAATCCACGGAGGCACTTTTTGGAAAATATAAAAAATACTGGCGAAAGAATCAAGACCAGGGGGGCCACACCCTGTCCACGAGGGTGGGGGGCGCGCCCACCCCCCTGGGCACGCCCACCTGTCTCGTGGGCCCCCTGAGCCTCCACCGACCTCAACTCCAACTCCATATATTTCGTATCGTGGAGAAGAAAAATCAGAGAGAAAGTTTCATCGCATTTTATGAAATGGAGCCGCCGCCAAGCCCTAATCTCTCTCGGGAGGGCTGATCTGGAGTCCGTTCGGGGCTCCGGAGAGGGGGGTTCGTCGTCGTCGTCATCATCAACCATCCTCCTTCACCAATTTCATGATGCTCACCGCCATGCGTGAGTAATTCCATCGTAGGCTTGCTGGACGGTGATGGGTTGGATGAGATTTACCATGTAATCAAGTTAGTTTTGTTTGGGTTTGATCCCTAGTATCCACTATGTTCTGAGATTGATGTTGCTATAACTTTGCTATGCTTAATGCTTGTCACTAGGGCCCAAGTGCCATGATTTTTAGATCTGAACCTATTATGTTTTAATGAATATATGTGTGTTCTTGATCCTATCTTACAAGTCTATAGTCACCTATTATGTGTTATGATCCGACAACCCCGAAGTGACAATAATCGGGATACTTCTCGGTGATGACCGTAGTTTGGGGAGTTCATGTATTCACTGTGTGTTAATGATTTTGTCCGGTTCTCTATTCAAAGGAGGCCTTAATATCCCTTAGTTTCCACTAGGACCCCGCTGCCACGAGAGGGTAGGACAAAAGATGTCATGCAAGTTCTTTTCCATAAGCACGTATGACTATATTCGGAATACATGCCTACATTACATTGATGAATTGGAGCTAGTTCTGTGTCACCCTATGTTATAGCTACTACATGAGGAATCGCATCCGACATAATTATCCATCACTGATCCAATGCCTATGAGATTTTCACATCTTGTGCTTCGCTTATTTACTTTTCTGTTGCTATTGTTACAATCACTACAAAACCCAAAAACATTATTTTTGCTACTATTACCTTTATTATCATACTACTTTGCTAATAAATACTTTGCTACAGATACTAAGTTATCCAGGTGTGGTTGAATTGATAACTCAACTGCTAATAGTCAATAATATTATATGGCTCCCCTTATGTCAAATCAATAAATTTGGGTTGAATACCTTACCCTCGAAAGCTGTTGCGATCCCCTACACTTGTGGGTTATCAAGAATAATTTCTGGCGCCGTTGCCGGGGAGCATAGCTCTATTCTTTGAGTCACTTGGGATTTATATCTGTTGATCACTATGAGGAACTTGAAAGACGAAAGAACCAAGATTTTGCCCTCAACTACGAGGGGAGGTAAGGAACTGCCATCTAACTCTGCACTAGATTCGCCTTCTGTTATTAGTAAGTTTGCGACACCTAAACCTGCTACTGCTATGAATTCTGATATGTCGCATATTATTGATGATGCCACTTCTGCTATGAATGATACTTATGACGAAACTACTTCTGTGTGTGATACTACTTTGCCATTATGTGAATTTCTTGATGAACAACTTGCTAGGGTTAGAGAGGATGAAATTTTTGAAGATGCTATTATTGATGATAGTGATGATGAAAGTTCTCCCCCTAATTATGAATTACCTGTTGTTCCTGAGGGTTATGTTATGGAAGAGGAAGCTGCTAGAGCTATCTTTGCTTGTAGAGAAAGATATGATCTTAAGAAGGTATTAGCTAAATGGAAGCAGCAATCTCTTAATGCTAGAATGAAACCTGACCCTGCTTTTGCTACTTCACCTATCTGTGTTACTGATAAGGATTATGAATTCTCTGTTGATCCTGAAATTATTAGTTTAGTTGAATCTGACCCTTTTTATGGCCTTGAATCTGAAACTGTTGTGGCACATCTTACCAAGTTGAATGATATAGACACCCTGTTTACTAATGATGATAAATCTCGCTACTATTACATCCTTAAGATATTTTCTTTCTCATTAAAGGGTGATGCTAAGACTTGGTATAATTCTCTTGCTCCTGGTTGTGTGCGTAGTCCCCAGGATATGATTTATTACTTCTCTGCTAAATATTTCCCTGCTCATAAGAAACAAGCTGCCTTGCGGGAAATATATAATTTTGTGCAAATCAAAGAAGAGAGTCTCCCACAAGCTTGGGGGAGGCTTCTCCGATTACTTAATGCTTTGCCTGATCATCCTCTTAAGAAAAATGAAATACTTGATATTTTTTATAATGGACTAACCGATGCTACCAAGGACTAATTGGATAGTTGTGATGGTTGTGTTTTCAGGGAAAGAACAGCCGACGAAGCTGAATTACTATTGAATAATATGTTGACTAATGAAAATAATTGGAAGAACAGCCGACGAAGACGCTGGTGTCCGTGTAGTCGGCGATCGCTGCCACCCGCTTGACAAGGTCGTCCTCCACCGCCACCAGCTCCTCCTGCCCCTCCACCCGAAACGTGGTCAGCTGGGCTAGGTCTAGCCCAGGATACCACGCCTTGACGAATTCCAGAGCCCGACGTGCTCCATCCTGAGCCGAGGAGCCCTTCC
This sequence comes from Triticum dicoccoides, assembly GCF_002162155.2. Classification (NCBI taxonomy): domain Eukaryota; kingdom Viridiplantae; phylum Streptophyta; class Magnoliopsida; order Poales; family Poaceae; genus Triticum; species Triticum dicoccoides. The sequence continues at coordinate 630,852,511 of NC_041389.1, forward strand.
AAGCTTCCAAGCGACCGGCCGCCACCTCCAGCCAGTCGGCAGTCCGGTCGGGGGTGCACGGAGCCGGCACACCTAGCCAGAGGGCGGAGATCGCCTGGGCCCCGACGCGTTGAAGACGGCGCATCATCTGGTGAGCCGGCCGAAGGCGGGCCTGGATGCTGAGAAGCTGTTCGTTAAGGGTTCGGGGAGCGGCGGCGGCAATCTGCACGCCTTCTGCCCTCCGCTCCTGGCGATAAGCCTCAATGGCTAGTTCGCGGCGACAGAGTAGCCTGGGAAGAAGTCTATTTGGACGAAGGGCAAGAAAGCCAGAAGTTAGAAGCCAGCAGTCAGCCTAAATAAAGGCCGACGATTCAAAGAAATGAAAAAGAAGAAGTTTACCGTCGACCATGTCCTTGATGCTGCCGAAGCCGGCAGTCAGCTGCACCTCCTTGTCAGCCCAAGCAGAGCGCTCGGTCTCGAACTCAGTGAGGAGGTCGGTCTCTTTCGTCTCCGCCTCCTTCTGAGCCGTCTTGAGACGCTCCGTCTACTCCGACAGCTGCGTGACCAATCGGTCATGCTCATCAGCCAGCTTGCTGCACTCTTCCTCCTTGACACGCAGCATGGTGTTGGCCTCGCCCAGCTGCTGCTGCAAGGTGGCGTTGGCCTCTGCAAAGAGAGAAGAAGAAAGAACGCCAACACTCAGCAAGGAAGGGATGCAGTTGCCGGGGAGATCCATCAACACTCTTGCTCCTGGTTCTGTGCGTAGTCCCCAGGATATGATTTATTACTTCTCTGCTAAATATTTCCCTGCATATAAGAAAGAAGTTGCCTTGCGGGAAATATATAATTTTGTGCAAATCAAAGAAGAGAGTCTCCCACAAGCTAGGCTTCTCCGGTTACTTAATGCTTTGCCTGATCATCCTCTTAAGAAAAATGAAATACTTGATATATTTTATAATGGACTAACCGATGCTTCCAAGGACTACTTGGATAGTTGTGTTGGTTGTGTTTTCAGGGAAAGAACAGTCAACAAAGCTGAATTACTATTGAATAATATGTTAACTAATGAAAATAATTGGACTCTTCCTGAGGCAATTCCTGAACCAATTGAGCCAACTCTTGAGCCTATTCCCAAACCCACTCCGAAGAAGAGAGGTGTTTTATTTCTCAGTCCTGAAGATATGCAAGAGGCAAAGAAATCAATGAAAGAAAAAGGTATTAAAGCTGAAGATGTTAAGAATTTACTACCTATTGAAGAAATACATGGTCTTAATATACGACCTATTGAAGAACCACATTGTCTTGATACCCCGACACAGGTAGTAAAGGTAAATTCTCTCTATAGATATGATAAAGTTGAAATTCCCTCTACTAAATTTCATAGCCCATGCTTAGATGAATTTGATGACTTTATGGCTAGACAAGAAAGTTTTAGTGCTTATGTTGGTAGAGAGTTAAAGAATAATGCTTTCGAGATAGGACGCGTGAGTGATCATATGGCTAGAGTTAAAGGTGAACTTAAACTCATTAGAAAATATGCTTCTATGGTTGCTACTCAAGCTGAGCAAGTACTTAAGGCTCAAAATGATTTGCTTGATGAATTAAATAATAAACTAGACTTTGCTGTTAGAGTGGCTTCTAGAACTGGTAGAATGACCCAGAAACCTTTGTATCCTGAAGGCCACCCTAAGAGAATCGAGCAAGATTCTCAGAGAAATAATTTAGAGGCACCTAGTTCTTCTAAAAAGAAGAAAAAGAAAAACAATAGAACTTTGCATGCTTCTAGTGAACCTGTTATAGACACACCTGAGAATCCTAATGATATCTCTGTTTCAGATGCTGAAACACAATCAGGTGATGAACATGAACCTAGTGATAATGTTAGTGATAATGTTCATGTCGACGCTCAACCTAGCAAAAACAATGAAGTAGAGGTTGAACCTGCTGTTGATCTTGATAAGCCACAGCCAAAGAATCAACGTTATGATAAAAGAGACTTTGTTGCTAGGAAGCACGGTAGAGAAAGAGAACCATGGGTTTAGAAACCCATGCCCTTTCCTCCTAAACCATCCAAGACAAAGGATGATGAGGATTTTGAGTGCTTTGCTGAAATGATTAGACCTATCTTCTTACATATGTGCTTAACTGATATGCTTAAAGTAAACCATTATGCTAAATATATGAAGGATATCATTACAAACAAAAGAAAGATACCGGAAGATGAAATTTCCACCATGCTTGCTAATTACACTTTTAAGGGTGTAATAACAAAGAAACTTGGAGATCCAGGGGGTACCAACTATACCATGCTCCATTAAAACAAATTATGTTAGAACTGCTTTATGTGATCTTGGAGCCGGTGTTAGTGTTATGCCTCTCTCTTTATATCGTAGACTTGAATTGAATAAGTTGACACCTACTGAAATATCTTTGCAAATGGATGATAAATCAACTGCCATACCTGTCGGTATTTGTGAGGATGAGCCTGTTGTGGTTGCAAATGTCACTATCTTTACGGACTTTGTTATCCTTGATATTCCCGAGGATGATAGTATGTCGATTATCCTTGGTAGACCCTTTTTGAATACTACAAGGGCTGTTATTGGTTGCAACAAAGGCAATGTCACTTTTCATGTTAATGGTAATGAGCATACGGTACACTTTCCGAGGAAACAATCTCAAGTTCATAGCATCAATTCTATTGGAAAAGTTCCAACTATCATTATTGGAGGTTTTGAATTTCCTCTCCCTACTGTCAAGAAAAAGTATGATATTCTTATTATCGGGGATGTTCATATCCCCGTTGAGGTAACTTAGTGTTATTCGAAATTTCTCCGGTTCCGTGTTATTCGAAATGAGCTTGTTAACAAGACTTGATCAACCTTCTTAGTGGATTCATTTTGATGATCACGAGATGGATGAAACTAGAAGGCACAACCTTATGTACCCTCTTTTTACTTTCTGTTATTTCGAATAAATAAAGCAAAAATAGTATTATTTGTATGTTTTCTGAATTATCCGTGCAATAAAAAAATATCCCGAAAATAAAAGTGCTCCAAATGCCCTGCAAACTTAGTGTGATTTTTATGGAATATTTGAGGATTTTAGGCACTGAAATCACTGCAGGAGGGGCAAGCACCAGGCCACGAGAGTGGAGGGCGCGCCCACCTTCCCTGGGCGTGCCCCCTGTCTCATGGGCCCTTGGTGGCCCCCCTCCACTTATGCCAGCACCCACACATTCCATCTTCTTCCCAAAAAAATTCCCATCCAGCTCAAGCACGAGTTCTAGCTCATTTTGCTGCGATTTTCGATCTCCTTGCTCAAAGCTCCATTCACAAAACTGCTTTGGGAGATTGTTGCTTGGTATGTGACTCCTCCATTGGTCCAATTAGTTTTTGTTCTAGTGCTTTATTCATTGCAAATTTTTGCTGCATAGGTGACCATGTTCTTGAGCTTGCATGTTAAATTTATGAGGTCCCAAGTAATTCTAATGCATGATATAGGCTCTAGGCACTTGTAGGAGTAGTTGCTATCAATCTTGTTTAGTTTTATTCACTTTTATTTTGAAGTTACTAAAATTTCAGAAATTTTTCAGAAAAAAAATTATGTCTAGGAGAATGTACCAAGGTGGTTCTTCGGTGAAGAAAGGACCCAGGATTGCTATACGAGAGCAAGACGATGAACTACCGAGGGACGCAGAAGTATGAGCTTGTGAGTGGCCATCTGACGATTTTATGGTCGAAGCAGGCTTTAAGGAGGAATTTGACGCGTATGTGCGTAATGCTGATCTGGAGGACTTCTTTCAAGATAAGTGTCCTCAATACTATCAACTAACTGATTCATTTGTGCGAAGGTTTAAATATAAATGTACACGTAATACTCTGAGTGTCTTATTTGATATCTATGATACATCTTATACCATGGACTTAGAGGATTTTACAACTGCTTGCAAACTTCCACAATGGGGCAATATTAATGATCCCCACAAATCTGAATTTAGAGATTTCCTTGCTAGTATTACTGTGGGAGAATCTAGGGATATTGCACAAGCTACCATAGGGAGCATTCATTTTCCTGCTATACATTATTTTGCTCTTTTCATTGGTATATGCATTAACAGTAAGGATGAAGCATGTCATATGTGTGTCCCTGATCATAGTGTCCTCAGGAGTGCTGTGTTAGGTAGTAAAGATTATAACTTGGGGGCAATAGTTGCACGTAGGTTGCATAATAATGGTAGGGATGGAGATTTATTTGGAGGAATTTATGCGACCTCTGTGGCTAATTATCTTGGTATAGCCCCACGAGAGGGGGGGTATGATGTTACCTCCTCCTTATTTAGATTATGACGCTATGGTCCAACATCATTTCCTTAAGAGTAATGAACAATTCCTCCAGTATTGACTAATCTATGACAGACGCAACGCTGTCCATTTTACTCTTCATGCTCCTCTCCTTTTTGATTATCAGGCAAAAGGAAGATGTGTTGTTACCAGGGAGGAAGCGGCTGAACACGAAGGGAGAGCGGAGGCGGCTCGCCAACATGCCGTAGCTCAGGAGGCATTTGCTGCTGCATCTCAGTACGACCCCAGTTACAACTACGGATATCATCCAGGCTATCCTTAGCAATAGACCAACTTAGGCCAAAAGCCTAAGCTTGGGGGAGTACATATTTCTCACCGACTTTACATTCATGTTCACACACTATTCTAGTTGTCGGTGCTCATACTCTTTCATTGTATTATCCATGCTGTTTAATTTTCTTTTTCTAGCTTTCTTCTTGTGTGTTTGATAAACCTTAAGAAAACCCCCAAAAAATAGTTAGTTTAATTTCCATGCTTGTAGTAGAAATTAAAATGAAAACCTAAAAAGATTTCTCGTTCTTCTTCTTACTTGTTGGGAGCTTTCCCATGTAAATAGTTTTATTTTATTTTCTTTCCTTTGGGGGTCGAGAGTAGAAGACCATATTGAAAATGTTTAGTGGCTCTCATATGCATGATTGTTTATTCAACTTAGATCCTATATTACATTGTCTTCTCTCTTGAGTTGAATGCTTGCAGATTCCAGCTTAGTCCAATGCACGTGCACAATTATTATTATACACATCGTTCAGTCGTGCAAGTGAAAGGCAGTAATGACGATATATGATGGACTGATTGAAATGAGAGAAGCTGGTATGAACTCGACCTCTCTTGTTTTTGTAAATATGATGAGTTCATCGTTCCTGATTCAGCTTATTATGAAGTAAACATACTTGCAATGACATTTAGAGATTATAGTTGCTTGTTCCATGCTTGATTAGCTATGAGTTATAATGGTTTACCTTGCGTGCCAACATGCTATTAGAATGATTATGATGTGGTATGATGGGATGGTATCCTCCTTCGAATGAATTAAGTGACTCGACTTGGCACATGTTCACGCATGTAGTTGAAACAAATCAACATAGCCTTCATGATATTTATGTTCATGGTAGATTATATCCTACTCATGCTTGTACTCGGTGTGAATTAATTTTAATGCATGTTTATCACTGTTGTCGCTCTCTCAGTAGGTTGCTTCCCAGTCTTCTGCTAGCCTTCACCTGTACTAAGCGGGAATACTGCTTGTGCATCCAAACTTCATAAACCCCAAAGTTATTCAATATGAGTCCACCATAGCTACCTATATGCGGTATCTACCTGCCGTTCCAAGTAAATTTGTATGTGCCAAACTCCAAACCTTCAAATGAAATTCTGTTTTGTATGCTCGCGTAGCTCATGTTTCAGCTAGGGCTGCCTATATCTTCCATGCTAGGTGGGTTATTCTCAAGAGGAGTGGACTCCGCTCCTCATTCACGAGAAAGGGCCGGTAACCGGGATGCCTAGTCCCATGATCCAAAAAGATCAAAGAAAATCAATATAATTAAACAAAACTCCCCCAGGGCTGTTATTAGTTGGAGGCACTCATTGTTTCGAGCTTGTTAGTCGTTGGGGGAGTATAAACCTTTACCATTCTGTTTGGGAACTTCCTATAATGCATGTAGTATGGAAGATACAACAATCTCATAGTTGTTGCGTTGACAGTGAAAGTATGCCGCTCAAAATGTTATTCAATCTCTATTTTAAAATCGAGCTCTGGCACCTCTACAAATCCCTGCTTCCCTCTGCGAAGGGCCTATCTATTTACTTTTATGTTGATTCATCATCCCTCTTATTAAAAAGCACCCGCTGGAGAGCACACTGTCATTTGCATTCATTACTATTGGTTTATATTGGGTATGACTTGACTGGATCTCTTTTACCATGAATTACAATGTCTAGTCAGTCCTTGATCTTTAAAGGTGCTCTGCATTTGTGTTTTGCGGTCTCAGAAAGGGCTAGCGAGATACCATTTTGTTATATCATGTTATGATTGTTTTGAGAAAGTGTTGTCATCCGAGTTTTATTATTATGGCTCGCTAGCAGATTATGCCATTGATATGAGTAATTGTGAGACCTAGGTGTTATTATGAGTATGGTTAGTTCATAATGTTTGTTGAAACCTGAATGTTGGCTTTGCATGTTTACAACAACAAGCGCAAACAGAGTTTGTAAAAGTTTTTCTTTATCACTTTTAGTTTATCAACTGAATTGCTTCAGGACAAGCAAAGGTTTAAGCTTGGGGGAGTTGATACGTCTCCAACATATCTACTTTGCCAAACACTTTTGCCCTTGTTTTGGACTCTAACTTGCATGATTTGAATGAAACTAACCCGGACTGACGCTGTTTTCAGCAGAACTGCCATGATTTTGTTTTATGTGTAGAAAACAAAAGTTCTCGAAATGTCCTGAAAATCCACGGAAGCACTTTTTGGAAAATATAAAAAATTCTGACAAAAGAATCAAGACCAGGGGGGCCACACCCTTTCCACGAGGTCGGGGGGTGCACCCACCCCCTGGGCGCGCCCCCTTGTCTCGTGGGCCCCCTGAGGCTCCGCCGATCTCAAATCCAACTCCATATATTCCGTCTCATGGAGAAAAAAATCAGAGAGAAAGTTTCATGGCGTTTTACGATACGAAGCCGCCGCCAAGCCCTAATCTCTCTCGGGAGAGCTGATCTGGAGTCCGTTCGGGGCTCCGGAGAGAGGGATTCGTCGCCGTCGTCATCATCAACCATCCTCCATCACCAATTTCATGATGCTCACCGCCGTGCGTGAGTAATTCCATCATAGGCTTGCTGGACGGTGATGGGTTGGATGAGATTTACCATGAAATCAAGTTAGTTTTGTTAGGGTCTGATCCCTAGTATCCACTATGTTCTGAGATTGATGTTGCTATGACTTTGCTATGCTTAATGCTTGTCACTAGAGCCCGAGTGCCATGATTCCATATCTGAACCTATTATGTTTTCATGAATATATGTGTGTTCTTGATCCTATCTTGCAAGTCTATAGCACCTATTATGTGTTATGATCCGACAACCCCGAAGTGACAATAATCGGATACTTCTCGGTGATGACCGTAGTTTGAGGAGTTCATGTATTCACTATGTGTTAATGCTTTGGTCCGGTTCTCTATTAAAAGGAGGCCTTAATATCCCTTAGTTTCCACTAGGACCCCGCTGCCACGGGAGGGTAGGATAAAAGATGTCATGCAAGTTCTTTTCCATAAGCATGTATGACTATATTTGGAATACATGCCTACATTACATTGATGAATTGGAGCTAGTTCTGTGTCACCCTATGTTATAGCTATTACATGAGGAATCGCATCCGACATAATTATCCATCACTGATCCAATGCCTACGAGCTTTTCACATCTTATGCTTTGCTTATTTACTATTCTGTTGCTATTGTTACAATCAGTACAAAACCCAAAAACATTATTTTTTCTACTATTACCTTTATTATCATACTACTTTGCTACTAAATACTTTGCTGCAGATACTAAGTTATCCAGATGTGGTTGAATTGAAAACTCAACTGCTAATACTCAATAATATTCTTTGGCTCCCCTTGTGTCAAATCAATAAATTTGGGTTGAATACTTTACCCTCGAAAGCAGTTGCGATCCCCTACACTTGTGGGTTATCAAGACTAATTTCTGGCGCCGTTGCCAGGGAGCATAGCTCTATTCTTTGAGTCACTTGGGATTTATATCTGTTGATCACTATGAGGAACTTGAAAGATGAAAGAACCAAGATTTTGCCCTCAACTACGAGGGGAGGTAAGGAACTGCCATCTAGCTCTGCACTAGATTCTTCTTCTGTTATTAGTAAGTTTGGGACACCTAAACCTGCTACTGCTATGAATTCTGATATGTCGCATGTTATTGATGATGCCACTTCTGCTATGCATGATACTTATGACGAAACTACTTCTGTGCGTCATACTACTTTTCCATTATGTGAATTTCTTGATGAACAACTTGCTAGGGTTAGAGAGAATCTAATTTTTGAAGATGCTATTATTGGTTATAGTGATGACGAAAGTTCTCCCCTTAATTATGAATTACCTGTTGTTCCTGAGGGTTATTTTTATGGAAGAGGAAGATGCTAGAGCTATCTTTGCTTGTAGAGATAGATATGATCTTAAGAAGTTATTAGCTAAATGGAAGAAACAATCTCTTAATGCTAGAATGAAACCTGACCCTACTTTTGCTACTTCACCTATCTGTGTTACTGATAAGGATTATGAATTCTCTGTTGATCCTGAAATTATTGGTTTAGTTGAATCTGACCCTTTTTATGGCCTTGAATCTGAAATTTTTGTGGCACATCTTACCAAGTTGAATGATATAGCCACCCTGTTTACTAATGATGATAAATCTCACTACTATTACATCCTTAAGATATTTCCATTCTCATTAAAGGGTGATGCTAAGACTTGGTATTATTCTCTTGCTCCTGGTTGTGTGCGTAGTCCCTAGGATATGATTTATTACTTCTCTGCTAAATATTTCCCTGCTCATAAGAAACAAGCTGCCTTGCGGGAAATATATAATTTTGTGCAAATCAAAGAAGAGAGTCTCCCACAAACCTAGGGGAGGCTTCTCCGATTACTTAATGTTTTGCTTGATCATCCTCTTAATAAAAATGAAATACTTGATATTTTTTATAATGGACTAACCAATGCTTCCAAGGACTAATTGGATAGTTGTGATGGTTGTGTTTTCAGGGAAAGAACAGTCGACGAAGCTGGATTACTATTGAATAATATGTTGACTAATGAAAATAATTGGAAGAATGGTCGACGAAGATGCTGGTGTCGGTGTAGTCGACGATCGCTGACGCCCGCTTGACAAGGTCGTCCTCCACCGCCACCAGCTCCTCCTGCCCCTCAACCCGAAACGTGGTCAGCTGGGCTGGGTCTAGCCTAGGATACCACGCCTTGACGAATTCTAGAGCCCGGCATGCTCCAGCCTGAGCCGAGGAGCCCTTCCAGGCTTCCAGGCGACCGGCCGCCACCTACAGTCAGTCGGCAGTCCGGCCGGGGGTGCACGGAGCCGACACACCTAGCCAGAGGGCGCAGATCGCCTGGGCCCCGACGCCTTGAAGACGGTGCAGCATCTGGTGAGCCGGTCGAAGGCGGGCCTGAATGCTGAGAAGCTACTTGTTAAGGGTTCGGGGAGCGTCGGCGGCAATCTGCACGCCTTCTGCCCTCCGCTCCTGGTGATAAGCCTCAATGGCTGGTTCACGGCGACAGAGTGGCCTGGGAAGAAGTCTATTTGGACGAAGGGCAAGGAAGCCAGAAGTTAGAAGCCAGCAGTCGGCCTAAATAAAGGCCGACGATTCAAAGAAAGGAAAAATAAGAAGTTTACCGTCGACCATGTCCTCGATGCTGCCGAAGCCGGCGGTCAGCTGCGCCTGCTTGTCAGCCCAAGCGGAGTGCTCGGTCTCGAACTTAGCGAGGAGGTCAGTCTCTTTCGTCTCCGCCTCCTTCTGAGCCATCTTGAGACGCCCCGTCTGCTCCGGCAGCCGCGTGACCAGTCGGTCACGCTCCTTGGCCAGCTTGCTGCACTCCGCCTCCTTGACACGCAGCGTGGTGTTGGCCTCGCCCAGCTGCTGCTGCAAGGCGGCATTGGCCTCTGCAAAGAGAGAAGAATAAAGAACGCCAACACTCAGAAAGGAAGGGATGCAGTTGCCGGGGAGATCCGGCCCGACTGCTCAGCAGTCGGCCCGAATCTCGGGGACTACAGCCCGCGGGTGCGCTATCGCGCCCCCGCAGAGAAAGAAGTCATCAATAGTCAACAAGATAAATACAGTTACTGGGAAGATCAGGCCCGACTGCTTAGCAGTCGGCCCGAATCTTGGGGACTACAGCCCACGGGTGCGCCAGTGCGCTCCCGCGGAGAAAGGAAGCCAAGACTTACTCCGGCTCTCAGACAAGTTGGCGGTCTGCTTCTCTAGCTCCCGGACTCCGGAGTTGAAGGTGGCCACATGAAGATTGTGGTAATCCTGCAATAGGGATGTCAGATGGAGTTAGCATTTGATGCTTGCAAGTTAAAGTTCCGGACCGCCTGCTCAGCAGCCGGCCCGAAACTTGGGAACTACACCCAGTGGGTGCGCTAGCGCGCCCCCATCAAGAAATAAGAGGATCAAAAACAAAGGAGTGAGAGGCATACCCGAATGGCTGCTCGTGAGTCCAAGAATGCCTCGTTGCACCGCTTGAGGGCATCGGGTTCAGCCCGGAGCTTGGTCTGGAAGTCGAGGGCCTCCTGGTTCAAGGCTCCTGTCCTGCCTCTGCGCACCCAGCCCGAGGGCGCGGGAATGGTCGCCTCGGTGTCCGGGACCGACGAGCTCGCGGCGCCGGCCTCCAGCAGTTGCGGTGCCGAGGCAGCCTTCACAAGACGGCGGCGCACAGGTGTGCGGGCCTCGGGAGTTGGGCCCATCACCACCTCATTCCCGGCTGGTGGCGCCAGCGGGGCGGCCGGCTGCCTGTCTTGCGTTTCGCTGGTCGGTGGTGGCGGAGGCACGATGACGTCCGTCATTGCAACGTCGCCGCCCTCCCTCTCCATGACCGGCTGCTCGTCGTCGGCTCCCCCAGTCGTCGCCACAAACTCTGGCAAAGGTGGCGCAGAGTTCATGGGATCCATGAGCAGCGGCTCCTGGCGGCGCGCGGCCTCCGCAAGCCGCTCCTTCACCACGGCGTCAGCCTCCGCCTGCGCCAGCTTCCTCGGCACAGACGCCTCATCCTTGTCGACGCGGGCGGCTTCCTGCTCCTCGCGCCCCTCCCACACGTTTCGCTCATGCGCCTCCTGGAGGTCGGCAGCCAGATCGATCCGTCGGGTGGTGGTGGAGGTCTCCGCCGACCTGATGACCGAGGCGGCGGCCGACTTGTTGATGGTGAGTGGGGCCCTGAGATAAGAAAGCAAGGCAAAGAAGTTTTTTAGGCCAGATCGGCAAGAAAGGGGAAGCATAAGAGAAATACTTATGCCGACACCCTGGGCGGCGCCTTCGGCTACCTCTAGAACTTGGCCACCTTCGCCACGGCTTCTTTTCGCCTGGTCGCCGCAGCTGGGTTCTTGGGCTTCTTCGACACGCTGCCGAACAGGGCGGCGCCCTGTTTCCGCTTGTGCTTGCCGCCTCGAGCAGACGGCCCGGCAGAGGGGCCCTTGCCTGTGTTAGAGGTGCTCTGGGTAGGGCGTGGCTCGTCTTCCTCATCATCGTCGTCAGGCCAGGTCTCCATGCCGCCCCCTTCCTCAGAGCCTCCCGCTCCATCGCCGCCACCTACGGCATCATTCTCCAAGGCGGCCGCCCCCAAGTCGAGGTTGTCCTTGTCGCTCACCTCCCGGTTCGGCTGGTAGTCACTACCCGGCCCCACGATGGCGGCCGTCACCGAGGATATGTAGATCTGCGCTCCAAAGAAGGAACAACTTCATACCAAGATCAAGACTAAAGCAAGAACTAAAAAGAAGAAACTATGAGACTTACGGCAGGTGGCGGGTTGTCGCAGGAGTACGGCCGCTTCCCGAACCGCCAGGACCCCTCTGACACCTTGAGGTCGGAGACCTCATTCACCATCCGGGCCACCTCGGTGGTCGGCATCTCCTTCGTGCACATCCGGCCCGGGTCGCAATGCCTTTTCATCCGATAGATCAGATGAGGACGGCCTTGGAGCGGGAGAACCCGGCGCTCGATGAAGGCGATCAGCAGGTCGGACGCCACGAGACCCTCCGCCTCCGTCAGCACCCGGAGCCGGCCGATGGCAGCGGCCGTGTCGGCCGACATGGGCTTTGGCTTGTAGACCCAGTTGGGTCGAAGCCCAACAGGGGGGCCAGCCTCGTAGGGCGGCAAGTTGATGAAGTCAACTGCCGGGTTGACGTTCTCCACATAGATGTAAGATTGCTGCCACAGTTTAACCGACTATGATAGCTTGATGACCGGGAAGGCGTTCTTCTTCGACGGCCGGCGCACGGCGACAAAGGCGCCGTACTCGGCCTCCATCTCCTTGGCGGAGGTGCCCAGCTTGGCGTAGAAGAAAGCTCCCCACAGCTCGATGGTAGGGAGGATGCCGAGGTAGCCCTCGCACGCCATGATGAAGGCGGACAGCAGTGTCACAGTGTTGGGCGTCAAGTGGTGCGGCTGGATGTGGTTGAAGTCCATGAATGAGCGGAGCAACCCGCTCACTGGGAGGCCGAAGCCGCGGAGGAAATGCGAGCGGAAGACGACCCGCTCGTTCCCTGTGGCGCCGGCGAAATCAACTCCCGTGGCAGCACCCGCACCTTGACGAAGGCCGCGTTGGGCATCCGGCATGTGTCCCGGAGAAAGGTCAGGTGATCCTCGATCACCATCAAGCCATCCCAGTCTCCTCCCTTCTCGCGCACCATGGCGTCCAAGCGAAGCTGCATGGGGAGGAGGAGGTCGACGACGGCAAGCTGCGGCGGCACTACGGCGGGCACTTAGCAGCAGCAACAGGGAGAGAGGAGGAAGAAAGAGTGGGGAGGGGGCGCGCGTGCTCCGCCGCTCCCCTGCCTCCCCCTACTTATAGCCCTCGTGCTGCGAAACCGAGGGGGCGGGACGTGGGATCGTGGGATTAACTGTGCCCACGACCCCACGACCCCCCGATTACTACGCAGAGTTACTGCGCAGTAACTCTAGCGGGAATCGCAACTGCCCCGCCTCAGCTGCAGCGGATCCGCCCGCGTGCCGAGGCCCAGTGGTGGCGGGCCTGGCCCGCTATCACGTCCCATCGAGAGCGTGGGGTGGCGGGCTGGCCAGGCTGACGTGCGCCGCGTGGCATGCTCGTGTCGGGCGGCAGGCCTAGGGAAGCTTAGCAGGCACCATCTGTTTCCCGCCTTGGTGTTCAAAATTAGTGGATGAGCCCGCCTTGTCAAATCGGCTCCGGCAGTCGGCGCGTCACAAGGCGGACCAAGCGTTCGATCAGAGTGCGACAAGAGGGGAAGCTACTGAGACTTCACGGCCCGTCAACCGCGACGCCTCACTAGCTTGGAGGAGTACTCTCGGAGTAATGGGCTACGGGTAGCCTCACCCGTGGCCCTGAGCCTTTCAAGATTTTTGGCCGGCTTCGCCCCACAAGACTTTAGAATGAAGCGCCGCCTTCCGGTGGCCGGCTGGCTCAATGGCCGGCCACCCGAAGACGGTCGTGCGCCAGCAAACGGCACCAAGGCAGGCCGACTCCTAGCAGACGGCCTCCATAGAGGCCGACTTCTAGCAGGCGGCCACCCAGCACCCTTAGAGTCTGCGCCCCTCATCAAGAGGACAAGAGTGGGTAAGGATACAGTGTAGCCCCTCACCCTCGAATCCGGGGCTTGGCATGGCTACAGTGCCCCGTACAGGCGGAGATCTTCGCATGACGCGACACTGTTGCCACTTCCCCCTTGACGTCATTCCTGACAGGCGGAGCCCTGTTCCCACGACGGCCTATTGGTACGGCCTGCAGGCGACGGGCCCTACCAGGCAGTGAGAGCCCGGAAGACGGTGGAGGCCAGACCTGCCGGACCCGAGGGAGGCCGGCTTCCAGCAGGCGGCCAGCTCCTCCGTCGAGGCCCATGCACCATTAACTAGATAAGATGTGGTGTGGCTACAGTGATCTCCCACCAAGCGGCGGGACTGTAGCCACGCCCCATTAACCAAGCCTGTGTCATTAGCATCACGGCTACAGTGAACAGCCACCAACCAGACCCACCAGCGGCAGGGGCGGCCTGTCGGCTTCGTACGAGACCAGTCGGCGGAGAAGCCGGCGACCGAAGACACTGACAGACGGGTCCAGCACCCGGCCAGATTACCATTGTACCCCTGGGGGTAGGCCTATATAAACCCCCCAGGGCACCCAGGCACAGGGTTCCCAACCTGTTAGAACTAGCTTCCACCCTAGAGGAAGAAGAGAGCTAGCCCTGCCTCCTTCTACCTTTAGCATACAACTCGAGGAGTACCATTGTACTCACTAGTGCCTTAGTGATCATGCGGAGACCCCACAGAGCAGGACTAGGGGTGCTATCTCCTAGGAGAGCCCCGAACCTGGGTAAAGTGCGTCGGTGTTCATGTCTACGCCTCATCCCGCTTCCAGGCACCGGTGACGTTCTACTCACTCCCACCATGATAAGCCATCCTTTGGCATATGTCGCACCCAACCCCCGACAACATGTCATTTTGGCCGAGGACAAGGCGCGCTTGGATGACGTTACGAACCTACCCTCGATGTACAACGGGCCAATTGATGCGTGTCCCACATAGGACGGTAATTTCATGTCTCCCATTTGTTTGCTCGGGCGAATTCCACCGAGCAGAGGATGTTTAACGGTTCATTCAAATTTTGGGAGAACGAGCATCCACGTCTACCTTACCAAGTCGATTCAAATCAAATTTTGAAATATTAGCTTGCCACTTCTTTTTTAGATGGAGAGATGATGCTTGGGAGTAATGTGTTTTTACATGCTCGTTGCTAGTGATTTACTATATGACAAATAGTTGACCCACTCAAAAACGCGAATCAAACCCAAAATGAAATATGTCGATTCAATGAAATAGCTCGTTCACTAGGTCAAAATAGTGAACTAGATCCAAAATTGAACACCTCAATCGAGTAGCATGTTGACAGTATTATAGTACTCCATGAACATGTTGAAAGTAAAACTAATGAACTTGTTTGATATACGCATATATCCGTTCATGTGTGGATTGCAAACAACATGTTCTCCAATTTAAATATTTGAATGCAAGTTTATATCGAAACATGGTCTATACCAGTCTTTGATGCATAAAACGCGACCTCCCCCTCTCCCGGACTCCTGGTATCTCTCTCTCTCCCTCTCTCTCTCTCTCTCTCTCTCTCTCTCTCCGACAATCTTCAATTCTGTCGCACGCATCCGACACAAAAACCTTGTTGGTCCCTCTCCCTTTTTCTCCATATCTCTCTCTCTCTCTCTTTGTGTGTGTGGGGGGGGTCTTTCTAGTTCGCATGCATATATACACCATCTATAGGTCTCTCTCGCACACTATGTATGATACTCTAGCTAGTCCAAGCTAGATATCTTGGGTGCACTCATCGTACGCACACAAATTCCTTTGCTCGTTGCCCGTAACTCTCTCATGCACCACTCTGTCATCTCGGAGCTCTTCCCCCCTCTCTCAAACTCTCCATCCACCTGGGTCACACATACACATGCATATCTCACTCGCACTCGATAGGCCCATCTAAAACTCTATCTCTCTCCCTCGTTCTCTCTCCATCTCACACGCACACACACACAATCTCATGCCTAGCTAGCCAAGTATGATGGTCTCTCACTCAATTGTAGGCACGCGCAGTCCCCCCATATGTATATGACTAGCTAATCTTAGTCTCCATCACAAACATGTGCCTGGTCTATCTTGATTTCTCTCGGGGCATCTTTCTATCGTGCACGCACCTCCCTCGATCTCTCACCCATATAGTCCACTACTAGGGAAAACCTTATACACAGAATCTTAGCAGCAGCGCGGCTCAAAATGAAGCGCTACTGCTAATTATCAGTAGCGCGTGCACGCAAAACTCGCTACTGACAAGGTGTTATAAGTAGCGTGCTTGGAGCAACCCGCACTGCTACAAATATGAACCGACAGTGTCCACCCACCTACATTTAGCAGCAGCGCATTGTCATGACATGCGCTACTGCTAAAGCTATAGTAGTAGCGCGCTTTTTCTGAGGTTGCTACTGCTAACTTTCAAATTGGGCACACTGTTGGTCCCGATTAGGAGTAGCGCTTGTGTGAAAAGCGCGCTGCTGCTACTTTCTTATCAGCAGCGCATTTTGCTTCTCGCGCTACTGCTAAGCCGCACCAACCCACCACCTTTCCCCACCCGTCCTTCCCTCCCCCATCTCCTTCCCTTTCCCCTACCTCCCACATCCTCCCTCTCTCACTCTTCTTCTTCCTCAATACTTCTCCCCCATTACTCTCCCTCTTCTACCTACCTTTCTCTCTCTTCATTACTCCTAGCTAACTACACCACCTCCATTAATGCATCTCCTTTCTCTTTTTCCTTCCCCCTCCACTAGTTGAAGTTGTCTCCTCCCAAATTAGCTAGCTAGGTAGATGTAGCATTTAGTTAAGTGACCTATTTGCCCCCTAACTAGATCTATCTTTGTCAAGAAGAGCTTTCTGCACTTTTGATCTCCCTACATCATCATCTCCACCGTGTTCTCAATCTCGAGATAGAGGTGATTAAAATTTCATGATTTGGCAAAATGGAAATATGTTTATGTGTGTGTGATATGATAATTGAGAGATGTGATGGAAATTGTGTGTGTGGCATGAGTTGACGCCAAATTGTGCTTTTGAGTTGCCTATGTTTTGCCGAAATGTCGATTTATTTCTGTTTTGGCGAATTTCGGGCAAACTCTAGATCTATATATGTCCTATTTTTAGGGAAGGGCATGCCGAATTTTTGTATGACTTTGATGCATGCACGCATTTTTATAATCAATTTGTTTATTATTACCCTGCAGACGTTCACGATGGTCAGTGGAACGATGGTGGACACGTGGTTGTGATCGGCGGTGCAGGACATGAAAGAAAATAACCGGACAGAGGTTTTATGTCCGTGTCAAAAATGCAAAGGAATAGTTTGGCTCGACCCCCATGACGATTACCGTGTCGAAGCGCACCTACTCATGGGTGGTTTCATGGATGGCTATACTCGGTGGATAATTGAAGATGAGGATGACGATGTTGAGGACGTCGACAGGGCATGCAATGATGACACGGGGCAAGACAAAGAGATGATTGATAATGGCGGCGGGGAAGAGGCCGGACATGGCGGCAGAGAAGGGGCCGGACATGGAGGAGGAGAAAGGGCCGAACATGGTGGCGAAGAGAATGACGTGGACTCCACGCAGCAGAGTTCACCGGTACTAAGTTCAATCGTGCGTGACCCTCATGTTCAAGCATTGCTTCGCAAGGAGATGAGTACTGAGAGAGCTGCTTCTAGAGAGGAGGCTAAGCTGGAGCAACTGGTGGTAGACTCGAACACTCCATTGTATGATGGTTGCAATCCTGAGGTGACCCTCTTGAGTTTCACGCTCCAACTCCTGAAGACGAAGGCTAAAAACAAATGGACCGACACTAGCCTCGATGAGCATCTCAAGTACCTAAAGGATGTTCTTCCCATGGGCAATCTATGTCCTACTAGTGTTGATGAGGCCAAGAAGATCGTGTGCCCTCTTGATCTGCCACACGTTAGATACCATTCATGCATCAACGATTGCATAATTTTTCAGAAGGAGCACGCAGAAAAAACAAGTTGTCCGGTGTGCAATGCTTCTCGATACAAGAAGGCCGGGAAGAAATGTCCCCAGAAAGTTCTATGGTACTTACCAATCACTCCCCGTCTCCAGCGGTATTTTATAGATCCCAAGGAAGCAAAGCTAATGTGCTGGCACACGGAGAGGAAGAAGGCCGACGATGGAGATGATCCGAAGCTGAGACACGTCAAGGATGGAAGCCAGTGGAGAGTGTTGAACAGCTTCTATCGGTATTTCAAATGTGATGCAAGGAACATCGTGCTCGGCGCGTGTACCGATGGCATGAATCCGTTTGGCAACCAGAACACCAACCATAGCACATGGCTCGTGTTTGTATGGATGTACAACCTCCCCCTGGCTGTGCATGAAGTCGAAGTACATTCACATGAGCATGCTTATTCAAGGGCCAAAACAACTAGGAAATAATATTAATTTGTATCTAGGGCTACTTCAAGAAGAAGGGCAAGAAAATAAAGAAAGAGAATTATTGCCCCCCCTTCTTGCTTCACCTTAAGTCAAGCCGAGATCGATAAATTCTTTAAGTGCCTTACCAGAGTCAAAGTTAGTTCTGGTTACTATGGCAAGATAAGCAGATATCTAGACACGGACAAGAAAAGGTTCAGCGGGATGAAGTCACATGACTGTCATGTGATGATGACGCAGATACTACCTATTGCCCTTAGAGGGATAATGGACAAGCACGTCCGTGACATGCTTATTGGTCTCTGTAACTTTTTCAACGTCATCTCTCGAAAGTCGATCAGTGTGAAGCAACTCCGAAGGCTACAGGAAGAGATTGTTGTGATACTGAATGAGCTTGAGATGTACTTCCCACCTACGTTCTTTGACGTGATGGTGCATCAAGTGTCCATATTGTGGATGACATAATAGACCTGGGACCGTCATTCCTGCACAACATGATGTCGTTTGAGAGGATGAATGGGATCATCAAAGGATTCGTTCGTAACATGCCCCGTCCGGATGGAAGCATCATCCCGGGCTATGTGACACAAGAGTGCATCTCTTTCTGCGAGAATTTTCTATATGGCGCAGAGTAGCTGCCTGGTGTTAGTGTTGGTTTGCCCGTTAACAAGCACGATGGGAGGCTCGAAGAAGAAGGTCACTGCAATGGTCGCAGGGAACTGCACGTGGCATACTCAGATCAATGCAGCGACTTTGACAGAGCAAACTTGGTAGTGCTACAACACCTAGACGAGGTAGATCCTTTCGTGGCACTGCACAAAGAAATTATCGCAAAGAAGTATCGTGACCGGGGGGTATGCAGGACGGACGCCGAAGTTACTAGAGAGCACAACTCCACTTTCCTGCATTGGTTCAAAGAGCATATTATTGCTAATCCCCCGGAGGAGGGATCTAAGGACGGATTGCTCATATACGCCTTAGCACATGGCCCGTCGCCCGACCTTGTAACCTATCAGGCATATGATATCAATGGATACATGTTCTACACGGAGGCCAAAGATATGGATAGTGATGATCAGAACTCAGGGGTGACGATGGAATGCATGACCGGCAGCAACAATGGTGCAACTGAACGATTTTATGGAAGGGTCGAGGAGATCTGGGAGCTTGACTACTTTGGACTGCACAACACGACGATGTTCCGTGTCAGATCGGCTAAGAATGTTGAAAGAGAAAACCGGATTTTCACTACCATGATTATACCCGACGCCAAGAGCGCTACCGTGAATGCTATCGCAAAAAATGAGCCATGGGTACACGCTAAGCACGTGACACAATGCTTCTTCATAACTGACATGCGCAATCCCAGCTGTTTTGTCGTGAGGAGAGGCAAAAGGAACATCATTGGAATGGATGGAGTCACCAATGAGGAAGACTACGATCAGTATGGCAACCCAATGAGGGAAAATGATGATGATGAAGAAGTATAAGTCAAAAGAATAATCAATACTACATTACCTAAGAAAAATCGTAATGAGGGGCTCAATTATTCTTCAACGAACAAGAAGGGAAAGAAGCTGACTCAAAAACGAAAATGTCAACGCTGAGGAACCATATGTTATCGGTCAAATGACATAATATATATATATATATATATATATACTATTTTGTATACACACTTAGCCATTATTATGCATGGATGATGTAATATATATGTCCCTATCTTGTATACATATTTAACCGTCAAATGATGCAATATATATCGCCTTCCCTTCGTTCACTGCTCTCGGAAAAAAGGAAAAGCGAGAGAAAATAAAGGAAAAGAAAAAGGGAAACTGGTTATAGTAGTAGCGGTTTACTAAAAAAGAGCTACAACTAGTCAAGGTAGTAGTAGCGGTTTCCGTATAAAACCGCTATAGCTAGTCAAGGTAGTAGTAGCGTGTTTGGTCTAAACGCGCTACTGCTATGTCCACTTAACCCAAAATCCTCCCTCTCTCTGCTTCATCCTGCCTCTTTTCCCCCAAATCCCCACTCTCTCTTCTCCCGTTGCACCGCCGCACCCCGACTCCGGCGCTCGCCCCCGACCCGGCGCTCGCGCCCGACCCCGGCGCTCGCCCCCGACCCCGACGCGCCATGCCTCCCAACCTCGGCCGTCCTCGGGCATGCCTCCTCGCCCCTGCACCCTTTGTAAACCCTCCCCTCTCTCTCTGCTAGATAGGGTTCTTCGGTTAATTTACTTAGGTTTTAGTTAGGGCAGTAGGTTAATTAGGTTATCTATTTAGTTATGAATTAGGTAGGCTGAATTTAGGTAGGCTGAATTTATATGCAAATTTGAACTGGACATGTCATGTTTTGGACATGTCATGTTTGGAATTTGGACATGTCATTTGGACATGTGATGTTTTGATTCAATTTTGCTAAATGATCTGAGTAGCCTATGTTACGCCAGAATGTTGATTCATTTCCGTTCCGGTAAATTTTAGGCGCTCGATATGTCCATTTTTAGCAAAGGTCATGCTGAAATTTTACGTGAATTTTGGCATGATTTGTGCTACATAGTAGGCATATCGAGTGCTGGCACATAGATTTCTTTTTTATGTCATTTCTCATTTTTTTCAAACTTTTAGAAATAAACGAGGAGACTTAATCATAGGAAACATGTCAAAAAATGAAGAAACTGGGCCTTCTGACCGAGATGCAGACGAGATGGATTATGAGGGTGAACAAGAGTACCTCGACTATTTGACTGCTAAGCAAGGTTTGCAGGTCGGCCTCGATGATGGTACTGACACCGACATCGACGCCGATGGCGCCGGCACCGATGGCGACGCCGAGACCGGCGGGGAAGGTACCGGTGCCGATGCCTCTACCGAAAAGAAGAAGCATAAGAAGCAGAGGATACGAAAACCTAACAAACTAGGGATTGGACGACTAGTGATCACAAAGATGGCACCTGGCAAGTTTGAGCCATTAGAGCTGGAAGAACCTCGCAAGTGCTATGGGAACCAACTAGGATGCATCCTATGGGGATGCGTGAGCATCAACGAGGATGACTTAAGGAGTAAAGAACATTTGATGCAGTTGCTCCTAATGAAGTTGCACAAGAGATTCAAGTTCCCCGACCGGGATGATAACATAGAACAATCGTGGGATGACCCGAAGATGAAAAGGATTAACAATCACGCCATGGGCATGTTCAGCAATGATTTGGCCTCCTGGAAAGGGAGGGTGAAACGAGCTATTGAGGCTGAGGAACCCCTATCCAAGATTCTGGAGGAAAATCCAATACTTACGGAAGAGGAGTTCAAAAAGTTCAAGGACACTTGCGCTACCGAGGCGGCCAAGCCTAAGGTTGCGAAATTCAAGAGCCTTCAGCAAAGGAACACGGGGAAGCATCGCCTCAGAAGCCGTGGCAACCTCGGTAAAAGCCCCATATGGGATAAGGAGGACGCGGAACATGAAGCCGCGAGTATCCTAGACCCCTTCGCGAAGTTCACCAACCCCTTGGAGCGTGACTTCATCAGGGCCCGCTACAAGTGGGACAAGGAAAAAAAGGTTTTTTACACAGACCAGATCACGAGGAAATTGATTAGACTACTGGTAATTATTCTTTTACCACCTTACATTTAGCTCCATATCGAGTCGACTACACATTCCTAAACGGTTCACGCTCCTTCTACAGGAGAAGCAACACCAGCTTGCAGCCGAAAGCCCTACTTCTCCAATGAGGCCCAAGTGGGACACCCCTCTCAACCGGGCCTCGAACGAACTTAAGGGACTCCCTATGGGCCAGCGGACGCAATATGGTCATGTGCACGGCGCTGGAGACGGCGCCACATGGAAGGTGTTTTACAACGAGGGCCCGGAGGCCAAGAAGCAGAAAAAGAAGTTTAGTCAGGCGGACATCGACGCGAAGGTGAAGCTTGCAGTCGAGAAAAAAAGCAGTTGAGGACGCGAAAAAACAGCCAAGGAGAAAAATGAGTTGCTACAGCAGGGAGTCAATGCAGCTGTAACTGCCTGCAGAAATGATTTTGCTACTAACTTGGTTCCAACTATCATCAACTGGACGAAGGAAAATCCAGATAAGACGGTACATGATTTCCCGATGCCTAGTTTCATCGGGAGCAACTCCATGAACAACAACAACACCGCACCATCACTTGCTCACGCAACCAGGCCTCCTCTCGCAGTCGCTCCCGCTCATAGCAGCCCGTCCTCAATCTCTGGCATGCTAGGTGGGCCTTCGTCTTTGGCTGAGCTCAATGCCATCACGGTAATTACATGTTGCACCAACATATATATATATATATATAGAGAGAGAGAGAGAGAATACTCCATTTTCGTTGCCTTTTGGATGTTTTACGCCACAGACATATGTGTTTGCAGGGCGAAGAAACCCCGTGCACCATACTCTACTTGATCAAAGGCCAGAAGGTGGACGTGGGAAAGGGGATGAAAATGAACCCCTTGCAACCCACGTTCCACAACCAGCCGATCCCCACTGGGCACTTCAGGGTTAGCTTGTCCAGTGTGAAATCGGGGCATGAGGCTTTGCCTCTTCCAGTACAGCATGTGGGAGAGGATGACGAGACCCCCGCCGCGGATTGGAAGTTGCAAGGGTTGGGTGCTGCTATGGTCGAAGAATCTTATTCATCTGGATCCGGCCGAGAGCACACCAATAACCACACATCAACAAGCATGTGCGGAGCCACCACCCCACCTACGCAATTACCAGCTCCTGTAGTGCCGGGTGAGAGCGGCGTACGACGTGATGAAGGGGGTGCAATAGTACGGGCTGATGTAATCGGTCCTGTAGAACAGAGAATGGATGATGAGATGGAGGTTGACCCTATGGGTTTCCTCAATACAAACGCGTATGACTGTGACATAGATATGATGAGTCAGCCATATGATGAATCGGGCTATCAGCATGCTAATGAGGATATGGATGATATGCCCGGGCAGGAAGGTCGTTGGAAG
The DNA here is from genome assembly GCF_002162155.2 of Triticum dicoccoides. Lineage (NCBI taxonomy): Eukaryota > Viridiplantae > Streptophyta > Magnoliopsida > Poales > Poaceae > Triticum > Triticum dicoccoides. The sequence continues at coordinate 630,875,596 of NC_041389.1, forward strand.
GATTGCAAAAAGTCTCTCTTCATGAGTTCCTCATAGGACACGCCTGAAAATGCCGCCTCAACACAGGCTCAGCTATTCGGGGGTCGTACAGTTCTTAGCCCGGGAACCCTGGGACAGGGGTTAAGGAAGGGTCTGGAAGGTGTGCCCAAGAAAAAGGAGAGGAAGAGATCGGGGAAGATAACGGCCTCCAAACAAGCCAGAGCACATAGCAGCCAGACGATGGATTCTGAAGAGCGTGTACCCGTGAAAGGTGCGGCCATGTTCCATCTCACCGGCGAGCCGATGCTAATGCTAAAACCGCTAGAGGCACTATCAGGGGATCTCAGGAGATTGCACGACCATGTGTTGTCCACTGAGAAAATCCTACTAGCCTCAAAGGATCCAGGATATCCGACATACGTGGCTCATGTGCCTGAGGGGAAGTGCTACATCGAACACGCCCCATGAAAGTGTTCTTCCTGTGGTTCGACCATATCTTTGAGATGTTTCTGACAAGGCAGCTCGATTTTACAATCGTCCTCCTTTTTGCGCTACATATGAGCTCCATCATGAAGAGTGAAGAAGTCTCGCAAATCTGTGTGGCGGATCCGTACTACATGCACGAGTTTTTCTTGAGTCTCAGTGACTTTGAGCATGAAACTGCTAGGGACTACCTCCAAAACATCATGGTACAGAATAAGGACTAGGAAATTGTCCTCATGCCTTATCATCCAAAGTAAGTCAGTTTCGGACAACCCTTTCGTACATTTCAATCATTCCTTCTCGCTCATATGGAGAATAATTTGAGGTGTCTTTCCCCCGCAGCAACGGGCGCGCCGTCCTTATCATTCTTTACCCGCGAGTCTCCCACGCCGTGTATTTTGACCCTTCCATGTCCCAAAACCATCGAGGATCAACATTAGGAGCACGTTTCTTCCAAACCTTTATATCCAATTGGTGGCACTATGAGCTGTTCATTACGAAGGTACATGGTTTGCTACTATCTTGCTACTCTTTTTGTATTGTCATTAGATAGTAATACTAGTGGTTTGCATGTGAATTTATTGGCAGGGTGGACCTACATTGGAGGTGCAGGACAGGATTCAATGATTGGATGCTCAATTTTGGTTGTATCGATTTCACCTCTTCCATCACTGCGAACATGGATATCCTTGGTCTGATGAAGAATAGGCGCTATATTTCTGCTATGAACTAGCAAATCAATTCAGTATAAAATTGTCTAGGGCAAAACATAACTATATCAGATTGTCCAGTGCAGAACATGACAGGTGCTAAGAGGAACCACTTACGTATCAGATTGTCCAGTGCAAAACAACCGAAAATACAAGGTGTGGTATATGTTTAGTAGCTGCTTGATATTTGTGCAGACAGTGATGTCTTCCCGTTGCTATTTGGCAAACAAACAAAGTGTCGACAATTTTGGTTGAACCGCACAAGAGAATAGTATAGTCACTGCATGCAGTGCCATTTGAAAATAGACATAGAAAGATTGGATAGTCACTTCATGGACTGCAGAAAAGTAGTACTGTACTATTTATTGGCCAACACTAGGTGCTTCGTGGCTTTGGACTGATTATACAATGGGCATCATTTTGGCTAAGTTAAAGTTTGTATTTCGAAAATAGTCTTGCGGTGTGATTGAGAGAAGACCAAATCATATTGCAGTGGATGTTCCTCCATCATGTGTGGTTCATTCTCATGGTTCCAGCTGTTGGTGAAACCACTTATGTTTGCAAGAGGAATTGTAGACTTCACAAACAAATTTGTCTTTTAGTCGGTACTGAATGTTAGCCAAGAGAAGCATCCATGTTAGTAGTAAGAACAGATGTTTTTTCTAGATCTTTGCTTTTGGAGCTACATATTTTTATATGATTTGTGAATCATTGAGATGCATTAGCATGTTGATCTTATGTATGGGAATCGTACTAGTTAGTTTTAGTTACAACACAAGATCCGAAGTGGCTGATCTTTGATTTTGGAGCTACATATTTGTATATCATCTGTGAATCATTGAGATGCATTAACAATTATTTATTTTTGTTCGCTCAGTGTTTACAAGTTATTGATCAATCACTAGCTAGCCTACTAATGCGCTCCTGGCAGTTTTATTTGCGACGCAAGATCCGAAGTGGTATTTTTTTGAATAAAAATGCCTACCTCTGAAGAAACTGACAAGCTACACTATCCTACCTACTCGATCCTACACGGATAAATAGCGGATCACGCGCGTACTACCTCCTTTCCGGTTTGCAGGGCTCAATTCAAGAAACGACCTACTCGATCCTACACGAGTAAATAGCGGATCATGCACGTACTAGTACCTCCTTTCCGGTTTGCAAGGCTTAATTCAAACCTCTCACCAACCAAGGTACTCCCTCCGTCCAGGTTTATTAGTCCCGTGAGCAAAGCAGCAACACCAAGGCATGGCAATAATTAACGGCATGCAGAAGTTTAAGCCTAATTAATTCCAGCGATTTAAGTGGCTACATGCATGCCCTCGGCTGCGACTCGTTGCATGCTGCTCCACGTACTCGCTGCGAGCGATTCTGAGTGCATGCATGCAGCCGGCCATAATTAAGGCAGCTAATTGATGCGAAAAAAGATGTGCTTTAATAGTTGCGGGCTTTTTAAATCCGTGGAATCATTATTGACAAGGAAGGAGATGATTCGAGTGCACTCATTTGACCGCCATGCTGGTGTGAGACCCAGACGGGACGGGACGGCACAATCATAATTTCAGTTTCTCTAATTTTCCACGGCAAGCTGGCGCGCTGAGCCATGTCTGCTTATGCATTGAATTCCGATGACCATCGCGCTACCTTCCGCCTATAAGTACTGTTTCCCGGCCTTCTCCGGTGGCACCGTGACCCAACTCGCCATATCCTCATAAGCCCCCACCGGCCCGACGTCGCTTGCCACGTCCACCATGCCCCCGCCCGTCCGCGGTAGGCGACGCCGGAGGCGGTCACCGCCGGAACTAGTGTTCGGTTTTTCACTAGAAGGCAGACAGAGGGAGGAGGCATTCTATCTGTATTTAGATGGCAATGCGGAGATCGAGGAGTTTTTGGAGCGCGACCGCCTAGTGGAGGAGCAGGAGTTGTTGGAGCGCGACCGCTTGGCGGAGGAGCAGCATATCGCCGATTTGCGCCGCCAGCGGGACATGGAGCAGCAGCGCACCGACGCTCGGAGCAGAGCGCCCGCAACTGGGCCGACTACGTGGAGGCCGGCACCCGGCAAATAGCCCTGGAGGCTGTTGGGCACGCACGCGTTCATGACACCGATTTTTACTACCAGCTCGTCAAGTGGGTTTCCTGCTTGGAAGCCGAAGCTTCGGTGGACCACGCCGGCATGGAAAGGGCCAACGCGCCCTATCACACCTCTTGCAAGTCAGAGGCGAGGCGCAGGACGCCGATGCCGATGTTTAGCGTGTATCGCAGATGGCGGCCGGCATCGTCTAGTTAGCTAAGAGTAAGTTAGTACTTGTACGCCACTAGAGTATTAGTGGGAGTAGATAGTTAACTTGGCTATGATGGTTGTCAACGTGGAAGTTCAGTACTCTATATGTGGATCAAACCTGTTACTTTGCTCTGAATGTTGAAGTTTCCATTTGAACGTATGGAATGGGTTGTTATTTTTTTTAAATGGGTTGTATTTGTCCTCCACGGGTTTAGAGGATGACTTGTGGGCCTACCAAGTTGACGCGTACACAATCAGGAGATGATTGTACGTGGAGAGGATGACAGCAGGGACCCGCCAAGGTCTTGGCAGTACACAAGCAAGTGCCTCCTTATTTCAAGCCAATAAAAAATGGCTCCTCCTAGTGGATTTCTGACATCTGGGTCCCATGCTATTGTCAATGTAGTCAATAAACGAGAGAATTGCACAACGAGCGACTGACACCAGGGACCCAGCAGCTCGCCCAGTTATTTTTGTTTTGGGTTAATTTGATAAATGCCACTCCAAATCTGGTGTTTCCGAGAAATGCCATTGCAATTTCCAAACTTTGAAAAATGCCATTTCATGCCATTTCTAGTGGCATCTTTCGAAGTCTGGAGTGGCGTTTTTCAAAGTTTGCAAACTGTAGGGGCGTTTTTCAAAGTTTGCAAAAATTGCAGTGGCATTTTTCAAAGTTTGGAAATTGCAGTGGCATTTTTATGAATCGCCATAATTGGAGTGGCATTTATCTAATTTGTTTTTGAGACGGAAGCAAGGTGTCAGCTGGGCTGTGCGGGACACTCTGGCCTGTCTAGACAGTCTTTTCTTTTATGTTTACCACAGACCAGCCCAGTAGTTTTTTTCTTTCTGAAAATGGCTAGCCTAGTTTTTTTGTGATTTGTCAAGTAAGTCGCTTTATCAGGCTTGTTGGGCTGCAAATCTTTCAAGACGAAGAGAGCTTCATTCGGCTGCCCAAGAAAATGGCCTATCAGTAATGAGAAATGGGTTGTACATTTTTAAAACACATCAAACTGGCAATTAGTTTCAAATATCTTTTTTTCATTTCGAGATTTTAAATTGCATTGATTTTTATATGTGGACAATTTATTGGATTTTATATTGATATACATTTATTTTTTAAATCAGTCTGAATGTGACTCGAAATTTCGGGATTAAAAATAGTTCAGACCGCACCTACATATGCAAAATTTCATATAATTTTTTAACCATGGCCACAATATGGGCTGTAATGCTAACAAAAAGAATATGGGCTCCAAAAAAACCATAAGAATTAGCAAATGGGCTGTAAATTATTAGAAATAATGGCAGATGGTCTGTATGCTGTTTTCCACAGATTTGAGGCTTTCCTAAAAAAAGGTTGACGCACACGCAGTGACTGTTGGATGTCCATCCAACGACCGTTGTGCTTATTAATCTCTGCTCTTCTTGCTCCAGCCGCTCAAACAAGCACCGGCAGGACTGCCTGCTCCCTCCTCCCCATGGCTGGCTGTGCTGCCGCGCAGGCCTCACCGCCCCACCGTACTCCCATCGCTGGCCTAGCCATCCCTCTACTCACCCACACCTGCTGTTATTCTCCAGCGACGGCAGACGAACCAGTAAACCCTCATACAAAAGTACTCCCCTCCGCATGGGAAACAACTGCGAGTCTTCCCTCGCTCCGTGTCATTCCCTTCCTAGGCCTCACCGTCGTCCACCGCCCTGGTGCTCTCGGCGTGGCGTGGTCAACATGGTCAACGACCGACATGCATCTGAAGTGGACTGTACGTGGAGAGGCTGGCAGTTGGGTCCACGGCTGCACGCAAGGAAATGCCTCCTTATTACGCGCAAAATAATGATTCCTCCACCTGACATCTGGGACCCACCTAAAGGGCCTCTGTATTTCACGAAAAAAACGTTACCGCCGCTGACAGCTCAGACCCACCAGCTATATCTTCGCACGCAAAGAAGTGCCTCCTTATTACGCAAAAAAATGAATACTCCCCCTGCTAGCTGGGACCCAGTATAGTGGGCCAACTAAGTTGACGGGGACGGAGGGCTTTGTCAACTTAGTCAATATGCACGATTCTAGCTCGACTGACTGTACGATGTCCATCCAACGGTCGTAGTGCTTCTTCAACCTCTGGTCTTCTTGCTCCAGCCGCCCAAAGCAGCGCCGGTCGTGCCGCCTGCTCCTGCCTCCCGTGGCCGGCTGTACTGCCGCGGAGGCCTCACCGCCCCCATACTACTCCCACCGCTGGCCAGGTCATCCCTCCACTCCACTCACCTACACCCCCTATTATTCTATGGCGACAGCAGCGTAGCCGAACTAGTGAACCCTCGTACACCTCACCGCGTGGGCATCCACTGCCGCTTCTTCCCCGGCTCCGCGTCGTCCCCTTCCTAGGCCTCGCCGTCGTCCACCGCGGTGGTGCTCTCGGCGCGGCTGTAGGGGAACATAGCAATAATTCAAAATTTTCTACGCATCACCAAGATCAATCTATGGAGATTCTAGCAACAAGAGAGGAAGAAGATGAGCATCTTCATACCTTTGAAGATCGCTAAGCGGAAGCGTCACTAGAACGCGGATGAGGGAGTCGTACTCGCGGCGATTCAAAGCGCGGAAGATCCGATCTAACGCCGAACGGACGGCGCCTCCGCATTCAACACACGTACAGCCCGGGGACATCTCCTCCTTCTTGATCCAGCAAGGGGAGAGGAGAAGTTGAGGGAGAACTCCAATAGCACGACGGCATGGTGGTGGTGGAGCTCGCGGTTCTCCAGCAGGGCTTCGCCAAGCACTACAGAGGAGGAGGAGATGTATGAGGAGGGAGGGGCTGCGCCAGGGAAGGGTGTGGCTGCCCTCCCACCCCCTCACTATATATAGGGGGAAGGGGAGAGGGGACCGGCCCCTCTAGATGGATCTAGAGGAGGGGGCGGCGGCCAGGGGAAACACTAGATGGGTTTGGGCGCCCTCACCCCCTAGGAAACTTGCCCCCCAAGCCGGGAGGGGCGGCTGCCCTAGGGGTGGCGCCCCCACCTCTCCACGTTACGTGAGATGGGGTGGGGGGGGCGCTCAGCACCTTCGTGGGCTGATGTGCCCCCTCCCCTTGGCCCATAAGGCCCCCAAACGCTTGTCGGGGCCTCCGAAACCCCTTTCAGACACGCTGGTCGTCACCCGGTACCCCCGGAACAATTCCGGACTCCAATACCCTTCGTCCAATATACCGATCTTCACCTGCGGACTATTCCGGAGTTCCTCATCATGTCCAGGATCTCATCCGGGACTCTGAACAACCTTCAGTAACCACATACTATTTCCCATAACAACTCTAGCGTCACCGAACCTTAAGTGCGTAGACCCTACGGGTTCGGGAAACATGCAGACATGACCGGGACATCTCTCCAGCTAATAACCAACAGCAGGATCTAGATACCCATGTTGGCTCCCACATGTTCCACGATGATCTCATTGGATGAACCACGATGTCGGGGATTCAATCAATCCCGTATACAATTCCCTTTGTCCATCGGTATCTTACTTGCCCGAGATTCGATCGTCGGTATCCCAATACCTCGTTTAATCTTATTACCGGCAAGTCTCTTTACTCGTTATGTAACACATGATCCCGTGGCTAACTCATTAGTCACATTGAGCTCATTATGATGATGCATTACCGAGTGGGCCCAGAGATACCTCTTCGTCATACGGAATGACAAATCCCAATATCGATTCGTGCCAACCCAACAGACACTTTCGAAGATACCTGTACTGCACCTTTATAGCCACCCAGTTACGTTGTGACATTTGGTACACCCAAAGCATTCCTACGGTATCCGGGAGTTGCACAATCTCATGGTCTAAGGAAACGATACTTGACATTAGAAAAGCTCTAGCAAAATGAACTACACGATCTTGTGATATGCTTAGGATTGGGTCTTGTCCATCACATCATTCTCCTAATGATGTGATCCCGTTATCAATGACATCCAATGTCCATGGTCAGGAAACCGTAACCATCTATTGATCAACGAGCTAGTCAACTAGAGGCTCACTAGGGACATGTTGTGGTCTATGTATTCACACATGTATTATGGTTTCCAGATAATACAATTATAGCACGAACAATAGAAAATTATCATGAACAAGGAAATATAATAATAACCATTTTTATTATTGCCTCTAGGGCATATTTCCAACATTCTCCAACTTGCACTAGAGTCAATAATCTAGTTCACATCACTATGTGATTGTAATGAATCCAACACCCATGGGGTTTGATCATATCTTGCTTGTGAGAGAGGTTATTAGTCAACGGGTCTGAACGTTTCGGATCCGTGTGTGCTTTACAAATCTCTATGTCATCTTGTAGATGCAGCTACCACGCGCTATTTGGAGCAATTCCAAATAACTGCTCTGCTATACGAATCCGGTTTTAGTACTCGGAGTCATCCCGATTAGTGTCAAAGTTTGCGTCGACGTAAACCTTTATGACAAACTCTTTTACCACCTCCATAATCGAGAAAAATTCCTTAGTCCACTAGTTACTAAGGATAACTTTGACCATTGTCCTGTGATCCATACCTGGATCACTCTTGTACCCCTTGACTGACTCATGGCAAGGCACACTTCAGGTGCGGTACACAGCATAGCATACTGTAGAGCCTATGTCTAAAGCATAGGGGACGACTTTCATCCTTTCTCTCTCTTCTGCCATGGTCAGGTCTTGAGTCTTATCAATACTCACACCTTATAACAGAGCCAAGAACTCCTTCTTTGCCGATCTATTTTGAACTCCTTTGAAATCTTGCCACGGTATGTATTCATTTGAAAGTACTATTAAGCGTTTTGATCTATCCTTATAGATCTTCATGCTCAATGTTCAAGTAGCTTAATACAGGTTTTCCATTGGAAAACACTTTTCAAACAACCCTATATGCTTTCCAGAAATTCTACATCATTTCCAATCAACAACATGTCAACAACATATACTCATCAGAAATTCTATAGTGCTCCCACTGACTTCTTTGGAAATACAAGTTTCTCATAAACTTTGTATAAACCCAAAATCTTTGATCATCTCATCAAAGCCTATATTCCAACTCCGAGATGCTTACTCCTATCCTTAGAAGGATTGCTGGAGCTTTGTATACTTGTTAGCATCTTATAGGATTGACAAAACCTTCTGGTTGTATCATATACAACCTTTCCTCAAGAAAATTGTCGAGGAAACAATGTTTTGAAATCCTATCTGCAAGATTTCATAAATAATGCAGTAACTACTAATATAATTCCAATGAACTCTTAGCATCGCTACGAGTGAGAAAGTCTCATCGTAGTCAACTCCTTGAACTTGTCGGAAAACATCTTAACGACAAGTCGAGCTTTCTTAATGGTGATACTTACCATCCTTGTCCGTCTTCCTTTTAAAATCCATCTGTACCCAACAGCCTTACGACCATGAAGTAGTTCTTCCAAATTCTATACTCTGTTTTCATACATGGATCCTCTCTCGGGTTTTATGGCCTCGAGCCATTAGTCGGAATCCGGGCCCACCATCGCTTCTCCATAGTTTGTAGGTTCATTGTAGTCTAGTAACATGACCTCCAAGACAGGATTACGTACCAGTCTGAAGTAGTACATATCCTTGTCGACCTATGAGTTTTGGTAGTGACCTGATCCGAAGTTTCATCATCAATATGATCAGCTTCCACTTCAATTGGTGTAGGCACCACAGGAACAACTTCCTGTGCCCTGCTACACACTAGTTGAAGTGACAGTTCAATAACCTCATCAAGTCTCCACCATCCTCCCACTCAATTCTTTCGAGAGAAACTTTTCCTCGAGAAAGGACCCGATTCTAGAAACAATCCCTTTTGCTTCCGGGTCTGAGATAGGAGGTATACCCAACTGTTTTTGGGTGTCCTATGAAGATGCATTTATCTACTTTGGGTTTGAGCTTATCAGCCTGAAACTTTTTCACATAAGCGTCGCAGCCCCAAACTTTTAAGAAATGACAACTTAGGTTTCTCTAAACCATAGTTCATACGGTGTCGTCTCAGTGGAACTGCGTGGTACCCTATTTAAAGTGAATGTGGTTGTCTCTAATGCCTAACCCATAAACGATAGTGGCAATTCGATAAGAGACATCATGGTATGCACCATATCCAACAGGGTGCAGTTATGATGTTCGGACACACCATCACACTATGGTGTTCCAGGCGGTATTAGTTGTGAAACAATTTCCATAGTGTCTTAATTGTGTGCCAAACTCGTAACTCAGATATTAATCTCTATGAAAATATCATAGACATTTTATCCTCTTGTCAAGACGATCTTCAAATTCACTCTGAGATTACTTGAACCTTTCAATAATTCAGACTTGTGTTTCATCAAGTAAATATACTTAGCATCTACTCAAATCATCTGTGAAGTAAGAACATAACGATATCCACTGCGTGCCTCGGCACTCATTGGACTGCACACATCAAAATGAATTACTTCCAACAAGTTGCTTTCTTGTTCCATCTCACTGAAAACGAGGCCTTTCAGTCATCTTGCCCATGTGGTATGATTTGCATGTCTCAAGTGATTCAAAATCAAGTGAGTCCAAACGATCCATCTGTATGGAGTTTCTTCATGCATATATACCAATAGACATGGTTCGCATGTCTCAATCTTTTCAAAAACGAGTGAGTCCATAGATCCATCAACATGGAGCTTCTTCATGCGTTTTATACCAATATGACTCAAATGGCAGTGCCACAAGTATGTGGTACTATCATTACTATCTTATATCTTTTGGCGTGAACATGTGTATCACTACGATCAAGATTCAATAAACCATTCATTTTAGGTGCAAGACCATTGTAGGTATTATTCAAATAAACACAGTAACCATTATTCCCCTTAAATGAATAACCGTATTGCGATAAACATAATCCAATCATGTCTATGCTCAACGCAAACACCAAATAACAATTATTTAGGTTTAACATCAATCTCGATGGTAGAGGGAGCGTGCGATGTTTGATCACATCAACCTTGGAAACACTTCCAACACCTATCGTCATCTCACCTTTAGCTAGTCTATGTAGCCTTTTATTTCGAGTTACTAACACTTAGCAACCGAACCGGTATTTATTACCCTAGTGCTACTAGGAGTACTAGTAAAGTACACATTAATATAATGTATATCCAATATACTTCTCTCGACCTTGCCAGCCTTCTCATCTACCAAGTATCTATGGTAGTTTTGCTTCAGTGACTGTTCCCCTCATTACAGAAGCACTTAGTCTCGGGTTTGGGTTCAACCTTGGCTTTATTCACTAGAGCAGCAACTGATTTGCCATTTCATGAAGTATCCCTTCTTGCCCTTACCCTTCTTGAAACTAGTGGTTTTACTAACCATCAACAATTGATGCTCCTACTTGATTTCTACTTTCGCGGTGTCAAACATCGCGAACAGCTCAAGGATCATCATATTTATCCCTGATATGTTATAGTTCATCATGAAGCTCTAGTAGCTTGGTGGCAGTGACTTTGGAGAACAATCACTATGTCATATGGAAGATTAACTCCCACTCGATTCAAGCGATTGCAGTACTCAGACAATCTGAGCACATGCTCAACGATTGAGCTTTTCTCCCTTAGTTTGCAGGTTCAGAAACTTATCAGAGGTCTCATACCTCTTGACGTGGGCACGAGCCTGAAATCCCAATTTCAGCTCTTGTAACATCTCATATGTTCTGCGACGTATCAAAAATGTCTTTGGTGCCTCAATTCTAAACCGTTTAACATTACACACTCAACTATCACGTAGTCATCAAAACATGGGTGTTGGATGTTTGCAACATTCACAAACGACGCTCGAGGTTCAGCACACCGAGCGGTGCATTAAGGACATAAACCTTCTGTGCAGCAATGAGGACAATCCTCAGTTTACGGACCCAGTTCGCATAATTTCTACTATCAACTTTCAACTAAAATTTCTCTAGGAACATATCTTAAACAGTAGAACTAAAGCGTAAGCTACAACATAATTTGCAAAGACCTTTTGACTATGTTCATGATAATTAAGTTCATCTGATTATTTAATGAATTCCCACTTAGATAGACATCCCTCTAGTCATCTAAGTGATACATGATCCGAGTCAACTAGGTCGTGTCCGATCATCATGTGAGACAGACTAGTCATCATTGGTGAACATCTTCATGTTGATCGTATCTACTATACGACTCATGTTCGACCTTTCGGTCTCTTGTGTTCCAAGGCCATGTCTGTACATGCTAGGCTCGTCAAGTCAACCTAAGTGTTTCGCATGTGTAAATCTGGCTTACACCCGTTGTATGTGAACGTTAGAATCTATCACACCTGATCATCACGTGGTGCTTCGAAACAACAAACTTTCGCAACGGTACACAGTTAGGGGGAACACTTTCTTGAAATTTTAGTGAGGGATCATCTTATTTATGCTATCGTCGTTCTAAGCAAATAAGATGTAAACATGACAAACATCACATGCAAATCATAAAGTGACATGATATGGCCAATATCATTTTGTGCCTTTGATCTTCATCTTTGAGGCACGGCATGATCCCCTTCATCACCGGCATGACACCATGATCTCCATCATCATGATCCCCATCATCGTGTCTTCATGAAGTTGTCTCGCCAACTATTACTTCTACTACTATGGATAACAGTTAGCAATAAAGTAAAGTAATTACATGGCATTTTCAATGACACACAGGTCATATAATAAATTAAGACAACTCCTATGGCTCTTGCTGGTTGTCATACTCATCAACATGCAAGTCGTGATTCCTATTACAAGAACATGATCAATCTCATACATCACATATATCATTCATCACATTCTTTTGGCCATATCACATCACATAGCATACCCTACAAAAACAAGTTAGATATCCTCTAATTGTTGTTGCATGCTTTACGTGGATGCTATGGGTTTCTAGCAAGAATGTTTCTTACCTACGCAAAAGTCACAGCGGTGATATGCCAATTGCTATTTACCCTTCATAAGGAGCCTTTTCATCAAATCCGATCCGACTAAAGTGGGAGAGACTGGCACCCGCTAGCCAGCTTATGCAACAAGTGCATGTCAGTCGGTGGAACCTGTCTCACATAAGCATACATGTAAGGTCGGTCCGGGCTGCTTCATCCCACGATGCTGCCAAATCAAGATAAGACTAGTAACGATAAGCATATTGAAGAAATCAACGCCCACAACTACCTGTGTTCTACTCGTGCATAGAATCTATGCATAGACCTAGCTCATGATGCCACTGTAGGGGAACGTAGCAATAATTCAAAATTTTCTATGAATCACCAAGATGAATCTATGGAGATTCTAGCAAAAAGAGAGGGAGAAGATGAGCATCTTCATACCTTTGAAGATTGCTAAGCGGAAGCGTCACTAGAACGCGGATGAGGGAGTCGTACTCGCGGCGATTCAAAGTGCAGAAGATCTGATCTAACGCCGAACGGACGGCGCCTCCGCGTTCAACACACGTACAGCCTCGGGACGTCACCTACTTCTTGATCCAGCAAGGGGAGAGGAGAAGTTGAGGGAGAACTCCGACATCACGAAGGCATGGTGGTGGTGGAGCTCGTGGTTCTCCAGCAGGGCTTCGCCAAGCACTACGGAGGAGGAGGAGATGTATGAGGAGGGTGGGGCTGCGCCAGGGGAAGGGTGTGGCTGCCCTCCCACCCCCTCACTATATATAGGGGTAAGTGGAGAGGCAGCCGGCCCCTCTAGATGGATCTAGAGGAGGGGGCGGCGGCCAGGGGAAACCCTAGATGGGTTTGGGCGCCCCCACCCCCTAGGAAACTTGCCCCCCAAGCCGGGAGGGGCGGCTGCCCTAGGGGTGGCGCCCCCACCTCTCCAGGTTATGTGAGATGGGGTGGTAGGGGCGCTCAGCCCCTTAGTGGGCTGATGTGCCCCCTCCCCTTGGCCCATAAGGCCCCCAAACGCTTGCCGGGGCCTCCGAAACCCCTTTCGGACACGCTCGTCGACACCCGGTACCCCCGAAACAATTCCGGACTCCGATACCCTTCGTCCAATATATCGATCTTCACCTCCGGACCATTCCGAGTTCCTCGTCACGTTCGGGATCTCATCCGGGACTCCGAACAACCTTCAGTAACCACATACTATTTCCCATAACAACTCTAGTGTCACCGAACCTTAAGTGTCTAGACCCTACGGGTTCGGGAAACATGCGGACATGACCGAGACATCTCTCCAGCCAATAACCAACAGTGGTATCTAGATACCCATGTTGGATCCCACATGTTCCACGATGATCTCATCAGATGAACCACGATGTCGGGGATTCAATCAATCCCGTATACAATTCCCTTTGTCCATCGGTATGTTACTTGCCCGAGATTCGATCGTCGGTATCCCAATACCTTGTTCAATCTCATTACCAGCAAGTCTCTTTACTCGTTACGTAACACATGATCCCGTGGCTAACGCATTAGTCACATTGAGCTCATTATGATGATGTATTACCGAGTGGGCCCAGAGATACCTCTCCGTCATACGGAGTGACAAATCCCAGTCGTGCCAACCCAACAGACACTTTTGGAGATACCTGTAGTTTACCTTTATAGCCACCCAGTTACATTGTGACGTTTGGTACACCCAAAGCATTCCTACGGTATCCGGGAGTTGCACAATCTCATGGTCTAAGGAAACGATACTTGACATTAGAAAAGCTCTAGCAAAACGAACTACACGATCTTGTGCTATGCTTAGGATTGGGTCTTGTCCATCACATAATTCTCCTAATGATGTGATCCCATTATCAATGACATCCAATGTCCATGGTAAGGAAACCATAACCATCTATTGATCAACGAGCTAGTCAACTAGAGGCTCACTAGGGACATGTTGTGGTCTATGTATTCACACATGTATTATGGTTTCCAGTTAATACAATTATAGCATGAACAATAGAAAATTATCATGAACAAGGAAATATAATAATAACCATTTTTATTATTGCCTCTAGGGCATATTTCCAACAGCGGCGTGGTCAATGTGGTCAATGACCGAATTCCATCGGAAGAGTACTGTACGTGGAGAGGCTGACAGTTGGGTCCACGGCAGCCGCAAGGAAGTGCCTCCTTATTACGCGGAAAATAATTATTCCTCCACCTGACAGCAGGGACCCAGCGGATGGGCCACCAGTATTTTGCGAAAAAACGTTTCCCCCCTGACTGCTGGGACCCACCGGACGGGCCACCGTATTTCGTGAAAAAAAGTTCCCCCTTGACTGCTGGGACCCATCAGACGGGCCACCGCAATTCGTGAAAAAAGCGTTCCCCTCGCTGTCAGCTCGGACCCACCATAAGTGCCTCCTTATTATGCACAAAAAATGAATACTCCCCCTGCTAGCTGGGAACCACCATGGTGGGAGGCTGACTTGTGGGCCTACTAAGTTGACTGGGATAGAGGCCTTTGTCAACTATAGTCAATATGAACGATTCTAGCTCCAATGACCGTACGATGTCCATCCAATGGCCGTAGTGCTTCTTCAACCTCTGGTCTTCTTGCTCCAGCCGCCCGAAGCAGCGTCGGTCGTGGCGCATGCTCCTGCCTCCCATGGCCAGCTGTGATGCCGCGGATGCCTCACCTCCTCCTACTACTCCCACCGCTAGCCAAGCCATCCCTCTACTCACCCACACCCCCTGTTATTCTACGGCGACGGCAGCCTCACACCGCAGCCGAACCAGTGGACCCTCGTACTCCTCTCTGCGTGGGCATCCACTCCCGCGTCTTCACCGGCTCCACGTCGTCCCTTCCTAGGCCTCGCCGTCGTCCACCGCCATGGTGCTCACGGCATGGCGTGGTCAACATGGTCAATGACCGACTTCCATCGGAAGAGTATTGTACGTGGAGAGGCTGACAACTGGGTCCACGGCAGCCGCAAGGAAATGCCTCCTTATTACGCGCAAAATAATTATTCCTCCACCCGACAGCGGGGACCCACCGGACGGGCTACCGTATTTCGTGAAAAAAAACGTTTCCCCCCTGACTGCTGGGACCTACCAACTACATCTTCGCACGCAAGGAAGTGCATCCATATTACGGGCAAAAAAATGATTCGCCCCCTGACTGTTGGGACCCACCAGCTACATCTTCGCATGCAAGGAAGTGCGTCCGGGCAAAAAAATGATTCGCCCCCCTAACTGCTGGGACCCACCAGCTACATCTTCGCACGCAAGGAATTGCCTAACAGTCGGGACCCACCTGGTCGAAGCGTACGTAGTGTTGTCATTCTGGTCGCGAACGTGTACGTACATACTGGTCGATGTAGAGGCGCGCACGTGTTGTAGTAGAGGCGCGCACGTAGCATGTACACATACGTACAACGGCCAGGGTGCAAGAAAGTAAATATGGCCACGTACGTACATATGGGCGGGGTCTCGAACGCCTACTCGCGCATATGTACAGCCAGGGCTCGTGTACATGGTTGGGTCGGATCGCAGAAAACTGCGTCGTCGTCGTGTTTGTGGGGAGGCAACGGAATGCTCGTGTTCATGGGGAGGCAATGGAATGCGTCGTGTTCATCCGGAGGCAACGGAACGCGTGGGAGCCAACCGGCTTGGACGGAACAGGCGATAGAAACGAGGCCTAGCGTACCGCAGAACAGAGGAAATGGCCTTGTGTTCGACCGGCCATGTTTGAAACGGGATCCTGTTCATTGGGAGGGGTCTGGCATACCGCAAAATGGAGGAAACAAACCTCCTACGGTCGAAACGGGGGTCCTGTTGATCGGGGGGGTGTGGCGTACCGCAAAACGGACGAAACGGACTTGTGTTGGAGCGC
>NC_041389.1:630892396-630926759 GCF_002162155.2 Triticum dicoccoides
CCACGGGGTCGTCCTGTTCATCCAGCCCTCCACGGGGTCCTGTTCATCCAGCCCCAACCGGCTCGATCGATCGGGGCCTGTTCATCCAGAGGCAATGCCACGGGGTCCTGTTCATCCACCCCCACCACTCACTGTTCATCCACCCCCCCCCAACGCTCACTGTTCATCCAAAGGCAGCATCGATCGGCTTCAGTTGGCTGCAGTAGCGAAGGAATCGCTCGAACGGGTTCAATTAACATCCATTGATCGATCGCTCGGGTTCAGTAATGCGTAGCCTGCAGTGCAATCACTCGGGTTCAGTTAGAGCCCAACGCCTCGCTCGGGTTCAGTTAGAGCCAACGCCTCACACACATGTGCGTACGTGTACGAGAGAAACACGCATCGCTCGGCCCCCGACCTCCCACCGTAACCGGGAACTCGCTGAAATTTTCCTCGCCCTCGCTCCTACCACGGTTTTTTCCGTCATGGACGGCCCAAAGAATGTCATGCAGTTGCGTCTCCGGCCAGCCCAGGATGAAAAGCCCATTTTCTGTCATGATTTTTTGTCATAGAAGTAGGAGCCCACCACATCTATGATGATACCGGGTTTTGTCACAATTATCGTCATAGAAGTGTCATAAGTATGACAGGAAAAAAATTCGTTCGGCCCAAAATGTCACTGTATGTGTCTCTTTTTTGTAGTGCATGTTGTGTACCAGACCTAATGTAAACCTTGCCGTGAGTTTGGTAGGGAGGTACCAAAGTAATTCCGGCATGGAACACTGGATAGTGGTCAAGAATATCCTGAAGTACCTGAAAAGGACTAAGGATATGTTTCTCGCTTATGGAGGTGACAAAGATCTTGTCGTAAAGGGTTATGTCGATGCTAGCTTCGACACAGTTGGATGACTCCAAGTCACAAACCGGATACGTGTATATTTTGAATGGTGGGGCAGTAAGCTAGTGCAGTTGCAAGCAAAGCATCATGGCGGGATCTACATGTGAAGCGGAGTGCATGGCAGCCTCGGAGGCAGCACATGAAGCAATCTGGATGAAGGAGTTCATTACCGACCTAGGAGTAACTCCAAATGCGTCGGGCCCGATGACTCTCTTTTGTGACAACACTGGAGCTATTGCCCTTGCCAAGGAGCCTAGGTTTCACAAGAATACCAGGCATATCAAGCGTTGCTTCAACTCCATTCGTGAAAATGTTCAAGATGGAGACATAGATATTTGTAAAGTGCATATGTATCTGAATGTAGCAGATCCGTTGACTAAACCTCTTCCATGAGCAAAACATGATCAACACCAGAACTCTATGGGGGTTCAATTCATCACAATGTAACTAGATTATTGACTCTAATGCAAGTGGGAGACTGTTGAAAATATGCCCTAGAGGCAATAATAAAATGGTTATTATTATATTTCCTTGTTCATGATAATTGTCTATTATTCATGCTATAATTGTATTGACTAGAAATTGTAATACATGTGTGAATACATAGACCACAAAATGTCCCTAGTGAGCCTCTAGTTGACTAGCTCGTTGATCAACAGATGGTCATGGTTTCCTGACTATGGACATTGGATGTCATTGCTAATGGGATCACATCATTGGGAGAATGATGTGATGGACAAGACCAAATCCTAAGCATAGCACAAGATCGTGTAGTTCGTTTGCTAAAGCTTTTCTAATGCCAAGTATCATTTCCTTAGACCATGAGATTGTGTAACTCCCGGATACCATAGGAATGCTTTGGGTGTACCAAACGTCACAACGTAACTAGGTGGCTATAAAGGTGCATTACATGTATCTCCAAAAGTGTCTGTTGGGTTAGCACGAATCAAGACTGGGATTTGTCATTCCGTACGACAGAGAGGTATCTCTGGGCCCACTCGGTAATGCATCATCATAATGAGCTCAATGTGACTAAGTACTTAGTCATGGGATCATGCATTGCGGAACGAGTAAAGTGACTTGCTGGTAACGAGATTGAACGAGGTATTGGGATACCAACGATCGAATCTCGGGCAAGTAACGTACCGATTGACAAAGGGAGTTGTATACGGGATTACTTGAATCCTCGACATCGTGGTTCATCCGATGAGATGATTGTGGAACATGTGGGAGTCAACATGGGTATCCAGATCCCACTGTTGGTTATTGGCCGAAGAGCTGTCTCGGTCATGTCTGCATGCCTCCCGAACCCGTTTGGTCTACACACTAAAGGTTCGATGACGCTAGGGTTATAGGGGAAGTTTGTATGTGGTTACCGAATGTTGTTCGGAGTCCCGGATGAGATCTCGGACGTCATGAGGAGTTTCGGAATTGTCTGGAGGTGAAGATTTATATATGGGAAGTCATCATACGGTCACCGGAAGTATTCAGGGGTTTGCCGGTATTGTACCGGGTCCACCGAAGGGGTTCCCGCGGTCCACCGGGAGGGTCCACCTGCCCCGGAGGGATCTATGGGCTGTATGTGGAAGGGAACCAGCCCCTAAGTG
Source organism: Triticum dicoccoides (assembly GCF_002162155.2). Taxonomy (NCBI): domain Eukaryota; kingdom Viridiplantae; phylum Streptophyta; class Magnoliopsida; order Poales; family Poaceae; genus Triticum; species Triticum dicoccoides. The sequence continues at coordinate 630,894,881 of NC_041389.1, forward strand.
GGCTGGGTGCCACCCCCCTAGGGCCCATGTGCCTAGGGTTGGGGGAAACCCTAAGGGGGCCACCCCCCTTGGCTTGGGGGACAAGCCCCCTCCCCTTGCCCCCCCCCCTCTAGATCTCATCTAGAGGGGTCGGCCCCCTTCCCCCTTCACCCCATAAATAGAGGGGGGCAACCGCACCTCATCCAAGGCGCAGCCCTCCCCTTCTCCAACACCCCCTCCTCTGTTTGAGCTTGGCGAAGCCCTGCCGGAGAACCCCTGCTCCACCACCACCACGCCATCGTGCTACTGCTGGAGTTGTCTTCCCCAACCTCTCCCTCCTCCTTGCTGGATCAAGGCGCGGGAGACGTCACCGGGCTGCACGTGTGTTGAACGCGGAGGCACCGTTGTTTGGTGCTTAGATCGGAATCAACCGCGATCTGAATCGCTACGAGTACAACTCCTTCATCCGCCTTCTTGTAACGCTTCCGTGTCGCGATCTTCAAGGGTATGAAGATGCACTCCCCTCTCTCTCTCGTTGCTAGTCTCTCCATAGATTTATATTGGTGTGTGTAGAAAAAAAATCTGCAACAATCCCCAACAAAAACAACTAGCTGGTTTGAGATACTGAGACTCCCCTCCCCGCTGCAGACCACCGAGTGGCAGGCAAAGGGGATGCGAGTTCATGAGCCCACCGGTGGAGCCTGGAGCGAATGAAGCTTCGCCCTAGACATGCCGTTGGAGGGAAAGGAATAGATTGGTTCATGTGTGATTCATCTTCTTGTTGATTGTAAGAGCATCTCTAGTAGACCCCTTAAATCCTGGAACTGAAAACATGGTTTTTAGTTCGCAGAAAACGCATTTTAATGGTCGGTTTGAGCTACGGCCGAACAGACCCCTTAAACTCGGACCGTAAAACTGAATATTCGTGTATATTCTTCCCCACATCTTCTTCATCTCGCCCGTGTTCATAGTCAGCTCCCATCGTCTGCCGTAGTGGCCGAACCGATCCAGGAGCCAGCTCCTCTGTTGCCGGATGGATCCAGGAGCTAGCTAGCTCGATTGTGGCAGGATGGATCCAGGAGCTAGCTAGCTCCACTAGTAGAAAACAGGGCATACGTTCAGGCCAGGTAAGCCCATTAGTCCCGGTTCAGTCACAAACCGGGACCGATGGGCCCATTGGTCCCGGTTCGTGAGGCCAGGGGGCCTGCAGGGCCTCATGGGGGCATTGGTCCCGGTTCGTCTGGCCCCTTTGGTCCCGGTTGGTGGGATGAACCGGGATCAATGGGCCTCACTCCTGGCCCACCACCATTGGTCTCGGTTGGTGGCTTGAACCAGGACCAAAGGCTGCCCTTTAGTCCCGGTTCAAGCCGCGAACCGGGACCAATGAGTTGCCTATATATACCCCTCGCCCATGAGCAGAGCACTCCACTGCTCTATTTTTCTGGCCGGTCATTGGAGAGCTTTGCAGTGCTCTAGCTCACCTCCTATGCACACGAGGTGTTCGATGGAATGCCCGAGCCACACTACTTAAGCTTTCTCCTCTCCAAGCTCCATTTTCCTCAATATTTGTCTAGGTTTAGCGGTCTGTCACGTCCCCGTCCCTGTCTTCACCGCCATCGATCGCCCGTGCCGATCTCGTCGCTGGCACCATCCTGGTGAGCCTCTTGTTCTTATCTTCTTTCTGAAAGGAAAAAAAATCTTACTTGTATGTTTATATAGATAGTTGTATAATTTTCTTACTTTTATTATTGCTTCCTATTGTTTAGTGCGATGGTTTTGGTATCCGCCCCCGTCGGCCCTCGTCCTGTCTATGATTCGGATGTGGTATATATTATCTTTATAACTATTTGGTTCATTTATTGTTTATGACAATTATGCCGACCAACGTGACATAGATTTTATTTATCTAGGAGGTATGTGAACCGGAAATACCAACCGGCCCTATTGTCGAGAGGTTAAATTTAGTTGAAGAAGAAAACAATTTCTTGAAGGAAAAAAAATTGAGGAGGAGAAGATGATATTGGAGTTGCATGTTGCGGATGTCGTCGATGATCACAAGATCAAGATGGATGCAATGCGCTTGAAGATTAGAAAGATTAGAAAATATGCCATTCATACCGAGGCTTGGTATCATTATGCCATTGGATCAATTGTTACCTTGGTTGCGATTATGATCGCATTTGTTTTCGCATTGAAATGTTTTACATAGTTTCAATGTATGGTTTAATTAATTAGATGCTCTGGAGAGCTATATGTTGTTCAACGAGAACTATGTATGTGCTTTGGTTTTAATGTGATGTGAACTTATATTAATTTGGTCACTTAGTTATCTATTCATGATGTTCTGTAATGGTTTTTGACACACTTAATTATATATAATGCACGCAGATGAACCGGCAACGGATGTACGGTGACAAACACACCTCCGAGTACATTAAGGGCGTGCATGATTTTCTCGAAGTGGCTGAGGCAAACAAGCAGAATGGTTTTATGTGTTGTCCATGCCCTATCTGTGAGAATATGAAGTCTTACTCTAACTGGAAAACCCTTCATATCTACCTGCTTGAGAAGGGTTTCATGCCCCACTATAATGTTTGGAGCAAGCATGGAGAAATAGGGGTTATGATGGAAGACAGCAAAGAAGAAGAGGACGATGACAACTATGTTCCCCCTGAATAAGGTGATGCTGCAACAGGGGAAACTATTGAAGATCAAGAGGAACCAGACAATGTGCCCGGTGATGATCTCCGCCGGGTCATTGTTGATGCAAGGAGTCGGTGCGAAAGTGAAAAGGAGAAGGTGAAGTTCGATCGCATGCTAGAGGATCACAAAAAAAGGTTTGTACCCAAATTGCGAATATGGCAACACAAAACTCGGTACTGTACTGGAATTGCTGCAGTGGAAGGCAGAGAATGGTGTGTCTGACAAAGGATTTGAGAAGCTACTGAAAATATTGAAGAAGAAGCTTCCAAAGGATAATGAATTTCCCGACAGTACGTATGCAGCAAAGAAGGTTGTTTTCCCTCTAGGATTGCAGGTGCAGAAGATATATGCATGCCCTAATGACTGCATCATGTACCATGGTGCGTACGAGGATTTGAACGCATATGCCTGGTATTCGGTGCATTGCGGTATAAGATCAGACGAGATGACCCTGGTGATGTTGACGGCGAGCACCCCCGGAAGAGGGTTCCTGCCAAGGTGATGTGGTATGCTCCTATAATACCACGGTTGAAACGCCTGTTCAGGAACAAAGAGCATGCCAAGTTGATGCGATGGCACAGAGATGACCGTAAGAAAGACGGGAAGTTGAGAGCACCCCATGACGGGTCGCAGTGGAGAAAAATCAAGAGAAAGTACTAGGAGGAGTTTGCAGGTGACGCAAGGAACGTATGGTTTGGTTTAAGCGCGGATGGCATTAATCCTTTCGGGGAGCAGAGTAGCAATCACAACACCTGGCCCGTGACTCTATGTATCTATAACCTTCCTCCTTGGTTATGCATGAAGCATAATTTCATTATGATGCCAGTTCTCATCCAAGGCCCTAAGCAACCCGGCAACGACATTGATGTGTACCTAAGGCCATTAGTTGAAGAACTTTTACAACTGTGGATTGGAAATAGTGTACGTGTGTGGGATGAGCACAAATAGGAGGAATTTGACCTGCATGCGTTGCTGTTTGTCACAATCAATGATTGGCCTGCTCTCAGTAACCTTTTAGGACAGACAAAAAAGGGATACCACGCATGCATGCACTGTTTAGATGACACCGAAAGTATATACCTGGACAAATGCAGGAAGAATGTTTACCTAGGGCATCGTCGATTCCTTCCAACCAACCATCAAGGTCGAAAGAAAGGTAAGCACTTCAAAGGCGAGGCAGATCACCGGAAGAAGCCCACCATGCATATCGGTGATCATGTACTTGCTATGGTCAATGATTTAAAAGTAATCTTCGGAAAGGGTCCCGGTGGACTATCTGTTCCGAGTAAAGCTGAGGGACACGCACCCATGTGGAACAAGAAATCTATATTTTGGGACCTACCCTACTGGAAATACCTAGAGGTCCGCTCTTCAATTGACATGATGCACGTGATGAAGAACCTTTGCGTGAACCTTCTAGGCTTCTTGGGCGTGTATGGAAGACAAAAGATACAGCAGAGGCACGCGAGGACCTGCAACGTTTGCATGAAAAAGACGGCATGCCTCCAACGCAGTATGAAGGTCCTGCCAGCTACGCTCTTACCAAAGAAGAGAAGGAAATCTTCTTTGAATGCCTACTCAGTATGAAGGTCCCGTCTGGCTACTCGTCGAATATAAAGGGAATAAGAAATATGGCAGAGAAAAAGTTCCAGAACCTAAAGTCTCATGACTGCCACGTGATTATGACGCAACTGATTCCGGTTGCATTGAGGGGGCTTCTACCGAAAAATGTTCGATTAGCCATTGTGAAGCTATGTTCATTCCGCAATGCAATCTCTCAGAAGGTGATTGATCCAAAAATCCTACCAAGGTTAAGGAGTGATGTGGTGCAATGTCTTGTTAGTTTCGAGCTGGTGTTCCCACCATCCTTCTTCAATATCATGACGCACGTCCTAGTTCATCTAGTCGACGAGATTGTTGTTCTGGGCCCTGTGTTTCTACACAATATGTTCCCCTTTGAGAGGTTCATGGGAGTCCTAAAGAAATATATCTGTAACCATGCTAGGCCAGAAGGAAGCATCTCCATGGGCCATCAAACAGAGGATGTCATTGGGTTTTGTGTTGACTTCATTCCGGACCTTAAGGTGTGACAAAACTGTTTCCGATGACCTGTACTCATTCGCGAGGGAACCATCTTCGACTGTAATGACCTACAAAGGGTACGAGATAAATGGGAATACATTTTACACGATCGCCCAAGATCAAAAGAGCACCACCCAAAACAGTGGCGTCCACTTTGATGTAGCAACCAAGAGGGGAAAGGACACATATTATGGTTACATAGTGGACATATGGGAACTTGACTATGGAAATGATATTAAGGTCCCTTTGTTTAAGTGCAAATGGGTCAATCTGTTAGGTGACGGGGTATAGGTAGACCCACAGTACGGAAATGACATCAGTGGATCTGAACAATCTGGGGTACACAGACGAGCCATTCATCCAAGCCAATGATGTGGCGTAGGTTTTCTATGTGAAGGACATGTCTACCAAACCGAGAAAAAGAAAAGATAAGGAAGCGGATACATCATACGATGAGCCAAAGCACCACATAGTTCTTTTAGGAAAAAGATACATCATGGGATTGGAGGGCAAGACAGACGTGTCTGAAGATTATGAAAAGTTTCATGAAATTCCTCCCTTCAAAGTCAGGGCTGACCCAAGCATCCTGTTAAACGATGAAGATTATCCATGGCTACGTCGCAATAAGCAAAGAACACAAGCGAAGAAAAAGTGAAGACTTTCTATCAACAACTATTATGATGATGCCTTTGATGTAGAATATCACTGCAGTTACATTTGAACAAATGAAATCCCTTTGTAATAGATGAGTTTTCGTCCGAAACCCTGATACTTCCAAAGAGATTGTCTGTTTTGTACACGAAGTGCATCCAGTTTTTCTCGTAACCCTCTCAACTTTTTAGCACATGCTATGTGGGTGAAATGATGATACCATGTCAACTTTCAACCTTTTCAGAGTTCATTTGTAGTGCTTTTCAATTTAAGGGTCATTTAGCTCAAAACATACAAGCATGGAAAATACTAAATGAAGTCAGAGAGGGTTGAAAATTGATGATGTGGCTTTGAATGGTGCATTTTGAACACACAAAAATTCTGGAGTTCAAATAAGTTCAAAATAATGGAATCCCTTTGTAACAGATGAGTTTCCGTCCGAAACCCTCATACTTCGAAAGAGATTGTCCATTTTGCACACGAAGTGCATCGAGTTTTTTTTGTAACCCTCTCAACTTTTTAGCACATGCTATGTGGGTGAAATGATGATACCATGCCAACTTTCAACCTTTTCATAGTTCATTTGTAGTGCTTTTCAATTTAAGGGCCATTTATCTCAAATAATGAACTAATAGCAAAAAGAATGAACTAATAGCAAAAAGAATGAACTAATAGCAAAAAGCTTTTATAAAACTCCAATAGCAAAAGGAATCAACTCAAAAAACTTTTATAAACCTCTAGCATTATTGAAACTAAAATTATATAAAATTTATGCAACCAAAATTATCAAAGTATTTTCTGTTCAAAACATTAAAAGCAAAAAGCATTTTCATAAAGATTTTTTTGTTAGAAACTTTAATAAAAAGAATTATCATAAAGAATTTTTGTGTTAGAAACTAAAATAACAAAATCTGTTTTTGAATATAATGATAAAACACAGTAATATTAAATAGCAGGAAAAAGAAGCACTCAAAAATCTATGTTTATAGTAAAGTTATTCAAAAACTAGTGATTCACACAAATTTCAAAAAATTCAAATTTAAACTATTCAAATTGGAAAACAAATGGCACTAACAGAAAGTTTATATTTTTTATTACATAAAAGCAAAAGGAACTAAAAAATAAAGCAAAAAACAAAAGAAAATAAATAATGCAAAAAACAGAAGAAAAAAACTAGGAAAAATAAAAAAATGCCACCTACTGGGCCACTACGACCTAAATACGACTAGAAACCCTCCCCTACCATGGGCGAGGATTCAGGCCCGCAGAAGGCCCAGTAGGCCCATCAGGCATAACAGTGACAATTAAGCCCGTAAACCTGCAATCGAGAGGAGCTCGAGAGGGGTGCGGCAGTGGGGCTTATAAACCACTGCGCGCCCCTCTCAACTAGCGAGGTGGGACTAAAGTTTTGGCCACGGGCAGCACGAGGCCTTTGGTCCCGGTTGGTGGCACCAACCTGTACCAAAGCGGGGCATTCGTACCGATTGGTGGCACCAACCAGGACCAATTCCCCCCTTTGGTACCGGTTGGTTCCACCAACCGGGACGAAAGGCCTCTGCTTCCCGCCCTTTCGGCTGCTAAAAAGAGACCTTTGGTCCCGGTTGGTGGCACCAACCGGGACAAAAGGGTGGCATTAGTCCCGGTTGGTACCACCAACCAGGACCAAAGCTCTGGCTATATAACCAGGACTTGTAAATTTTTCATTCCGTTCCTCATTCTCCCGCCAACGATGCCGCCCTCTGCCCCGTCACCCGCACCCGTCGTCGCCGCCCCCGTCGTCGCCCGCGCCCCGCGCCGCCCTGACACCGTCGCTGCCCCGTGCCACCGCTGCCCCGACCTCGCCGCCTCGACACCACCATTGCCCCGTGTTGCCCTGACACCGTCCCCTACCCCGCGCGCCACCACCTCTGCCTCAGGCCGGCCCTGCCCCACGTATGATGTTTTTTTCATGGATGTGATGCTTTTTTTCATATATGTTCATGTATATGTTGATGTATGGATATATGTATGATGTTTTTTTGCATATATGTTGATGTAATGTTTTTTTCTGCATATATATATGATGTTTTTTTTCATAGATGATCGTATGAATTTATTTTGTTCATAGATAATCATATGTATGATGTATGCATGGATGTGTATGGAATATGATATTTTTTCTATTCATAGAATATGATGTTTTTTTATTCATAGATTATTTTTTTGTTCATGAGAGAGGCGGCCGGGGACGTCGAGGAAAAAATAGAAATTTATGAATAAAAGGAGAAGAAGAAGGAATAGAGGAGAAGAAGAAGGAATAGAAATTTTTTCTTCTTCTCTTTTCCTTCTTCTTCTCCTCTTTTTTTCTTCTATTTTTTCTTCTATTTTTTCTTCTTCTTCTTCTCTTTTTTTTTCTTCTTCTCCTCTTTTCTTCTTCTTCTTCTTCTTCTTTTTATCGGGAACGAGGGTGTCAAGGATCGCCGAGGGGTCGAGGGTCAGAAACTAAGCTAGAGGGTCGCAGAGGGGTCGAGGGTCGTCGAGGTCAGTCGAGGGTCAAGGATTTGAGGGTCGAGGGTTCGAGGGTTCTAGGGTTCGAGGGTCGAGGGGTCGAGGGTCGTCGAGGGTTCAAGGGTCATGAACTAGCTAGGGTTGAGGGTCGCCGAGGGGTCGAGGGTCGAGGGGTCGAGGGGTCAAGGGGTCGAGGATCGCCGAGGGGTCGAGAGGTGGCCTAGTGTCAAAGTATTGAAGAAATCCATGGCTTGATCATTAGCCGGAAGTAACCAAGGCATGATGGTAAGAAGTTCTCCAAAGTTGTTTTGGAACGGAGACTCGGATAGGATAATCCGCCTTTTGGTATGAATTTCAGCAAAGGCCTTCTGTCGGTGTCAAAACCGGCGGATCTCGGGTAGCGGGTCCCGAACTGTGCGTCTAGGCGGATGGTAACAAGAGACGAGGGACACGATGTTTTTACCCAGGTTTGGGCCCTCTTGATGGAGGTAAAACCCTACGTCCTTCTTGATTAATATTGATTATGTGGGTTACAAGAGTAGATCTACCACGAGATCAAGGAGGCTAAACCCTAGAAGCTAGCCTATGGTATGATTGTTGTTCGTCCTATGGACTAAGGCCATCCGGTTTATATAGACACCAGAGAGGGCTAGGGTTACACAGAGTCGGTTACAAAGGTAGGAGATCTACATATGCATATCGCCAAGCTTGCCTTCCACGCCAAGGAAAGTCCCATCCGGACACGGGACAAAGTCTTCAATCTTGTATCTTCATAGTCTTGGAGTCCGGCCGATGATGGTAGTTCGGCTATCCGGACACCCCCTAGTCCGGGACTCCCTCAGTAGCCCCTGAACCAGGCTTCAATAACGACGAATCCGGCGCGTATGTTGTCTTCGGCGTTTGCAAGGCGGGTTCTTCTTCATGCTCCATGTGTTTGCTGGATAGTGTCCAGTTGCTTCATAAATGCTGCGCTCCTTGGCTTCCGCGTCCAATAATGATCTTCTTCCACGCGTCGCACAAATGCGAAAAGCCAGGGTATTTTTATGTTTTACCCCCTAGCTGCGCAAATAAGCTGCCTATAAGAGAGGCGAGGATCCAAATCCAAATCACATCATCCTCCTTCCGCAAGCACTCATCGAGGCGCATCTGACACCAAACCCATTCCAACATGGACAGTCGACGCGGCTCCTCTTCTCGCGCTCCCAGCCCTAAGCCAGGAGATTGGAGGAGATGCTCAGTCCCGCACAGCGAGTTAGTGACGCACCAAGCAGAGGGATATCTTCCCCCGGCCTTCATGGTTCCGGTTCGAGCCGGACTGGCCACCTACAAAGGTGGGAAGCAGGCGGAGAGCGCCCCCAATCCCTCCAAAGGAGAGCGGGTGTGCTTCGTCTCCTACTTAATAAGGGGACTCGGATTTCCTATACATCCGTTTCTCCGGGGGCTCCTGGAGTTCTACGGACTCCAGCTTCATCACCTTACACCTGCCTCCATTTTGCACATTGCGGGCTTCGTAGCTCTGTGTGAGCTGTTCTTGGGCATTGAGCCCCATTTCGCGCTGTGGAAGAGGTTGTTTTGCCTCGTACCCCGCTCTCACAAGGGGTCGATATATCAAGTGGGCGGAGCCGAAATATGGCGCATCGCCGGGACCGGATACCTGTCCGGGACCCCGAAGAAGGCGTCCGAAGATTGGCCTTCGGAGTGGTTTTATATGGAGGACGCTCCGCTGCAGGATCCAGTCCGGATCGGCCTTCCGGAGTTCAGCAACGCTCCCCTGAAGAAACGCCTAAGTTGGCGCCCACGGAGCCCTCGACGAGAAGATGATAGTAGCGTCCATTACTTGATGGGTCGGATACGGCTGCTAGCCCATTCCGGATTAACCATGATCGGAGTCATGGCCACATGCATTATGCGTGGGGTGCAGCCGCTCCAATATAGGGGCCACCCCATGTGGGACTTCAACGGAGACGACGACGCCACCCGTCACAGCCGCAAGGGACCTGGCTCGGCCGACGATCTGGTGAAGATCCTGTCCGGCTTGTACAAGGGGGAGAAGGAGGACTTCCTCCGCACGAATCCTCTGAACGGATTTTCCATGAACAACCCTCGGAGCTGGGTAAGCGGTCGCATGCATATCCAAACCATGCCTTTAAAGGCAATTGTCTTATTGTATGATTTTGACACAGGAACTACGTCGGGATGTGGAGGGCATAAAAAGCCCAGCCCCACAACCCGAAGACCCAGAAAGGTCCCTTGATCCGGCCTCCGAAGAGGATCCGGATTTAGCGATGGAACTGATCGACGGGGTGTACCACCAGCTCAGCATAGATAATGCTTTAGTCGCCATTATGGCTGACTACCCCGGTTTGTGTCCGGCTTCCCCAGTGAGTACGACCGAAGTCCTGGCGCCGTTACTTCTTTAATGCTTAGTTCTGACCACCGTGCACCAATGGTGTTCGACAGGAAGCGCCTTTACGGCAGGAAGTCGAGCCCGCGGCGACCGGCCAACAAGGGTCAGTCCGGCCCAGCAGGCAGAAGAGGAGTGCGACGCGAACTGAAACGTCGCCGCAACGGTACGGAGCACTGCTATTTTTTAAGGGAAGGATTCCCAGGAGGTATATTAATGCTCATAACTTTTCCAGAAAGAGCGCTCGCCGGACAGTGTCCGGAGAGTTTGCCAATCAAGCCTCCGCCAGCCATGCTCCAACGCATGGCCCGGAAGGGGAGGCGAATACAAGGCATGAGTCGGATGCTCCTCTGACGGAGGATGCCGACAGGCTGTCCGCCACCCGGTCTGAGGTGGAGAGCGCCATGAATCACAGGCGTCGCCGGACAGTTCTTCGTGACGCGTGTCTCTCCCCGGAGGCGTTAAATGCCTTTGATGCGGGAAACGCGCACCTCCGTGCTGCTCAAGATGGGTTAACCAGAGCCACGGAGCAGTATGTGAAAGACATACGTGTAAGTAATTTTAATAGCTATATATGCCAGTAGCCCCCGAGACTTAAAATGGTTAAAATAACTGATTTAAGGATCAATTTTTATGCAGGATCTTACGGAGAAGAATACCCATCTGTCCCAGGAGCTCCAAGAGTGCAAGGCCCAACTTGAGGCCGCACTGGCCGCCACAGGGGGAGCCACAGAGACCCCCGCTGGTAAGACGTACTTTGAAAAGATAATTAATTAACAAAGTGCGGCATGAATCTGACAATAATATTGCAGAGGGCGCCGGACTAGATCCGGACAAGCAACAGCTACTGTGTCAGCTAAAGGCTGGCGAGAGGGTGCTTATGAAGGTGCAGCAGGAGAGAAACAAGCTCCAAGATTCCCACACCCAGCTAGGAGAAGAGCTGAAAGGTGTTCGGGCCCAGCTGTCTGGCTCCTTGAAGGAGAATCAGCGACTTCGTCACGGCATTTATAGTAAGTGCTTTAGCAAATTCCTTAGAAAAGAAGAATTCGGCGAGGAAGTCGTTTGACAGAAATATGTCTTTAGGTGTGCTCACAAGTCGCCCTGCGGAGGAAATGCCAGGGTCAACAGGTGACCAACTTCCCGAGCTGGTGCAATTGTTCGAACGTGTTCGGCAGGCGATGAGTGGCGTCGTTCAGGCTTTATGGCCATCCGTCTCCCTACCCGAGGGCCTTGGTGAGCTTGCTGAGAAGCTCCAGGGAGCACGGCGACGCCTCCGTTTGTGGAAGATATTGGCCTGCCGTCAGGGCGCCAGGGAGGCCTGGGCCATGGTGAAGACGTGCTACCCGAAGGCTGACCCAAACCACATGGCCGAGGTCGGTCCTGCGGGGCCTGATGGGAAGGAGATCCCTGTGAGCTTGATGTATGGCCAAGTAGAACTGGCCGCGAAATATTCCCAACAGGACTGTAAATTAGACAGCCTGTTAGATGGGATTGAGGAGGAGTACAATCAGTCGGTTTGACGATGTAATTTGAAATGACATGTAAGATGCCTTCTAGCCGGATTGTAGATTGTTTGTCTTTGCGGACTGTTTCGCTTCAACCTCGGGACCCAACAGTCTGGAGTGTGTCCGAATACCCCTACGGTTATAAAAGAACCAGGGCATGCATGGAGACAAGGCGTCGGGGTCATAATTGCTTTATCAGACAAGTGCCCAACTAGTTATGTTATATTACATGGTTAGTAAGAAACATATTCCAGGGAGAATAGTTCCGTTAAGGGTTCCTTTCCCTGGGAGGCATGCCCTAAGGTGCAATGCTGGACTGCGAAAATAGCAGAAAAAGCATCTGGGGGCTTATAAATAAGTAAGTAATAAATCATCTTTCAAGTCACCAACCGAATATTCTCTTAAGAATGCTAGCTTTCGGCTTCACCCAGTCTGAGGTACACATCCGGCTGACCCGGCAGTAACAATCGCAGAGGTGCTCCCTTTACCTCCTAGCCGAACAATCGGGAACGTAGGGGTAAGCATAGGAGCCAGGCAACCCAGCCTGGCCAAAACTTAAGTCATATCGATGCATATAATGGTGAATAAAAGGTACATGCGGAAGTATGACACATGTATTGGGCGTGAAGCCCATATTAATAAGCTTCTGGTAAAGAAGCCCCCAGGTATAATGAGTGCTAGGAGCACATCAAGTGTGTGCGAACAAAGTGCAAATCAGCCTATAAAAGGTATTGAAAAAAAAGTGGGAAGAAGGAGGGGGGCAAGAGATAGTAAAAAATATAAAAAGGTGGACGGGGGAGTGAGACGAACTCTGAGTCCGGTGTTTAGGGTAGAATCTTCGGAGACGGGCTGCGTTCCATGGGTTCGGCTCGAGTCGGTTGTCAGATGCTTTACGTAGACGGTATGCTCCGCCGGTCAGGACTTGGTCGATGATGAAGGGACCTTCACACTTGGGCTTAAGTTTGTCCTTTTTCTTGTACGGCAGGCGTAGAACGAGTTCGCCGACATTGTAAGTTTTGGCCCGTACTTCTCTGCTTTGATATCTTTGAGCCTGCTGCTGATAGAATGCGGAATGAGCCTTTGCCACGTCCCGCTCCTCCTCTAAGGCGTCCAAACTGTCCAGCCGATCCAACTCGGCTTCTCTTTCTTCGTACATGCGCACACGAGGTGAGTCATGAATTATATCGCAAGGCAGAACTGCCTCTGCGCCATACACCATGAAAAATGGTGTGAATCCAGTAGTTCGGTTTGGCGTGGTCCGCAGCCCCCAGAGTACGGAGTCGAGCTCCTCTACCCAGTGCGTGTTAGATTCCTTGAGGGACCGCACTAGTCTGGGTTTGATGCCGCTCATGATTAGACCATTTGCTCGCTTGACTTGATCGTTAGTTTGTGGGTGATAGACCGAAGCGTAATCGAGCTTGATGCCCATGTTTTTGCACCAGAGTTTAACCTCGTCGGCAGTGAAGTTCGTGCCGTTATCAGTGATGATGCTGTGGGGGACGCCAAAACGGTGTACTACCCCGGATAGGAAGTCTATCACCGGTCCGGATTCTGCCGTTTTAACCGGCTTGGCCTCAATCTATTTGGTGAATTTGTCCACCATGACCAATAAGTATTTGTGCTTGTGGGTTCCCCCTTTAAGGGGTCCAACCATGTCAAGCCCCCAGACCGCGAACGGCCAGGTAATGGGTATAGTTTTTGTTGGAAATATGCCCTAGAGGCAATAATAAATTAGTTATTATTATATTTCCTTGTTCATGATAATCGTTTATTATCCATGCTATAATTGTATTGATAGGAAACTCAGATACATGTGTGGATACATAGACAACACCATGTCCCTAGTAAGCCTCTGATTGACTAGCTCGTTGATCAATAGATGGTTACGGTTTCCTGACCATGGACATTGGATGTCATTGATAACGGGATCACATCATTAGGAGAATGATGTGATGGACAAGACCCAATCCTAAGCCTAGCACAAGGATCGTGTAGTTCGTATGCTAAAGCTTTTCTAATGTCAAGTATCATTTCCTTAGACCATGAGATTGTGCAACTCCCGGATGCCGTAGGAATGCTTTGGGTGTACCAAACGTCACAACGTAACTGGGTGGCTATAAAGGTGCACTACAGGTATCTCCGAAAGTGTCTGTTGGGTTGGCACGAATCGAGACTGGGATTTGTCACTCCGTGTAAACGGAGAGGTATCTCTGGGCCCACTCGGTAGGACATCATCATAATGTGCACAATGTGACCAAGGGGTTGATCACGGGATGATGTGGTACGGAACGAGTAAAGAGACTTGTCGGTAACGAGATTGAACAAGGTATCGGTATACCGACGATCGAATCTCGGGCAAGTACAATACCGTTAGACAAAGGGAATTGTATACGGGATCGATTGATTCCTTGACATCGTGGTTCATTCGATGAGATCATCGTGGAACATGTGGGATCCAACATGGGTATCCAGATCCCGCTGTTGGTTATTGACCGGAGAACGTCTCAGTCATGTCTACATGTCTCCCGAACCCGTAGGGTCTGCACACTTAAGGTTCGATGACGCTAGGGTTATAAAGGAAGTTTGTATGTGGTTACCGAATGTTGTTCGGTGTCCCGGATGAGATCCCGGACGTCATGAGGAGTTCCGGAATGGTCCGGAGGTAAAGATTTATATATGGAAAGTTGTTGTTCGGGTTCCAGAAAAAGTTTGGGTTTTTTCGGTATTGTACCGGGAAGCTTCCAGAAGGTTCCGGAGGATTCCGGAGGGGTCCGGAGGTCCGGAAATTGTTCCACCACGTCCAATACAGTAGCATGGGCTGTAGGGGGCGCCCTAGCCTTAATGGGCCAGGGGCACCAGCCCCCCCAAGGCCCATGCGCATGGGAAGGGGAAAACCCTAAGGGGGAGGGCCTCCACTTGACTTGGGAGGCACTCCTCCCCCCCTTGGCCGCCGCCCCCTCCTCAGATTGGATCTGAGGGGGCCGGCCCCCCTCTTCCTTGCCCCTATATATATGTGGGGGTGGGAGGGCAGCCGCACCATAAGTTCTGGCGCAGCCCTCCCCCTCTCCCAAGTACTCCTCCTCTCCCGCGGTGTTTGGCGAAGCCCTGCAGGATTGCCACGCTCCTCCATCACCACCACGCCGTTGTGCTGCTGCTGGATGGAGTCTTCCTCAACCTCTCCCTCTCTCCTTGCTGGATCAAGGCATGGGAGACGTCACCGGGCTGTACGTGTGTTAAACGCGGAGGTGCCGTCCGTTCGGCACTAGGATCTCCGGTGATTTGGATCACGACGAGTACGACTCCTTCAACCCCGTTCTCTTGAACGCTTCCGCTTAGCGATCTACAAGGGTATGTAGATGCACTCTCCTTCCCCTCGTTGCTAGTTTCTTCTTAGATAGATCTTGGTGACACGTAGGAAAATTTTGAATTTCTGCTACGTTCCCAACAGTTTTGAGGGCGGTGGGTGGCATGTGGCTCTGATTAGCAAAGAGCTAGCAACCGACGCATCATTGGACTAAGTCCTGAGCATCTGTCCGGGCTGTCAGCCAATAAAATCTTGTACGGAAGGCCTTGCCTACGAGTGCCCGGGCTGCAGCGTGGTGCCCGCCGAGTCCGGCGTGAATTTCAGCCAGGAGATTCCGCCCCTCCTCTTCGGAGATACACCTTTGAAGGACTCCGGTTGTGCTTTTCTTATAAAATTCTCCCTCATGGACCTTGTAGGCTTTAGATCGCCGAACTATGCAGCGGGCCTCATTTTGGTCTTTGGGAAGTTCCTGCCGAATTAAGTAGGCTAGGAATGGTTCTGTCCATGGGGCAATTACTGCCATTATTTCGTGAGCTGAAGGTGTTATTTCGTTGGCTGAGCCGCCGATTGTGTCAGAATGGTCTGAGTTAGGTGATGCAGCTGGCTCCGGATTGTTATTTCCGGACTCCTCTTCCCATAACACGGATGGCTTGAAGAGCCGTTCTAGGAAGATGTTTGGAGGGATGGCGTCTTGTTTCGCGCCGATGCGTGCTAACACGTCTGCTGCCTGGTTATTATCTCGGGCTACATGGTGGAATTCGAGTCCTTCGAACCGAGCTAACATTTTTAGGACGGCATTGCGGTAAGCTGCCATTTTTGGATCTTTGGCATCAAAGTCTCCATTTACTTGGGATATTGCGAGGTTTGAATCCCCACGCACCTCTAGGCATTGAATGCCCATGGAGATTGCCATCCGGAGGCCATGTAGAAGGGCCTCGTATTCGGCTGCGTTATTGGAGTCCATGTACATTATTTGAAGTACGTATTGGATTGTGTCTCCAGTTGGGGACGTCAGGACGACGCCAGCCCCCAAGCCAGCCAACATTTTGGATCCGTCGAAATGCATGATCCAATTGGACTATGCGCCGTACTCTTTAGGGAGTTCGGCTTCGGTCCATTCGGCGACGAAGTCGGCCAGAACCTGCGACTTTATAGCTCGCCGTGGTTTATAGGTTATGTCAAATTGTAAGAGCTCAATAGCCCATTTTGCAATCTTGCCCGTTGCGTCGCGATTGTTTATAATATCGTTGAGAGGTACTTCGGAGGCCACCGTTATGGAACACTCTTGAAAGTAGTGTCACAGCTTCCGGGATGCCATGAACACCGCATATGCTATCTTTTGATAATGTGGGTACCGGGACTTGCATGGAGTTAGAACAGTGGATACGTAGTACACTGGTTTTTGAAGAGGGAATCTGTGCCCTTCTGTCTCTCGCTCGACGACGAGTACTGCGCTGACAACTTGATGTGTTGCTGCGATATATAATAACATAGGTTCACCCAGGTTGGGCGCGGCCAGGACCGGATTTGTTGCCAGTATGGCCTTTATTTCTTCGAGTCCGGCTGTGGCAGCATCCGTCCATTCGAAATGTTCGGTGCACCGGAGGAGGCGGTAGAGGGGCAGAGCCTTTTCCCCCAAATGGGAGATGAAGCGACTTAAGGCCGCTACGCATCCGGTTAGTTTTTGTATTTGCTTGAGGTCTTTTGGAATATCCAATTGTGACAGAGCTCGGATTTTGGCCGGGTTTGCTTCAATTCCTCTACCGGATACGATGAAGCCCAGGAGCTTTCCGGCTGGTACGCCGAAGACGCATTTTTCCGGATTGAGCTTAATGTCATATGCTCGGAGGTTGTCGAATGTCACCCTCAAGTCTTCTACTAGAGTTTCGACGTGTTTGGTCTTGACGACCACACCGTCTACGTATGCCTCTACTGTTTTGCCTATCTGGGTAGCCAGACATGTTTGAATCATGCGCTGATATGTTGCACCGGCGTTTTTGAGTCCGAAGGGCATTGTGTTGAAGCAGAATGGCCCATATGGAGTAATGAATGCCGTTGCGGCCTGGTCTTTCTCCGCCATCTTGATTTGATGGTATCCGGAGTATGCGTTGAGGAAGCACAATGAATCGTGCCCTGCGGTAGCATCGATGATTTGGTCAATGCGAGGGAGGCGGAAAGGGTCCTTTGGACAGGCCTTGTTAAGGTCTTTAAAATCGACGCAGAGGCGCTAGGATTTGTCCTTTTTTGGTACCATTACTAGATTGGCTAGCCAGTCCGGATGTTTTATATCTCTGATGAATCCGGCTTCTAAGAGTTTGGCTAGCTCTTCTCCCATTGCCTGTCTTTTGGGTTCGGAAAATCGCTGAAGAGCTTGTTTGACCGGCTTGAATCCTTTTAGGATGTTTAGGCTGTGCTCTACCAGCCTGCGTGGGATTCCTGGCATGTCTGAAGGGTGCCAGGCAAAAATGTCCCAATTTTCCCGAAGGAATTCTCGTAGTGCGGCTTCGACATTAGGACTTAATTGTGCCCCAATGGAGGCCGTCTTTGTGGGGTCCGTTGGATGGACCTGAAATTTGACTATATCGTCTGCTGGTTTAAAAGAGGTGGACTTGGACCTCTTATCGAGTATCACATCGTCCCTATCCACCATGGAGCACAGCGTAGTTAGTTCCTCTGCCGCTAGGGCTTCGGACAATGCCTCTAGGGCCAGTGCGGCTGTCTTATTTTCAGCGCGGAGTGCTGTATCTGGATCACTCGCAAGAGTGATTATCCCATTGGGTCCGGGCATTTTGAGCTTCATGTACCCGTAGTGGGGTATAGCTTGGAAGATTGTGAATGCCTCTCGCCCTAACAAAGCGTGATATCCGCAGCCGAATGGGCCCACTTGGAACGTGACCTCCTCGGACCTGTAATTGTCCGGTGAGCCGAACACTACATCTAGTGTGATTTTTCCTGTGCAGCGTACTTCTCGACTAGGGATTATCCCTCTAAAGGTTGTGCTGCTTCGCTCGATGCGGCCCATTTTTTGAAGGGTTTCCTCGTAGATGAGGTTTAATCCGCTGCCGCCATCCATGAGTACCTTGGTAAGGCGAAAGCCGTCCACTATCGGACTGAGGACCAATGCGGTTGGTGCTCTAGCTGTTCGGAATTTAGGTTCGTCGCTGGCGTTGAAGGTGATAGCCATGTCACTCCATGGATTTGCTGTTGCTACTTGGTAGACTTCGGCGAGGCCGCGGATTGTTCGTTTTCGCATGTTATTTGATGCGAAAGTCTCAAAGACTATTAATACCGTACCGGTACTGCTGGGCTGTTTACCCGGGGCTAAAAAGCCTTCGCCACTTTTGGCCACCTGCCGTAGTATCCAACATGCTCGAAGGCTGTGTGTTGGAGTGGCGCCCTCCGTACTATGGATTTTGCAGGGTCCATTGAGCCAGCCCTCCAGTACGGTTCCATGCCCTTTAGGGGGTCTTTGCTTTTTGGTTTTTAACCCAGGTGCTTGAGTATGGCGCACCCTTTTACTTCGGACTAGGGTTGTGGTCAAGGCCGGACTGTCCCAAAACCTAGTTTCAGTGTTCCTGGCACTCTCTACCGCACAGTATTTTTGTACGATAGTCGCTAGGTCGATGAAGCGTGTAACTTCACGACGACTTATGGCGTTCATGATTCCCTTGTCCGTGCAATTGTTGCAAAAAATTGAAATCACGCTTTCTTCGCAGCAGTCCTTTATCCTGTTCATAACCAGGAGGAATCTGGCCTAGTAATGATGTACTGTTTCATCGGGCTCTTGCCGTATTCGAGATAGATCACTTATGTTTGGGTGGGCGGGTGGAATCAAGTTCGGAACCCCGCCCGATCTGAGGCTCAAAGGCCAAGAAGTTTCCGGATTTGGAAGCTTGACTTGCTGGATGCTTTCCAACGAATCTAGTCCGATGCCTGACTCTAAGTTCAGTATTTGATTAGCATCCGTCCCTTTGCGGGAATCCGGCTTGGAGGGATCGGGAATCCGGACATAGTTGGTTTTCAACGTAGGAGAAGGGTTGCCGCATTGTTCCTCTACCATGACAACGTGGTGGGTGGCCTGAGGAGAGTTAATCTCTCTCAGATCGGGTTTAAGCCCAATCTGATCGTAGTCTGTGGCGACTCCCAGGGCGGTGATGCGATCCAACAGCTCGTTTACAAAGGAGAGCTCAATCGGATCTAACTGCTCGGCGAATTCCGGGCTGACGTGAAGATCGCTTTTGATGACCTGAGAGGTCATCATCGGAGCGGTGGCCGAACATGCGGTCATAAGAAAACCACCTAGCCGGACAGTTTGGCCGGCGGCCAAAGCTCTCTTGATGATGGTGCCGTCTTTAAAGACGGGAGAAGGCATCCTTCCTGATCGCGACGGCACAGAGGAACTCTCAATGAAAGCACCAATGTCAGTGTCAAAACCGGCGGATCTCGGGTAGGGGGTCCCGAACTGTGCGTCTAGGCGGATGGTAACAGGAGACGAGGGACACGATGTTTTTACCCAGGTTCGGGCCCTCTTGATGGAGGTAAAACCCTACGTCCTGCTTGATTAATATTGATGATGTGGGTTACAAGAGTAGATCTACCACGAGATCAAGGAGGCTAAACCCTAGAAGCTAGCCTATGGTATGATTGTTGTTCGTCCTATGGACTAAGGCCATCCGGTTTATATAGACACCGGAGAGGGCTAGGGTTACACAGAGTCGGTTACAAAGGTAGGAGATCTACATATCCGTATCGCCAAGCTTGCCTTCCACGCCAAGGAAAGTCCCATCCGGACACGGGACGAAGTCTTCAATCTTGTATCTTCATAGTCTTGGAGTCCGGCCGATGATGGTAGTTCGGCTATCCGGACACCCCCTAGTCCGGGACTCCCTCGCCTTCCAAATAGCGATATTGGGAAGGCTCTTGCTGAACTTTGTACCAAAAAGCAAATTATCCTATTGTAATGCCCTCGATGCGGCTATAGCTCCCACGTGTCGAGGCACGACTTAGAGGCATAACCGCATTGAAAGCAATGTCGCAAGTCAGGCAATCATTACAACATCCCATGTAATATATAATAAAAGGGGGAGATAACATAGTTGGCTTACACTCGCCACGTCACATCAGAGTACATAAATAACATCCATCAAACAAATCACTCATGGCCCGACTACGGTGCCAAAATAGAAAAGACCCCCAACATGCGACAAGGTCCTGAATCGATAACCCCAACTAGGCACCACTACTGATCATCTGGAAAGGACACGTAGTATCGCTGAGAGTCCTCGTCGAACTCCCACCTGAGCTCGTAATCGTCAACTGGAGCAGTATCACCTGGACCTGCATCTGGAGTTGTAGTATCTGTGAGCCACAGGGACTCAGCAATCTCACACCCACGCGATCAAAACTATTTAAGCTCATAGGAATGGATAAGGCAAATATATGTGGAGCTGCAGCAAGCGACTAGCATATGTGGTGGCTAACTTATACGCAAAAGAGAGCGAGAAGAGAAGGCGAAGCACGAGCGAGAAGCTAAAGGAACATCCTGCGCAAGCATAACTCCAACACCGTGTCCACTTCCCGGACTCCGCCGAGAAGGGGCCATCACGGTAACACACACGGTTGATTCATTTTAATTAAGTTTAGTTCAAGTCATCTACAACCGGACATTAACAAATTCCCATCCGCCCATAACCGTGGGCACGGCTTTCGAAAGATCAATCCCTGCAGGGGGGGTCCCAACTTAGCCCATAACAAGCTCTCACGGTCAACGAAGGAATAGACCTCCACCCAAGACACACCGATCAGACTCGGTATCTTGGTACAACAAGATGATTCGACAGGTTAAAACAAGTCCAGCAACACCGCCCGAATGTGCCGACAAATCCCGATAGGAGCTGCACATATCTCTTTCTCAGGGCACACTCAGATGAGCAATCCGTACAACTAAAACCAAACCTTGAGTTTCCCCGAGGTGGCGCTGCACAGGGCTCTAGTTCGGACCAACACTCAGAGGAGCACTGGCCCGTGGGGGGCTAGAATAAGATGACCCTCGGGCTCCGGAAACCCAAGGGAAAAGGGGCTAGGTGGCAAATGGTAAAACCAATGTTGGGCATTGCTGGAAAAGCTTTAATCAAGGCGAACTATCAAGGGGTTCCCATTATAGCCCAACCGCGTAAGGGACGCACAATCCGGGAACATAACACCGATATGACGGAAACTAGGGCGGCAAGAGTGGAACAAAACACTAGGCGAGAGGCCGAGCCTTCCACCCTTTGCCAAGTATATAGATGCATTAAGATAACATAGCAATATAATGATATCCCAACAAGAATATAAATGTTCCAACAAGGAACGGCTCCAATCTTCACCTGCAACTAACAACGCTATAAGAAGGGCTGAGCAAAGCGGTAACGTAGCCAATCAATGGTTTGCTAGGACAATGGTGGGTTAGAGGTTCAACATGGCAATTGGGAGGCTGACAAGCAAAAGGTAGGCATCGTAGCAGTGGCAAAGCAAAAGAGCGAGCAAACTAGCATAGCAAAGATAGTAGTGATTTCGAGGGTATGATCATCTTGCCTGCACAGTTGTCAGAGTTGACTGGATCCTCACAAGCAAACTCAACGGGCTCCTCGGTAGCGAACTCGTCTCCCGGCTCTACCCAACAAGACAAACAAGCAACAAGGATACAATCAACCACGGGCAAGACCAAGCAATATGATGAAATGACGATATGTTATGCGGGATGCGATGCGGGATGCAAAATGCAAGATATGATAGGAAATGCATGCACCTGGCATCAACTTGGAAAACCAAGTGTGCCACTGGATAGAGGGGATGAAATCGCTTGAAAACGATATAAAGATCATAGGAATCGGAGCTACGGTTTAGAAATGGCAAGCGTTTTAAGATATGACACCGGTCTACGATTTACAGCAAGTAGGCATCTAAATGCAACGAAATGAACATGCTACAGCCACCAAACATGAAAACAAAATACATGGCAGTGATGTACACAAGATGGTTGACAAAACACTAGCACTGAGCCATAGGCAAATTCATCCATTAAGAGGTTCAAACAAGCATGGCTAAAACGCAAATGCAAAACAGATTTCAGACTTAGTGAAATCAACACTAGTCTGAAATTTCAGATCACGAAGCTCTCTTCGGAGCAGCAAAACAACATGATAGAAAACCTGAACATGACAAGTAAGAACATGGCATGGAGCTACTCATCAAGCTTAATAAAACACCCAAAGTGACCTGGGGCCAAAAGGGTTCACAAAATACTCTACCGAGCTCACGAACATCGCTCGAACACAATCAGTTTTCAGACTTAGTGAAAACTGAGACATGCTGAAATTTAACTCACGAAGGCATGTAGACGAGCTCGATGCACTCTCTACGGTGCAAGTCATGGCAAGGAAAGCATAGAACTAGCAAGAAGGCACAAAGTGCTAGCTACACATGGCAAGAACGAAGGCATAGCATGCATGGAACTCTAACGGTAGCATCGGCGAAATCGCAAACAAGTTGACGATCTGCCCAGATTAACAACGAAGCAAAAGTTGAGCTCGATTGAGTCAACCTAGAGCACTCCACAAATGCCAGCAAAGACATGGATGGATAGAGCATGACATAAATATCAAAACTCCCTTACTGATCATCCTCAAAAGAGGCACGGATCGCTAGGAAACAAGCTGGACATATAGCATCATGAACTAAAATATCCCAGACTTAGCGAAAATCACTAAGTCCCTGAAATCTGCAATCTCAGGTACCTCTTTTCGCAAGCTTGCACAAGACAACACACACATCCTAAAAATGCATGGGTGGCACCTCTGGAAAGAAGACAAAATGCTTCACAATACATCCCAAAGGGGCACAGGCATATCATGCACGGATTAAACATAGCAAAAATGACAAAAGTGCATCATGAACTAACGGTTCTGCAATTTAACTCACGAAGCCTCCTTCTAACAGTATTTTGGGTACCAAGATGA
Source organism: Triticum dicoccoides (assembly GCF_002162155.2). Taxonomy (NCBI): domain Eukaryota; kingdom Viridiplantae; phylum Streptophyta; class Magnoliopsida; order Poales; family Poaceae; genus Triticum; species Triticum dicoccoides. The sequence goes on from NC_041389.1 coordinate 630,917,996, forward strand.
CCTCAAATGCAAATGATGCAATGGAATGAAATGATGTACATGTCGAGATGAAGATTTTGATATATCATACGCCTAAAACGGATCTACGGTTGCGGAGATACGAGCAGTCAAACATCGCATAAAAATTTGGGTTACGGGGATGAAAAGTCAACCTAGAGGATTAGATCTCAGATCTGGCGCGGTTTACGGAGTTCGCCGGAAACACTGTAGCTGCTCGCCGGAGTTGCGCCGGAGAGGCCCAGGAGCTCGCCGGAGCTCGGGGAAGAGGCCGGGGAGGTCGGGGTCGCCGGATCCGGCACTCCCGCGGCCGGATCTGGCCGGAGACGCGGCGAGGAGGCGGCAGCCGGTCGGGGGGCGGCGACCGGAGCGCGGCGGCGGTGGGGCGCCGGCGACGCAGGCGGCGGTGGCCCGGCGACGAGGGAGAAGAAGCGGGGCGCGGCGGAGGGGAGTGGCCCGGTCGGACGAGGAGGCGGGCTCCCCGCGGGCTCGGGCGGGCCGGCGCGACCGCGGCGATGTGGGCGCCCGTCCGGGACACGTGGCGCGGCGGCGTTGGTTGAGGCGGGCGGCTGGGTGGAGCGGACGCTGTCCGGCGCGGGCCGGACACGTCCGTCGGCGGCGGAGGAAGGAGATCTGTTTTTTTTAGGGTTTCGGGGAGAGGGAGAGATCCGAAAACGGAGGGGTGTATATATAGGCATAGAGGGAGCTAGGAGAGTCCAAATGAGGTGCGGTTTTCGCCCACACGATCGTGATCGAACGCTCTAGGACATGGAGCAGAGTTTGGTGGGTTTTGGGCCAAATTTGGGGGGTGTTGGGCTGCAACACACACGAGGCCTTTTCGGTCCCTCGGTTAACCGTTGGAGTATCAAACGAAGTCCAAATGACCCGAAACTTGACAGGCGGTCTACCGGTAGTAAACCAAGGCCGCTTGGCAAGACTCGGTCCAATCCGGAAATGTTTAAACCCCACACAAGAAAGAAAGGTAGAAATGACCACCGGAGGAGAACGAAACGCCGGAATGCAAAACGGACAACGGGGAAAATGCTCGAATGCATGAGATGAACATGTATGCAAATGCAATGCACGTGATGACATGATAAGAGATGCCCGAAAAAGAAAACAACACACGGAGACAAAGACCCAAACCCGAGAAATAAATATAACTTAGCGCCGGAGACGGCAAGAGTTGGATACAAATTTGGAAAGTATATCTAGGGCGTTACAACACTCCACCACTACGAAAAGATCTCGTCCCGAGATCTAGGACTGAAAGAACTCCGGGTACTCAGAACGGAGGTGATCCTGGCGTTCCCAGGTAGCTTCACGGTCGGAATGGTGTGACCACTTGACTTTGAGAAATTTGATTGACTTGTTGCGAGTCTTGCATTCAGTCTCTTCGAGAATAGCAACTAGGTGCTCACGATAGGAGAGATCTTCTTGGAGCTCAATGTCCTCCAAGTTGACGGTGCGGTCAGGAGTCTTGAAGCACTTTCGAAGCTGAGAGACATGGAACACATCATGAACATTTGCAAAGTTTGAAGGAAGCTCGAGTTGATAGGCGAGGTCGCCTCTCTTGCTGACAATCTTGAAAGGTCCCACGTATCTAGGGGCAAGCTTCCCTTTGATACCGAAGCGACGAGTACCTTTCATGGGAGAGACGCGGAGGTAAACATGATCTCCAATCTCGAAAACCAGATCACGGTGCTTACTATCATAGCAGCTCTTCTGGCGGGACTGGGCTGCTTTGAGGTTATCACGAATGACTTTGCACATCTCTTCTACTTCTGTGATTAAGTCATTACCCAGCAGCTGACGTTCACCGGTTTCAGACCAGTTGAGAGGGGTACGGCACTTCCTGCCATACAGAATTTCAAAGGGGGCCTTGCCCGAACTTGCTTGAAAGCTGTTGTAGTATGAGAATTCAGCATAAGGAAGACAATCCTCCCACTTCATGCCGAAGGAGATCACACAAGCCCTGAGCATATCTTCAAGAATCTGATTGACACGCTCGACTTGACCGCTTGTTTGAGGATGGAAAGCTGTGCTGAAGCGGATGTTGGTGCCCATGGCTTTCTGAAAAGAATCCCAAAACTTGGAGGTAAAGATGCTGCCACGGTCTAAAGATATCACTTGAGGAATACCGTGCAGAGAGACAATGCGAGAGGTATAGAGTTCCGCCAATTGAGCTGCAGTGATTGACTCTTTGATAGGCAGAAAATGAGCCACTTTGGTGAGCTTGTCGATGACGACAAATATAGCATCATTGCCACGCTTGGACTTTGGAAACCCAGTCACGAAGTCCATTTCAATGTGGTCAAACTTCCATTCTGGAATGGCAAGAGGTTGGAGGAGACCAGCTGGCCTTTGGTGTTCTGCCTTCACTCTTCTGCAGACATCACATTCGTTCACGAATTGAGCGATCTCGCGCTTCATTCGAGTCCACCAATAAGCTTGCTTGAGGTCCTGATACATCTTCGTACTACCAGGGTGGATGGAGAGGAGAGAGTTCTAAGCCTCGTTCATGATCACCTTACGGAGTTCACCTTTGGGCACAACAATTCGATCCTCGAAAAAGAGAGTGTCCTTGTCATCAAGTCGGTAGCACTTGTACTTGGACTGACTCTTTGCAATACCAATCTTCACCTTCTTCACCATAGCATCAAGAAGTTGGGCTTGGCGAATCTGGTCTTCTAAGGTAGGAGAGACTTGAAGGTTAGAGAGGAAACCTTGAGGAACAACTTGCAGATTCAGTTTGCGGAAAGCTTCACAAAGCTCGGGTTGATAAGGCTTGAGAATCAGACTGTTGCAATATGCTTTTCTGCTCAAAGCGTCAGCAATCACATTAGCCTTGCCTGGAGTATACTCGATACTCGGATTGTACTCTTGAATCATTTCGACCCATCGAGTCTGCCTGAGGTTGAGATTAGGCTGAGTGAAGATGTACTTGAGACTCTTGTGATCAGTGAAAATATCCACTTTCCTTCCCAATAGAAGATGTCTCCAAGTCAACAAAGCGTGCACAACTGCCGCCAACTCGAGATCATGAGTGGGGTAGTTCTTCTCATTAGGTTTCAACTGGCGAGAGGTATAAGCAAGAACTTTCTTCTCTTGCATCAGTACATCACCGAGACCTTGGAGAGAGGCATCACAAAAGACCTCGTACGGCTTGGTTTCATCAGGTGGAGTCAGAACTGGAGCAGTGATCAATTTCTCTTTCAAAGTGTTGAAAGCAATATCACACTCCGGAGACCAAACGTACTTGACGTGCTTCTGAAGAAGATTTGAGAGAGGCTTGGCGATCTTAGAAAAGTTTTCAACGAATCTTCTGCAATAGCTTGCGAGACCGAGAAAACTGCGGAGTTGCTTCACGTTCTGAGGAGGTTCCCAATTCACAATTGCGGACACCTTCTCAGGATTCACGGAAATGCCCTTGGCAGAGATGATATGACCAAGATAAAGAACCTCATCGAGCCAAAATTCACACTTGGAGAACTTGGCGTAGAACTGATGTTCTCTGAGCTTGTCAAGAACCAAACGCAAGTGCTTGGCATGATCTTTCTTGTTCTTCGAGAAAACCAGAATGTCGTCGAGATAGACCAAAACGAATTCATTGGTGTAGGGGTTGAAGATGAAGTTCATCATGCGAGAGAACGTCGGAGGAGCGTTGGTGAGACCAAAAGACATGACGGTGTATTCATATGAACCAAAGCTTGTTCTGAACGCCGTCTTGGGAATATCTTGCTCACGAATACGAATCTGATGATAACCCATACGGAGATCAAGCTTGGAGAATACTTGAGCACCCTTGAGTTGTTCGAACAGCTCATTGATGTTGGGAAGTGGGTATTTGTTCTTGATGGTCTTCTTGTTTACTGGACGGTAATCAACACAAAGTCGACTCGATCCATCCTTCTTCTTCACAAAAAGAACACCACAACCCCACGGAGAAGTACTAGGCCGAATGAGACCCAATCTTTCTTGCTCATCGAGTTGTATCTTCAACTCCTTCAACTCTTCGGGGCCGAGCTTGTAGGGACGTTTGCACACAGGTTCCGTGCCAGGCTCAAGTTCAATAACGAATTCAACTGGCCGGTGCGGAGGCATCCCTGGAAGTTCTTCTGGAAAGACGTCTTGATATTCGCAAACGACAGGAATTTGAGAGATAGCATCCAATTCACCCTTCTCATTGAGAGAAAACAACCGGATGGAATTATCTCGAGCGGCAAAGACAATGACCTCCTCAGACGAATGCGTCAGTTGAATCTGCCTGGCTGCACAATCAAGCTGAGCTTTATGCTTAGAGAGCCAGTCCATCCCGAGAATAAGATCAATATCAGAATTGCCAAGAACCACCGGAGAAGAGAGAAACTTGCAGTCGCCCAAAGTGATTGTAACATCCGGAACACACACTCGAGATGTCAAGAGGCTGGCCGGAGAGTCAATAGACAACGGTCTCGGCAACATTTGAGTAACAAAATCATGCTTGGAAGCAAAAGGTCTCGAGATGAAACAATGCGATGCACCAGTGTCAAAAAGAACTTTTGCAGGAATATCATTAACAGGAAGGTTACCCATGATCACATATCCACAAATTGAGAAGCCACGAAGAATTAAGGTAGAGAAATAAATCAACAAGGTACGGATCAAGAACGAATAATCGGTAAGAAATCCCAATCTCAAACCAATCTCCGTGGAAGAAGAACTAGAGCTACTAGATTTCCCACCTATGAAACTCCCGAACCTTTCCGGTTATGCAATCAGGTGTTGGGGATACAGGGGAAGCACAATATCTCACCCAAACTAGCAAATCCTACATCCAGCTGTATCCATCCTTCAACACATAACCAGGAAAACTTCGGAAACCATCTACCTCAACCTTCGAAAAGCATCCGTTATACAAGTTATGGCGATACTCCCGAACTCCCGCCCCAGTACTGGGTGGCGTCGAGGTTATCTCACCAACGAACTGCATAACAGAGATTTTTGATGTCGGCGAACATATCTCAAGTATACCAGAATTGCAACGATAAAATTGTGACGACAACACCTCGGAGCTCAACTCCCCGGGACACTGCCACAACCCCTAAAGACAGGAGGCACCAAGAACAATGTTCTCGTCACAAAACCATCGGAACAAAACCAAGATACTCACGTGATCCTAAAAAAAAAATTTAGTGAAATTTTAGAAGAGAAGAGTCAAAACTCTACGCCAGGATGCCTTACCAGAGCGATGAGGAGACTGGGAAGTAAAAAGAATTCCTAAGCTCTCCGATATATAATTCCTAAGGACTCAAAACATTTTTCTAGACACAACTCGGCTGCTAAAAACGATCAAGCAATGGGGCTCCTAAGGTCGGGGATGGCTCTGATTACCAACTTGTAATGCCCTCGATGCGGCTATAGCTCCCACGTGTCGAGGCACGACTTAGAGGCATAACCGCATTGAAAGCAATGTCGCAAGTCAGGCAATCATTAAAACATCCCATGTAATATATAATAAAAGGGGGAGATAACATAGTTGGCTTACACTCGCCACGTCACATCAGAGTACATAAATAACATCCATCAAACAAATCACTCATGGCCCGACTACGGTGCCAAAATAGAAAAGACCCCCAACATGCGACAAGGTCCTGAATCGATAACCCCAACTAGGCACCACTACTGATCATCTGGAAAGGACACGTAGTATCGCTGAGAGTCCTCGTCGAACTCCCACCTGAGCTCGTAATCGTCAACTGGAGCAGTATCACCTGGACCTGCATCTGGAGTTGTAGTATCTGTGAGCCACAGGGACTCAGCAATCTCACACCCACGCGATCAAAACTATTTAAGCTCATAGGAATGGATAAGGCAAATATATGTGGAGCTGCAGCAAGCGACTAGCATATGTGGTGGCTAACTTATACGCAAAAGAGAGCGAGAAGAGAAGGCGAAGCACGAGCGAGAAGCTAAAGGAACATCCTGCGCAAGCATAACTCCAACACCGTGTCCACTTCCCGGACTCCGCCGAGAAGGGGCCATCACGGTAACACACACGGTTGATTCATTTTAATTAAGTTTAGTTCAAGTCATCTACAACCGGACATTAACAAATTCCCATCCGCCCATAACCGTGGGCACGGCTTTCGAAAGATCAATCCCTGCAGGGGGGGTCCCAACTTAGCCCATAACAAGCTCTCACGGTCAACGAAGGAATAGACCTCCACCCAAGACACACCGATCAGACTCGGTATCTTGGTACAACAAGATGATTCGACAGGTTAAAACAAGTCCAGCAACACCGCCCGAATGTGCCGACAAATCCCGATAGGAGCTGCACATATCTCTTTCTCAGGGCACACTCAGATGAGCAATCCGTACAACTAAAACCAAACCTTGAGTTTCCCCGAGGTGGCGCTGCACAGGGCTCTAGTTCGGACCAACACTCAGAGGAGCACTGGCCCGTGGGGGGCTAGAATAAGATGACCCTCGGGCTCCGGAAACCCAAGGGAAAAGGGGCTAGGTGGCAAATGGTAAAACCAATGTTGGGCATTGCTGGAAAAGCTTTAATCAAGGCGAACTATCAAGGGGTTCCCATTATAGCCCAACCGCGTAAGGGACGCACAATCCGGGAACATAACACCGATATGACGGAAACTAGGGCGGCAAGAGTGGAACAAAACACTAGGCGAGAGGCCGAGCCTTCCACCCTTTGCCAAGTATATAGATGCATTAAGATAACATAGCAATATAATGATATCCCAACAAGAATATAAATGTTCCAACAAGGAACGGCTCCAATCTTCACCTGCAACTAACAACGCTATAAGAAGGGCTGAGCAAAGCGGTAACGTAGCCAATCAATGGTTTGCTAGGACAATGGTGGGTTAGAGGTTCAACATGGCAATTGGGAGGCTGACAAGCAAAAGGTAGGCATCGTAGCAGTGGCAAAGCAAAAGAGCGAGCAAACTAGCATAGCAAAGATAGTAGTGATTTCGAGGGTATGATCATCTTGCCTGCACAGTTGTCAGAGTTGACTGGATCCTCACAAGCAAACTCAACGGGCTCCTCGGTAGCGAACTCGTCTCCCGGCTCTACCCAACAAGACAAACAAGCAACAAGGATACAATCAACCACGGGCAAGACCAAGCAATATGATGAAATGACGATATGTTATGCGGGATGCGATGCGGGATGCAAAATGCAAGATATGATAGGAAATGCATGCACCTGGCATCAACTTGGAAAACCAAGTGTGCCACTGGATAGAGGGGATGAAATCGCTTGAAAACGATATAAAGATCATAGGAATCGGAGCTACGGTTTAGAAATGGCAAGCGTTTTAAGATATGACACCGGTCTACGATTTACAGCAAGTAGGCATCTAAATGCAACGAAATGAACATGCTACAGCCACCAAACATGAAAACAAAATACATGGCAGTGATGTACACAAGATGGTTGACAAAACACTAGCACTGAGCCATAGGCAAATTCATCCATTAAGAGGTTCAAACAAGCATGGCTAAAACGCAAATGCAAAACAGATTTCAGACTTAGTGAAATCAACACTAGTCTGAAATTTCAGATCACGAAGCTCTCTTCGGAGCAGCAAAACAACATGATAGAAAACCTGAACATGACAAGTAAGAACATGGCATGGAGCTACTCATCAAGCTTAATAAAACACCCAAAGTGACCTGGGGCCAAAAGGGTTCACAAAATACTCTACCGAGCTCACGAACATCGCTCGAACACAATCAGTTTTCAGACTTAGTGAAAACTGAGACATGCTGAAATTTAACTCACGAAGGCATGTAGACGAGCTCGATGCACTCTCTACGGTGCAAGTCATGGCAAGGAAAGCATAGAACCAGCAAGAAGGCACAAAGTGCTAGCTACACATGGCAAGAACGAAGGCATAGCATGCATGGAACTCTAACGGTAGCATCGGCGAAATCGCAAACAAGTTGACGATCTGCCCAGATTAACAACGAAGCAAAAGTTGAGCTCGATTGAGTCAACCTAGAGCACTCCACAAATGCTAGAAAAGACATGGATGGATAGAGCATGACATAAATATCAAAACTCCCTTACTGATCATCCTCAAAAGAGGCACGGATCGCTAGGAAACAAGCTGGACATATAGCATCATGAACTAAAATATCCCAGACTTAGCGAAAATCACTAAGTCCCTGAAATCTGCAATCTCAGGTACCTCTTTTCGCAAGCTTGCACAAGACAACACACACATCCTAAAAATGCATGGGTGGCACCTCTGGAAAGAAGACAAAATGCTTCACAATACATCCCAAAGGGGCACAGGCATATCATGCACGGATTAAACATAGCAAAAATGACAAAAGTGCATCATGAACTAACGGTTCTGCAATTTAACTCACGAAGCCTCCTTCTAACAGCATTTTGGGTACCAAGATGACCTCAAATGCAAATGATGCAATGGAATGAAATGATGTACATGTCGAGACGAAGATTTTGATATATCATACGCCTAAAGCGGATCTACGGTTGCGGAGATACGAGCAGTCAAACATCGCATAAAAATTAGGGTTACGGGGATGAAAAGTCAACCTAGAGGATTAGATCTCAGATCTGGCGCGGTTTACGGAGTTCGCCGGAAACACTGTAGCTGCTCGCCGGAGTTGCGCCGGAGAGGCCCAGGAGCTCGCCGGAGCTCGGGGAAGAGGCCGGGGAGGTCGGGGTCGCCGGATCCGGCACTCCCGCGGCCGGATCTGGCCGGAGACGCGGCGAGGAGGCGGCAGCC
>NC_041389.1:630927164-630932723 GCF_002162155.2 Triticum dicoccoides
GGGCCGGACACGTCCGTCGGCGGCGGAGGAAGGAGATCTGTTTTTTTTTTAGGGTTTCGGGGAGAGGGAGAGATCCGAAAACGGAGGGGTGTATATATAGGCATAGAGGGAGCTAGGAGAGTCCAAATGAGGTGCGGTTTTCGCCCACACGATCGTGATCGAACGCTCTAGGACATGGAGCAGAGTTTGGTGGGTTTTGGGCCAAATTTGGGGGGTGTTGGGCTGCAACACACACGAGGCCTTTTCGGTCCCTCGGTTAACCGTTGGAGTATCAAACGAAGTCCAAATGACCCGAAACTTGACAGGCGGTCTACCGGTAGTAAACCAAGGCCGCTTGGCAAGACTCGGTCCAATCCGGAAATGTTTAAACCCCACACAAGAAAGAAAGGTAGAAATGACCACCGGAGGAGAACGAAACGCCGGAATGCAAAACAGACAACGGGGAAAATGCTCGAATGCATGAGATGAACATGTATGCAAATGCAATGCACGTGATGACATGATAAGAGATGCCCGGAAAAGAAAACAACACACGGAGACAAAGACCCAAACCCGAGAAATAAATATAACTTAGCGCCGGAGACGGCAAGAGTTGGATACAAATTTGGAAAGTATATCTAGGGCGTTACACCTATCTAGGACTCCGTTCCAAAAAAACTTTGGAGAGCTTCGTAGCATCATGCGCCTGTTATTTTCACCTAATGATGAAGACATGGTTTTGTTGAATCCTTTGACACTAGACAAACGTTGGACAATCATGAGAGAGGCGGTCGATATACCCCCTCTCCGATAACTTCGACATGAGGGGGGGTCGATATACCCCCTCCCCGATAACATTTTTTCTATGTATATGTCATCATTGTCGATATACCCCCTCTCTGATAACTTCGACATGAGGGGGGGTCGATATATATACCCCCTCCCCGATAACATTTTTTTCTATGTATATGTCGTCGTTGTTGATATATCCCCTCCTCGATAACTTCGATATATCGATCTCTCATGTTTTTATATTAATTTCCATGTTGTAATATTTGCAGAAACTATGGATCATCAAAGAGACTTCAATCAAGAAGAGATATTGGGGGACATAATCCATGGCAGAGGTGATGTAGTGTTGTCGTTTCTCAACGACATCGAAGAAGGTCTGCAAGGAGAGGAACCAGGCTGCGGTGATCAAACAATAATGGAGGAGGGTCATGATCGTGATGGTGGCTCTGGTGACCGTGATGACGGCTTCGGTGACCGAACGGAGTCCGGAACAGCTATTGCAAAGTCCGGCGAGGTATATATATATATTAATTAAGCATGTGCTGACTAGCTAATTGATGCATTAATTGTTTTGGTAAGTACATATATTAACTCTTCTTTCTTCTTTTATATAGCCCTCCGGATCAAGCAATACTTTAGTAAAGAAACGAGGCCCGAAGAAAAAGTTGCGCCCGGATGAAAGGTTCACGATCACAGAAATTGCGCGTGATGGCCAACCAATTAAACCCGTCCGTACCAAGGAAGCATTTTCTGCTCAGTGCGGGGTTCTTGTTAGGAACATGATCATAATCAGCATCAAGCTATGGAATGAGCCTAAGAAGGAAGAGCTTCTTCAAGTTTCTTTTGTCGAAGATAGACAGAAAGAAGATCTTTGGAAAACGCTGAAGGTAAATTTCACCCTGCCGGAAGAGGAGGATCCGGAGAATCCAGTTATAGAGCCATTGGTCAAGTCCTATGCTCTCAAGAATATGGCAGATCTATTCAGGAGGTGGAAGAATGAGTTGAAAACAATGTATGTGGACCAAGACAAGACTCCAAAATTCATCGGCCGATTTGAGAAGATAAGAGATCACTGGCCCGCATTTGTGGCCAACAAGACATCGGAGAGGAGTAAGAAGATGTCAGCGACTAACAAGATAAATGCTACAAAGAAGGAGCATTACCATCGCATGAGGTCAGGTGGCTACCTCAAAGCCCGGCCGTTGTGGGACAAGGCTGAGCGGGACCTGATTGCTAAAGGGGTCGAACCAGAGACATTGCACTGGCCAGACCATTGTAGGACTTGGTTCTTCGGGGCTGGTGGAACATTGGACCCTAAAACAGGGAAGTGCTGCTAGACAGACGAGCAACATGCAACACCCGTCACAAAGCTTCAGAAAGCAATCAATGAAGTGCGGGAAGGGAAGTTTGTTCCCGACAGAGAGAACGACGAGCTCACAAGGGCCCTCGAGAATCCTGAGCTCCCTGGACGAACACGAGGCATGCCAGGCTCCGTTGCGTGGAAGGTTGGGTTTCTCGACGCAGGCGGTTACAAAAGCCAAGAGAGGAGGAGGAAAGTAGAGCAGAGCAAACTGCAGGAGCTTAAGCCAAGGGTAAGAAAGCTAGAGGAATGAGATGTTGAGAACCAGCAGCTGCGAGATCCTGCCCAAGAAGCTATCCTAGAAGCTACCCCGCCATCTCAGCAGAGAAGCAGTGTGGCTTCCACCGAGCTCGTTCAGCAGCCTGACTTGACGGGTCCTAGCTACCCCATGGATTTTATCACGGATTCACACCAGTGCCACCTTATGACGCAATGGCTTCAACTCAAAGTCAAGGCAGTAGTCGGCTCGGTGTTCCCTCCTTCACCCGGAGCAACTTTTCACTGCAGTCCAATTCCACAAGGCTATGTTGTTGTGATGGTGGATGAAATAATGGAGGGATTTGAGGAGCTCTAGTTTAACCACCCTACAGGTGATGGGGAGACTCGGCTGGGTCTATGCATACTCCGTGTCTATGGCGGAAGGAGCACATCAAGCTTCTGAACTTCATGGCTCCTTCTAGTGAGCTGGGCACTCCGCCTCCTCCTCCTCCTCCGGTGAGTGATCGGGGCACTCTGCCTCCTGCTCCGGCGCGTGAGGGCGGCAGTACTCCGCCTCCTTCCCGCCTGCTCCGGCGCGTCCGAGCAGCCCGCCTCCTCCTTCGCCGCCTAGTAAGCGACGGCGGAACACAGACGCCACCGCTCCGGCTGCTCCGGCGTGTCTTAGCAGTCCGCCTCCAGCTGCTCCGCCTCTTCAGCAACAAAAGAAGACAGCCGCAGCCACTCCGGCTGCTCCGGCGTCTAGCAATACAGCCAAAGGTGGGAGGCAATACAGATACGGTCCATCATCTCTCAAGCCTCTAGAGAAGTTACCATACAAGAGGAGCGAGGAGGAAAACCAAAAGATCTGTGAAGGCCAAGTGAATGACTTCTTTGAATCAGTAAAAGCTAAGAATCATCCACCTCCAGTGGAGAAGATAGATCCGGTGAAAGCGAAGCGCACTTTAGATGCCCTGCAGCGACCATCACCGCCTCTGTCGCAATCCAACTATGACCGCATCATTGAAAGGACATATAAGGAAGCGGAGCGGTCGGGAAGTACTTGCACTTATCAAAGGCTAGCAGAACGAAGAAAAGGGAAACAAATTCCCCAGCTCGGCAAATAAGCGAAGCAATCGTGCCCCTGCTCAATGTGTCTAGCGATATCGTCGCTAATCTTCCAGTGATGCTGCCCGGTACCAAACCTCGAGATTACATGACCGACAATGATGCAATAATTTTTGGAACAATGGAGGTGGACACATTAAGATTCGAGCACGGGAAGCCTCTCGTCATACCTGGTACTTCCCTAACAACGATGATGCGAAGATTCCATGATTGGTACATGGACATCTGCAGGAAGTCTGGGAAAAATACTTGGTCGCTATCGGTTAAAGAGGAGCACGACCTCGTTGGAATTGATCTGTTGTTAGTTCCATATGAGGAGTTCTTCTAGTTTTTCAATCAAAAGGCCCTCGATAAAACAATCATCACTTGCTACTGTCTGTAAGTAATACTTCTCTGTAATTAATTAAGTCTCTATATATAGCTCAGCTCTTTTATTGCATGTATATATAATTATCATCACTATATTATGCAGATTGAAGATCGCCGAATTGAAGAAAAGACAAGTAGGTGATATTGGGTTCATTAACATAAATCTCATGGATGAATGGAGTGTTAAACATGATGCCAGACAAAATCGAGGCCAACTTGCTCGCATCGTTACTTTGAAATCAAAACAAAGCTACAATACTCTTTCCTTACGAATACAAGTGCGTGTTACTGTCTTGTGCATATTCGGTTTCTCTTATTACTCGAAGTTATAGTAATTTAATTGATGAGTTATGCATGCATGCGCAGCTTCCACTTTATTATGCTAGAGATTAAGCCTGAGCAGGGACTAGTAACCGTCATAGACTCCAAACGAAAAAATCCGGAGGAGTATGCGACCATGACTAAAATGCTCGAGAAGTAAGTTCAATCGATCATTATCGCACCATATCGGCAACTTTGTTCATTTCCTGATATCAAGTAATTGTTTTCTTTGTCTGGCAGGGTTTGGAAAAAGTTCACCGCACAAGCTCCGGGACTGCCGGCACAACTGCGATTTGACCATCCAAAAGTAAGTACTGGCTACTAGCTACTTCCGCGCATTTCCCATTGATTCTAGATAGTTTCATCAATACCATTTAACATGCTTGCTTATCAGTTTGATTGACCTCTATTTCTTGTAAAGTGGTTGTGGCAGGAACCCGGGAATAATTTGTGTGGATACTACATTTGCGAGTTCATCCACCACATCACCTGTGAGCGGAGCTACTCTAAACAACAATATGAAGTGCGTAAGCAATTGGTAATTGCCTTTGGCTCCTAGGTGCATATGCACCCATTGTCAAAATACACATTTCAAAAAGTTAAAAAATTCAGAACAAAAAAACTCGCGTGTATATCCGGACATTTTATGTGCATGCACAAGGTTTCGGTGAAAAACGACGTTTTTTGTGGCTTGTGTAAAAAAGACAATTTCTGATGCTTCATTCTAACTATTCACAAGGCATTTCTTTATCTTTTTTACACAAGCCACAAAAAATGTCGTTTTTCACCGAAACCTTGTGCACGCACATAAAATGTCCGGATATACATGCGGGATTTTTGTTCCAAATTTTTTAACTTTTTGAAATATGTATTTCGATAATGGGTGCATATGCACCTAGGAGCCAAAACACCGTTCTCGCAATATTCACAATTTTATTTTGTTACCATCATTTGTGTTCAGTTTCATTCATATATATGTATTGACCCCCTTCTTGAAATTAGATGTGGCAGATGCGGGATGAACTCCTACCACAAGATTGCATACGAGCAATTCAAGAGGAATTGGCGAGATTCTTTCTTGATCACGTCATTGACAAACACAGAGAATACCATGTGGAAGTTGAGTTCAGATGTTAGGGGACGTAAGAGATCTTATGTTGCCAGTAGCGTCGGATAGATATACGAAAACTTGTTGTTCGACCAATCTATCGGAGAAGGAGAGGTCGATCACTTCTCTCTGTGTATATGATCATGACGATCTTCTATACTTAATGGTTTCCTTCATTTGCTTACTAGCTAGCTAGCGTGTCGAGTCCTCTCTATACGTAGCATCGATCACACACGAAGATAAGAGAGGACACTCCTCTCTATTAGCTAGCTAACACAATATATGAAACCCCTAAATTAACCCTACA
>NC_041389.1:630932922-630940079 GCF_002162155.2 Triticum dicoccoides
AAAAAAAACAAAAAAATCCAGCCCCTGAACTGCTGACGCGTGGAAACTTTTTGGTCCCGGTTGGTGGCATCAACCGGGACAAAAGGTCCCTCTGCTTGGGCAAGCCGCAGCGGCCATGTGGAGCCCCATTTGTCCCGGTCTTGATCGAACCGGGACTAAAGGTATAGGGCTTTAGTTAGGACCCTTTAGTCCCGGTTTGGGAACCAGGACAAATGGCCCTCACGAACCGGTTCGAATGGCCCTTTTTCTACTAGTGCTCGTCCATGGCCGGCTGGATCCAGCATAGCTAGCTCGTTCGTGGCTGGATGGATCCATGAGCTTGCTAGCTAGCTCGTTCCTGGCCGGGTCGATCCAGGCTTGCTAGCTAGCTAGCTCGTCCTTGCCCGGATCGATCAGGAGCTCCTTCGTCGCCGTAGCTGCTCGAGTCTCCAGCCGTTGTTCCTGCGATCTACACCGCAGGCCGACGCCACAACAGCTGTAAATGGCGAGTTTCCGATGAGTTCCGTGGTGGAAGGTCACCGGAGCACGCGGAACTTCCTTGTCGCATAGCGTTAACCGGTTTTCAGTCCCCTTTATATTTTGCCTCCAAATCTGTAAATAAAAGGGTCATGGGGATGGATTCTCAGGCCTGCACATTTTTTACGGGTTTGACCACTTTTACGGGCTCTATTCGGGACGTTTTTTGACACCATAGAACTGAAAACGCGGATTTTTACGGGTTTGACCACTTTTAAGGGGTCTGCTTGAGATGCTCTAACAATTTGTAATATGCAGATCCTTATACAGGTTGACCCAACTTGTTGCATTTTCATTTACCTATAATTTGTAATCCCTAGAATCAACAAGATCAGATTTAAATTTGTAGTCGCTTTTCCATCGCCCCACTCCAATCGACAGCTTTGATCCTCCAACATGGCAATATAACTTCCTCCTCCTCCTCCAAAAAAGAAAGTTAGGGTTTGTGCCTCTCGCCGGCGCCGGCGCAGGTCCGCCTCGTCTCCGGTGGCCCAAGGGCCATGGAGGCGCGGTGGATCCTGACAAGGGCCGGCGGGAGGGCTCCGTTTTTAGTCGTTTTTTTCAATCTTGTTAGGGTTTGTGTCCTACTCAGGAAGGCTAGACGACGGCTGCTCCCTGAAGATGGAATAAAGGTCTTCCCGCCTAGCCCCCGTTCCGGCGGTGCGTCTAGCATCGTTGGTGGGTGTGTGGAGGTGTGTCTCCGGCAGATCTATCTTTGGTGGATTTGCTCGGATCTCGTCGTTGTTCGTCTACGTTCGTGTGTCTTCGGTTTGGATCCTTCCTATCTACGTTATTTTTCATCGGCGGCGGTTGCTGTTCTGGGGTGCTGGTCCTATGGGGCCTTAGCACGACGACTTCCCGACTGTCTACTACAACAAGTTGTGCCCGGCTCCGGCGATGAAGGGGCGATGACGGCGGCGCGCCTTCGGCTCGCTTTGGTGCTTGTAGTCGTTGCTAGGTGGTCTACGAATCTGGATGTAGTTTTTATTCTGGTATTCGTTGTATTGCCATGATTGAAGATGAATAGATAGGAAGTTTTTCCGTAAAAAAAAACTTGAGGCTCCTTGTTGCTTCAAACCTCAAGAAAGATGAGCAGTGTAATCCCTACCATACTTCAGTTATATTTTGCGGACCCAAAAAATATTGGCGAGTACTAGGCGCCGGTCGACCGGCCCAATATTTCGGCCGGTCGCCGCGCAGCCCTTCGATCCCTCCGCGTCTAACCGTTCGATCTGTTTCGTTCCCCTCGAGCCTCACCCCTCTCACACCCTCCTCTGAGAAAAACATGGCGGCCGCCCTCTCGCCGCCGCGTCCCGCAGAGCGAATTCCTGCCCTCCCTGTTCGTCTCGCCCCCGACGCTTGCTGTTGAATCTCACTGCCGACACTCACGGCCGTCAAACGCAATAAAAAAATTACGATGGTCATAGCAGCATTTCCATGACCTCCCTTGTTCATCCATGGTAGTAGCAAAAACTGTCAACATATGTATCAATCTTGAACACCGTAGTAGCAAAAACTGTCAACATATGTATCAATCCTCAAGACCGTAGTAGCAAAAACTGTCAACATATGTATCAATTCTGAACACCGTAGCAAAAACAAGAAAGGTTGCAGCAAAAACACATAGTCGTGGGTCTCGGCGGGTCATGAAAAAAGGATGTAGCAATTGACCATGCTGATAGTAGGAAAACTCGAAACGGTGATAGCAAAATTGGTACTCTTGTTCTACTCAAACAAACATGGTAGCAAAACTTTGGGCTGGTTCCAGCAAAAATCAAACATGATGGTATCAAATTGGTACCGTGGTAGCAAAAAAGTTGACCGGTTCCAGCAAAAAAAGAAGACAATGTAGCAAAATTTGGGGCTGCTTCCAGCAAAAAAGAACTTCGCCAGATCTACCACACTTGCTGCCATGGTTTCAAACACCCTGAACCTCGGCCGCCGCGGCTCTCCAGCACTTGTGCCACCGTCTCGGTGGGTGGTGGTTGTAGCACTGGTAGCTGCCGTCTCCAATCTTGTGGCAGCCGTCCCAGCACCGTGTAGCGTCGGTCCCAACACCAAGCGACACCGGTCCTAGCTCCAGCACCCGGTTGCCCCCGCCCCCTGATGGCTTGCAGGACCGGACGGCGTTTTGCAACAAAAAGTTTCCCGGAGGCGCCGGCATGAAGTCAGGGGAGAAAGGATGGGGCTGGAAGAGGGGAGTTTGCAGCGGCTCGTGCAGTGACAATGGCGGCCGGCCCGATCTATTGCAAGGGAAGGTGGGGACTGGGGAGAGGATAAGAGCGACGATTGGGGAACGAGGCAGGGGAACTCTCCAGATCGTACTGGATAGAGAATGATGTCCGTGTGGCCCACTGGACATGTGTTTAGCGCAGGGTACAAGGAGACGCACGATATTAGGTGATCCGACACGCGGCACGCGACCGGCCGAACACTCGGCCGGTGCACCGTATACAAACGTTTCTCAAAAATATGCTACCACCCACACCCAAGATTTATTTCCATGACACTAAGACTTATTTTTGAATCACTAGGTTTAAGAGAACCAGAAGTACTGCTACGAGCCTAAAGAACATACTGACAAAATGTTGATGTTGAGTATAATGTTTATTTAGGAAACATAGAATAGCGTAGGATTTGTTCTTGCCTTGACTTGTACTCCAAGATGACCATGTACTCTTATATATATGTCCATGAGGCTCAAGCAATACATTGAACGACCTATTCCACCAAATCCCTCTCTCCCTTCTAACATGGTATCTATCGCAAGTCGATCCTAAATCCTAGCCGCCGCCGCTTCCGCACCTGCGTGCCGCCCCCGGGTCGGTTGGCCTCCATGACCGCTGCCGGGGGCCACGCCGCCCGTACCTAGGGTTCGTCCGCCGGTCGTGTTGACCGGATGCCCTAGAGAGTCTTTTCCCCAAGCCCTTGCTCCGGGGTTTTTCTTTCTTGTCGGTCATCTTGATCGGCGGTTTCTTTTTGGTTTTCCGATCTAATCTTAATCGGTTTGTGTCGTCCACCACCGCCGTCGAACCCGTGCGCCTCTACTCCAACCCCGACGCGATCGGCCGGCTTCTTCACCGACCCGGCGGCCTTGCGCATCATCCGCGCGTCTGCCCGCCAGTCGCCCCGACCCGGCGGCCTCGCGCGTCATCCGCGCGTCTGCCCGCCGTTTGCTCTGACCCGGCGGCTTCGCGTCATGCGGTCGCACGCCGGCCCGCCCGTCGATCTAAGCCGGCCATCACCGCCCTGCTTCGATCGGGACTCCTAAATCACCCGAACCGGCAGCCTCGCGCCATGCGGCGGCCAATCATAGCCGCCCTGCCGCCCGCCGTCGCAGGCTTCATCTCGGACTCCGCCGCCACCCCATCTCCATCGAGCGGCGTCCCCGACCTCGCGTGCGATTGGATTGATCACCCGCCCGCCGCCATGATCCGTCTCATCTACGCCATGCAACCGACCTGGCCCGTCGGTTGAGCGCGCCTCCGTAGGTCCCGTGAAGATCGTCCCCAAGTTCAGCGCGTCCCTCCACCGATCGAGCAACAGGCTGCCGCTGCGTCGCCCCGTCGGGCCGCAGCGTCGCCACCCCGTGGTTCTTCTCCCGGCTGCACCTACCCACGTCACCGCTGCGTCGCCCCTTCGGTCCATAGTGCCGCGGCCCGCGGTCCACCGCCGCCCCGAGGCCGTCCGCTCCTGGTCGTCCCCGTGGCCGCACCGACCCTCGCGCCGCCGCCGCGTCGCCCCATCTGGCCGTAGCGGGCATGGCACGCGGTCCACGCAGTCGTCCCAAGGCCGTCCCCGCGGTTTCACCGGCCCACACTCCTCCGCCGCGCCGCCCCTTCGGGCTGTCGCGCCGCGGCCCACGGTCTCCGCCGCCGTCCCGAGGTCTTCCCGCCGCCGCCCCGACCTGCCCGCCGTCGCCGCGTCGCCCCTTCGGGCCGTAGCGCCGTGGCCCGTGGTACACTCCACCGTCACCGCACGTCGACCTCCCGTGGTATGCGCCGCGCCATCTTCCTTGGCGCGGAAATGCCACCGTCCGCGTCGGTCTTCGTCACGTTGTCAGGGTTTTCCAGCTACTTCGAGCACCGCCGCCGCCGTAGCCGCCCGTCCACCTCCTTTGTCTTCATCCAGCACCAACCCGTCGTCACCATCGTTGTCATCTACCCCAATCACTTCGTCTACTCCGACCACCGTTGGTGACATTGGCCCCGCGCCGATGGACGTCTTGCTCCCTCTGTGAAGTAAATCCACATTTAGGGAGTATGTGAAACCGTCGTCGAGTTCTTCTCTGCTGGCCCTCCGACTTCTTCGACATGGCGTACAGCTCGTGCAGGTCCCTCGTCTACGCATGACCGGTGCTGGCAACACCGATGTGTGCCTTCATCCACGACGTGTCCCCGGGCCTGGAAGGCCTGGTGCGACGCTTCGTCAACTTCGTCTTCATCCGTCTACGCATGCCCGGTGCTGGCAACACCGGTGCGTGCCTTCGTCTACGATGTGTTCCGGGGCTTGGCAAACCCGCCGCGACGTGTCATCAACAACATCATCTTCACGGCGCACCCCTATTTCGACACCACTGCGCTCATGCTAACTCGGCACCCCCTTGCGCCCACGGCTCCATGGCGACTTCCTCGACACCGGCGACCCTGACTCGACATCGACCACGACATTCTTCGCATGGCTACCTCGACCACGGCTCCACCACCCACGCTCTCGGCTACATCGACAAACGGCACAAAGGGCTACCGTCTTGCTTGAGATACTTCGTCGGTTTCCACTCCAGCCACGACTTTCGTGATGCATCGACCATTACGACTGTGGGGGGTGTCCGTCGGCTTGCCTTCGGATTCTTCTCCAGTCTCATCGTCTGCGTCGCTACCGTTGTGACTGCAGGGGATGTTGAATATAATGTTTATTTAGGAAACATAGGATAGCGTAGGATTTGTTCCTGCCTTGACTTGTACTCCTAGATGACCATATACTCATATATATATATGCTCATGAGGCTCAAGCAATACATTGAACGAACTATTCCACCAAATCCTTCTATCTAACAGTTGACACATGTTATCCCCACGAATTGTGTCCCCTCAGCTAGCGAACACGACAACAAATGTGCAGGCAAGTCGCTCCTGGAAACGTGTTGGAGCAGAGAACATTCATCAGCTCACTGATCATAAAGTAAATCTAGCCATTTTTCGGGCAGAGGTTGTAAAAGCCTGACCCTGAAATCCCAAGCCCGAGCCCCACTCTGGGCGAAATTAATAAACAGTTGCATTTTCATACTTAAAGCATTAATTTGGTCATTTTTAGAATATATATACCCTATATCTCTAATAACACCCTGTTTTTGAGATATTTTAGGCTTTATTCAGGACTAAAACCAGGGCCGGATCCTAGCCCAACTGCCGGGCTTTGGGTTCGGGCTGGGATGCCCATGTACACGTTGGCCCAAATGTGCTCAGTCCTCACTAGCTTCTTGTGCATGTACCTTATACTCCCTTCGTTCGAAAATACTTGTCATCAAAATGAATAAAAAAAGATGTGAACTAAAATACATCAAGATACATTCTATTTTATGCAGTTTGATGACAAGTATTTTCGGACGAAGGGAGTAGTTAATATCCTTAATCTCCACTTGGCGTTCAGCAGCTAAACCATTGGATAATTTCCCCGCAAAAAATGAAAAAGAAAAAAGAAGCACTGGGTAACCATCATGGAGGCACTCTGCTCAGCGTCAAGCATGACGGATGGTTGATCTTGGAGCCTGGAAAAAGTTCATTTTAAACTCTGAACTCGTAGAGGTCCGGTGGAATGAATCCCAAGTTAAAATCCCGATCGGTTGCACCCTAAACTATGCAATCCTAGTCTAAACTGAACCTTTGGGTCATTTTTCAAACAGGGATTGTCCACGTGTAATGGGATGATCGGGATTGGGGAACTCCTGGGCTGGCCCAGTTCACAGCAGCACGTGCTGCGCGTTACCGCTTCAGTTTTTTCGTTCATTATTTTTTTCTTTTTGGTTTTTCTGCTTTGTTTTTTTCATTTTTTCGTTTCAATTTATATTTATATTATTTTTTCCTATTTATGATTTAAATTTTAATGTTTAATTTTCCCTAGATTATACAAAGTTCATTGCGTGCTGCCAAATTGTTCATTGTATATTTAGGAAATGTTCATGGTATATTACAAAAAAATTCATCATGCATAAAATTTTCATCGTATATTAGAAATTGTTCAATGAATATAAAATGCTCCCTATGTTTTTTAAATTTGTTCATTCATATGTTACACAAATGTTCAATGTGTATTAGAAAATTGTTCAACGTATATTACAAATGTTCAATGCATATTCAAAAAAAATTCAACACATTATTTAATTTTTTTCCAAAATTTTCATCATATATTTAAAAATGTTCATTGTGTATAATTTAAAATGTTCAGCGTATATTAAGAAAATTTTCAACGGGTAATACAAAATCTTCGTTGCGTAATATCCAGAAATTTTCAAAAGAAGTTTGATACTTAAAGCTTCACGCTGTGAATACATCAGTTGAACTCACTGGTTTGGGTTGCAAGTTCCATCTTCTAACAAGAAGGTGGTCGCGAGTTTGAGTCGCTCGCTCAGCACCTTTTCTGTT
>NC_041389.1:630940260-630946913 GCF_002162155.2 Triticum dicoccoides
ACTAAGATGGCCACCAGTTTTTACATACTTTGAAATAATTTGAGCATTCAAAACATTACTGGATTTGAAAACAATATGCAAATTTGGAAAAAGTTCTGCGATTTAAAAAAAGGTTCACGAATTTAAGAAAAAAGGGAAAAAAAGAAAAAGGAAAGAATAGAAAGAAGGAAAGAAAAGAAAAGGGAGCAAGTGAACATAACGCATGTGGTAGCTGGTATCCTGTTGGTTAGTTGCATCGATCAGTAGCGATTGGCCTTCTGTTCGAGCCAACCTCGCGCCGTATTTTTTTATTATTTTTTTAACGAGAAAAGCCTAAAGCCGGACGGTCCAGCGGGGAGCAAGGGTCTGCGGGAGCTCCTATTTGGCGCGTTCGGCGCCGTGGAACCGAACGGGCGCCTACACGCAACATTAGTGGGCCGGCCCACGGACGAAAGAACGAAAGAGAAACGTCTGCCGACAAAAAACGCAAAAACACGTGAGAACCACGACTCGAACCTGCGCCACGAAATTGAAGGATTGCTCACCTAACCACTGGACCACGGGAAGATTACTGAATTATTGCAAACGCGAATGCCTTAAGTACCATAAAGATCGGCGCTAGTTATTACGCATTTGTGAACTATTCGTTTTTTAAGTCGGGTTTAATGAAAAAAGTTCATAAATTTTGAAAAAAGTTCATAAATTTTGAAAAAAGTTCATGAAATTTGAAAGTAGTTCATTTGTTTCAAAAAAAGTTCATCAATTTTGAAAAATGTTCATAGATTTTGATTTTTTTTATCAATTTTCTGAAATAGTTCATCGAATTTGGAAAAAGAGTTCATTGAAACTGAAAAAAAGTTCACCGATTTTGAAAAAAAGTTCATCAATTTTGAAAAAGTTCATCAAAGCTAAAAAAAGTTCA
Organism: Triticum dicoccoides; assembly: GCF_002162155.2. Lineage (NCBI taxonomy): Eukaryota > Viridiplantae > Streptophyta > Magnoliopsida > Poales > Poaceae > Triticum > Triticum dicoccoides. Next base: position 630,941,162 of record NC_041389.1, read on the forward strand.
TCGAAACTGAAAAAAGTTCACCGATTTTGAAAAAAAATTCATCAATTTTGAAAAAGTTCATCAAAACTGAAAAAGTTCATCAAAATTTAAAAAAGTTCATCAAAACTGAAAAAGTTCACCGATTTTGAAAAACAAATTCAACAATTTTGGACAAAGTTCATCAAAACTAAAAAAAGATCATCAAAACTGAAAAAGAAGTTCACCGATTTTGAAAAAAAGTTCATCAATTTTGAAAAAGTTCATCAAAACTAAAAAAGAATTCATCAAAATTGAAAAAAGTTCATCAAATTTGAAACAGAATTCATCGAATTTGTAAAACAAAGTTCATCACTTTTATTAAAGTAATAAAATTTAAAAAGTTCATCAATTAAAAAAAAGGTTCACGAAATGTGTGAAAAAATCGCGCATTAAAGAAAAACAAACAAGAAACTGAAGAGCAACGAAAAGAAGGAATGGAAGCAGATTTACACAAGCGGGACAGTGGCCGGTTGGTTAGCGCGTAACCCTCGCCGCGAAGGCGTCGCGTGTTCGATTCCCTCGGCACGCGCATTTTTTACGACTCCGAACACAAAAACAAATTCACAAGTGGGCCGAGCCCAGTAAACCTGGCTGCAGGCGCCCGTTTGCAGAATACTCATTAACGGGCGCCTGCAGCGGTAAATAGGATTTGCCAGGGTCTGCGCCCTTCGGAATTTTTATTTTTGAATGAAAAAAATCTAAAGACAAATCCCGGTTGATATTTGCCACGCCAGCGCTTTTATGCCTCAAACAATGCCAGGGTTCAATTTAGACCGAGATTGCATAGTTCAGGGTGCAATCGACCGGGATTTTAACTTTAATATCTCGCCCCATCTTTATAAGTTTAAGGTTTAAAATGGACTTCTTCTAGTTGACCCAAGGACGAAGAAGGCTGACCGGAACCCACATCGGAAAACATGGTAACAAAATCCAAAGACCGCTTCCTCCAGAAAAAGTTGGGCGGAGACTCCCACCACGTATGCCATACCTGAAATTTTCTTTTTCTAGAGAGAGAGGCCATGCCACGATTTGACAACACAGCTTTACCCTGCTAGCCTGCCCATGCCACAGGCCTGAACCCAGCTAGCAGTACTGCAGGCTCGTAGGCAAGCACGCTGGACCATGGTTTCGCTCGTAGGAGTAGTACTGGCTAAACTGAGTTAAAATGTGAGGGTGAGTTATTTCAGAACAATGGGCCTCGCTTGTCGTGAAGACAGGAAAAAAAAGCAAACGCTGAGGTCTTTTTTCCTTTTACATGAATGAATGCTGCGGTCTTCAGAAGCTGGAGTAGCAGTGCAGGAGCTGGACGAGCTCCGTTCGCTCAGCGTTGTCACATGCTACTACTACTACTAGCAGAGACCAGGCCAGCGGAAGGCACCGAGAAGGAGAAGAAAGGAAGGAGACAGGATAAGCAAGGTAAGAATCGCGAGAACAAAATCCTCTTTCGATTCAGTTGTCGATGGGGATGGGGGTGGGGGCTCATTCTTTCTGAAAATCCTCTTTCTTCTGTTCCTCTGCTAGTGCTAAATAGGAGTAGCAGTAACTCGGATGATTTTGACCGTCCTTTCCTTGGCCAGTTGGCCTTGGCGTGATTCTGAATGCGACATCGCATTTCCTTTTACTAGCAACATACATGCCGGTGACCAGCGCGGGGCGACGGCCGTGTCTGCACTGCACGTGCTCTCGATGGGGCCGAGGCAGCTCTCCAACACGCCGGAGAATCGGCCGCCGGCGAGGTGGTCTGTGCCGGAGAATCGGTTTTTCTTTTTCTTTCTTGCAGGTCCAGCACGTCGAGCCGTCAGTTGGCAGAGGGGAGGCTCCATGGGCCATGGGGAAAAGGATAGGAGGCGGCGTGAGGTTGGCGAGCTGGGATGAGAGAACTCGGGTTCCTGGAGAAATCTCTTGTCCAATCCATGGCGAATCCTCTTCTCATCGATTAGTTGTGGCTTGAATCAAAGTTCCTTTCTTCTAATCAAACTAAAAAAGAAAGAAAGAATGAACCTCTCCCTAAACAAACCCTAGCCACCACACAGATCTCTTCCTCGCTGGCGGATTCACTCGGTCTCCCTCGGCCCTGTGGCCAGTTCCACGTTGCGGCAGACGCTGGTTCTAGTGTCGGCGTTTATGTGGGATTGGGTCTCCTCGTCCTGTCTTCGCCTTCTTCTCCAGATTGATATATCGTGCCGTTCTTGTTCCCTGGCAATGTCCGGTTCCTTCCCGGTTGCAGTTACAGTGACTCCATGGCTATGGTGATTTGGAGCAGGTGATGTATCGAGCCAGGCTCAAGGCAAGCCATCAATATGTGCAGGTCGGGATAGGATGAGAAATTCCCCTTGGGCCGTTTGTAATCTTAGTCTTCTTCAAGGAGTCTTCTTGTAAAGCTTGGACTTGGTTAATATATAGCTTGTGCCCTTCCAAAACATGAAAAAGAATCAAGGTTTCAAATTCACATTGAGGAGTAATTTTTTTTTTCGAAAAGGAGGATTAGTATATAGCTTGTACATTGAGGAGTACATGAAATCAGTTCAAGTGCAAGTCTTCTTATTGTCCATGACTTAATGTCCTCTTACCACCAGCTATCACTCTAAATTAGTTTTGCACTGCAGAGGGGCTGCTAAAAGGATGGGCACGTCTTTTGGAAGCTCCAAGCTGCAGGATGAGCAATACTACAAGCATTTGGATGATGAAAGGAAGTATTTCTTAGTGCTTATGTTGGGTGATTTCCAAGATGCGATGGTAAGCCTGTTACCTACATGATGTTTCTACTATCTACTACTTTAGGTTGTGCGTTGCACTCAATTCCTTTGACAGGCAGACTATTAAGTTAGTTTACACCAATTTCCCACATAGTTTTTTTTGGGCAATTACAACTTTACAAGTAAGATCCAGAGTCATTGTCCTTGTTTTTTCTAAGATTAAGATACCGGTCAGGTAAGAGAAAGGCAAAGAGGACATACCTCGATTATAACTAGTGTCATTTGGATCTTGCGCATAGACTTTTCATCCACAAATCTATTTTTCTGCAGATTTTTTTATAAAGGTAATATATTGATATCAAGATTTTTCTTTCTGCAGATAATCCCACAAGAAGTTGTGCGGCGTTTGAAAGGTGAGATCCCAGGAGAGATCAAGCTAGAAACCCGAAATGGTTACAGTCACACTATTGTGGTTGCCAAGAACCAAGAAAAGCTTGTCCTTACAGTGGGTTGGCGGCAATTCATCGAAAACTATGATCTACAGATTGGTGATTCCTTAATGTTCAGATACAAAGGGAACTCTCAGTTTAATGTCATGATCTTTGATAAGCTTGGTCGTGAAAAAGCATTATCAGTTGTTCTTGATCCTTTTTTGCATCGGGTCCAAGACAGGCGCAACGAGGCACATGAAATCGGGTTAAATATTGAACTTCATTATTCACTGCTTTGTTTCCTGGTACCAAATTTCACTTGACATATATTTTGTACTGCAGGTCTTCTCAAAAGATGGATGTGCCTTGGGAAAGATGCAAGAGCCGGACTGAATATCACTACGCAAACTTGGATGATGAGAAGAAATATTTCTTGGTGCATATGATGGGCGATTTTCAACATGAGATGGTAAATTCATATTCAAATGCAGTAACACCCTTTTATCAGTTACTTTGTTGTTTTTCTGTATGCCAATGATTTTTGTACTTTCTAATTTAAATAATATGGAGATATATATTGCTTTAGAGGAGTACACCAACTATATGTAGTCTTTGCAACTTTTGGTTATGTCTCATGTTAATTTGATGCCTGGATTGAATCCAGCATGGTAGCACGTTTAGTAATGTTTGTTCACAAAAAGTGTCCTCATCATTTAAAGTAAAGATATGCTTTAGGCATTCACGTTGTTACTAAGATACTAGTCTTATTCATTTCCCTTGGTATGTCAGATATATTGAACAGATAGATTTGCTTTGATTATAGAGAGTATCTTTTTCATTGTGTTTACGGTCCATTTTTCAAACAAAAATATTGCTTGTTTCTCTCCAGATCATCCCAGAAGTATTTGTTCAGCGTTTCAAGTGCGAATTCCCAAGAGAGATGATACTTGAAACACAAAATTGCCACAGTTACGTAATTGGAGTTGCGAAGAACAATGGAAATCTTGTCCTTACAGTGGGATGGGGGAAATTTGTTGGGATCTTTGGTCTAGAGATGGGTGACACCATAGTATTAAGATACATTGGGAACTCCCGGTTTAATGTCATAATCTTTGATGAACTTGGTTGTGAGAAGGTATCATCAGTTTTTGTGGATCCTTCTCCGCCTCCTGTGCAAGAAAGGCGAACAAGTGCTACTGATACTGTGAAAAGTTCTCATTTTCGTCCTCAGGCCATACAAACGCAGGCATTTAGCATAAGGAAAGAGATGCCAATGGAGTCACGACACCTCCAAATGGAAACGGACAAGTCATGTCAAGACAAGAACACCGTGATAAGTACTTCCTCCTGCGAGTCATCAGGTCCCAGTTTACTATTGTAGCTAATATTTAGCTCTATTTCTTGGCACAGGATATTGTTTCTCATATTTTTATAGCTAATATTTAGCTCTATTTCTTGGCACAGGAGATTGTTTCTCCTCTGAAGAAGAATATGGAGTACGTGAAGATGAAGAAGAATATGGAGTACGTGAAGTTCCCGGTTCCAATTTCACCGTGAGGAAGAAGAAGGTCAGGCTATCTTCAATTCAGAAGGAGCAGTTGAAGGATGGTTACATTACCGTGAACAAGACCAAACTAACTCCAGCTCAGAAGAAAGTTGTGAAGCATAAGGTCCAGTCCATAGACTCAGAGATCCCCATCTTTGCTGCTGTGATGCGCAAGTCTAACCTTAATTCAAGATTCAATCTGGTGAGTTCCATTTTGTTAATGTGTGTCCTGCATCGTTCATGTAGCTGTCTGTGTAAACTATAAAGTGCTTCTTATGGAATATTAATGAAAACACTATCTCATAATGCAAATTCATAACCAGTCATCTCTGAATTTAAAACAGATTGAAGATTGCTTCCTAATATCGTACAAATTTAGGAAGCGCAATTTAACATGTTATTTTACAGAGTTTTCTTGCCATTATCTGCTAACTTTGTTGACTGTAAACAGACTTTTCCCAGACACTATGCTAAGAAATATCTCAGAGAGGAGCCAAGCATGTGTCTTCGGCGGCGGGAAAGGGAGTGGGGGGTGCGGTTCGGTGAAAACAATGGCGGTAATAAGCTCAGGATCGGATGGAAACAGTTTGTAGAAGGCAACAAGCTGAAGATGGGTGATGTCTGCCTCTTTAAACTGTTGACCGATGAGAGGAGAACCATGATGGTCTTTATCATCCGTGCGAAATTTGTCAATTACTGGGCACGTCTCCAGAATGATGCTGAACGGGAAGCGGCGTTCCGGAGAGGGGCTCTTGCTCATCAGGCTGATGCAGCGCGTGATCCTGGCTCAAGGTTGCTTCACATCGCTAAAACTGAAGCTATGGAGGACGATGTTGTTGCCCCTGATGGTGCCTGATCGCTCAAGGAAAAATCTGGCGTGGTGTGGGGGAAACGAGCGATCCTGTCGATCGTAAGGCCCCGGTTACATTATATAGTGGTAGAAACTTGAAACTGTTGTGGTGCTCGATCTACCTCTGTAATTTGCTCGTTATCTTCACAGGCCTGGAACTCCTCTGGCTGTAGTTTTTAGCTGCCTTTTAGTTTACTGTTGCACCTCTGGA
>NC_041389.1:630947131-630950142 GCF_002162155.2 Triticum dicoccoides
CTGAATATATTGCTCAAAGTGGCCAAAATGCCAAGTATTTGATCCAGTTTATAAGGAAAACCGGATCGAAAACCTTAACAGGTTGACCCCGTTTATAAGGGAAACCGGGCTGAAAAACCACACAGGGGAAAAAGATTACATAGGGTGAGCATATGGACGCCCCGAAGAAGGCACTACCTAGCCAGCAAGCCAAGAGACCACCATCATAAAAGTCGAGTGGAAGTGGTGTGTCATCGAGGAAACACAATACCAACACTAAACAACTATCCTAACGCACCACACCTGCGTGCATACCAATCCCTTGGCACAACAGAGGAGCAGAACAAATCAACGAGTGACCCATCACGAACCTTAACTGGAAACTCCGCCACAGCAAGCCGACACGATTAGCAAGGTGGGGAGGCATCGTTGCGTCGTTGTTGAGCAAAGATGAACCGAGTAGCACGAAGAGCACGAAGCTCACCAAAACGGACGACAGGCATGAGAGGGTTTTGAGCTAGCAGAGCACAGGATGACCAACCCCCAAGGGCAACGGAGGATGAATGGCGGCAAGGAGCTCCCTAGTGACGCCTTCAAGAAGGTGGACGACATCCGAGGATGACGCCGTCACAGAGCTTTCGCCTGGAGCATAACCGGTTAAATTCCCAGAGGGCAGAGCCGAGAGCTGCGAATCCGGACCGAGAGACAGGAATGGCACATGAGCCACGCCCCCAAGGGGGTAAGCGACGTTGGAGTAGCGCCGCCGTGGTCAGCTGACAAGGTCAGCGGGGATTTCTCCCGTAGCACATCCGTCAATGGTGGGCCGCCATCCAAGTGGAGTCGAAGGGCGACAGAGGACAAGACCAAGACCGACATATGAGGCGGATGGTGAACCGAGGAAGGACGAGTGGAGCAGGCCGCCGGTGAGGAGGGTGGAGACGAGGTGGGGCGGCGTCGGAGGTGGACAGAGGGCCGGGGCACGTGGATGTTCTTTCCGGCAGGGACTGGCGGTGGCGGGGACGGGGAGGGCGAGCGGGGTGGAGGCGCAGGACGGGATGTCGATGTAGAGGGGGGGGGGACGCCGGTGCCGGATCTGCGGCCGCCCGGCTTCGGTCGCACAGGAGGACGGGGGCGAGGAGGATCCGTGGGCGCGAGGCACATGGATCTGAGCAGGGGAGGCCCCAGATCCGACCCCAGCGCCCGCTACGGGAAGACCACGACGACATGCAGGCCACGGCGCAGCCAGCACCACCACGCGCCACGGACGACGCCCCGAGCCGTCACCTCCGCGCCAGAGGGGAAGCCGCCGCCGCCCGCCTGCCTCCGAGCGGCGAGATCCCGCACGGCCCATCGCTCTCCTCTGGCAACGAGACGGCTGCGAGGAGCAGCAGAAGTGCCCCGCCGCCACCTTCCCTGGAGTGCGTGTGGCCTTCGCCGGCGCCCCCTCGAGTGGCGGCGAGACGTGAGGGAGGTGGGATGGGGGAGCGCGGCGGCGCGACGATGGGTCCCCCGTGTCCCTCTTGAGAGAATGGTCCGGATGCTGCTTTTGTGGTCGCGGTTTATTTCGACCCGGTCCTTCATGGCCGTTTGGAAAGCAATGGATGTCAACATGCTTCTGATGAATTCTGATGTTGCGGAATTCCTTGAGAAAAGTGGACTGGTAATGTTTTCTTGTTGGTGGCAGCGCGCATTTTTGTTGTTGGCCGCGCTAGAGCGCCACCGTCCAGCAAGCAACAGGAGACAGACAGCATGCAGCTCTCGAATACGCAACATCAGCATGTTGCCCGGATGGGCGGTGGCATGTGGAGGCAAGATTTGCTCGACCTCTACCATGGCAAGATTCAACTATAGTTTAGGTTTAAATTTAGATTTATGTATAAACTTCTTGCCAAGATTGGGTTGAAGCCATGTTGAAACTAGGTTGAACTTATGTTCAACTTTATGCAAATTTCTGTTGAAGCTATGTTGAAACTAGGTTGAATTTTTGCAAATTTATTTTTACTTAGTTATATACTTCCTCCTTTCGGTTTATAGGGCTTATCTCAAAATTTTAGTTTTTCCATTTTATAAGGCTCAATTTGGTTGTTCCCCATCACATGTTCAGATTTCAAGATGCATTAAATCATTGCATGCAAGTATTAAGAGAAAATTAACCAATGCATGTACTTTATGCAGGCATGCATTACAATTAATACATTGGTAAACATAATTTTTTGAGGAAAACAAAAGCATTAATTGGGTGCTTTTGCAAACTATAAAAAGTATTCCACCACTCATCATCTACCTTGGTTGGTGAGACTTTTGAATTGAGCCCTATAAACCGGCAGTGGCGTAGCTAGGGGGTGGCCAGGGTGGTCCATGGACCATCCTGAAATTTCTCCATAGATTGCATATAGTGCAGTAAAAAAGTATTTCTTTAAAATTAAATAAGCTTATGTAAATGTTTCTATCAATGAACCACCCTAGTGTCTTGGGTTGGCTACGGAAAGGAGGGAATATATGATATTGGCTAGATTAGTGAAATTTTAGTGAAGTAAAAACACTCTTACCATTAAGAGTTACGATTCCACAGGTAAAGGATGGGTAACCATCAGGAGAGAAGCCTGCTCACCATTGAGCATGAGGAATTGTTGATCTTGTAGCATCACATTTGAAGGTTAAGGCCAACTCCAACACTAGACCCCATCCGAACGTCCGCTTTTGTTCGTTTGGGATGCGATTTGGCGGACGTCCAGAGAGAGGACAGGCGTACACGCAGAAGGCCTTTGGGACCCAAAAACGGCCCGGCCCGCCTCGCCCGAGCTTGCCATTCTGTCTCGCCCGCGCGCACCCCGAAGCCCCGCCGCGAGCTCGCCGCCGCCCTGCCGTGCATGCCTCGCGCACGCACCGCCTCGCCCCAGGCCGCGCCGAGCCACGCTCGCCCCTGGCCGTGGTGCTCATGGCTGCACCGTGCGTGGCCGCGCCGCGCTGCGCGCGCCCCGCCCTGTCCGCTGCACGCCCGCGCTCTTGCCTGCGTCGCGCCTGGCCCTGCC
>NC_041389.1:630950883-630979051 GCF_002162155.2 Triticum dicoccoides
CTCACCGGCCCCGCCCCGCTTCGCGCTCGCCGCATCGTCCCGCCCCGCACACGGCCGCCCAACCCGAGCGCACCGGACCCGCCCTACCCCGTGCTGCGGCGGCGCGGTTGCTCCGTGAGTCGCTGGTTCGTGGGCCAGAGAGAAGGCACGGGCGGACAGGAGCGGACGAAAGGGACGAGGAGAACGTCTGTTTTCTGTCCATTCAGGAGCATTCATGGCTCAAGTTTGGTCTGGATTTGAGGTTGAGCCGGACAAAAACAAACGTGAACGGACGTGCCTGTCCGTTTGGGTATGTCCGTTGGGTGTAAACCTGGGCTAACGTCGGGCCGGGCCGGGTTTCGGGCCGGGCTTGTAAAAGCCCGACCTTCATTTTTCAAGCCCGAGCCCGGCCCGAAGCCCGAAATACTCCACATTTTCAAGCCCGAGCCCGGCCCGAAATCAAGCCCGAAGCTCGAAAACCCGGCCCGAATGCTGTTTTTTAGTACGCGCACGTGCAAGCCTGGCCCGAAGCCCGAAAGTCCGGCCCGAAATACGGAAAAATTGAAGCCCGAGCCCGGCCCGAACTATCTTTCGGGCTGAAAAACAAAGCCCGAGCCCGGCCCGAATGTCAAGCCCGGCCCGGCCCGGCCCGGGTTTTTTGGGCCGGGCTCGGGCCGGGTCGTCGGGCCAGGCTGCCCATGCCCGGGTTTAGTTGGGTGCATGTTTATGTTTTATCCCATACGGACAAAACCGGACCAGATGGGTCGTGCAATGGAGATGGCCTAACAAGTGTCAGCTGGAGGAAGGTTGAGCTGAACGCCCACTATGTACAGCGGAAAACTAGCGAACCAAAGCAAGAAGTGCGTCCTCCAGAAAAAGGTTTGGCTGGGACTTCCACCACGTCTGCCATACATGCATTTTTCCTACTCCTAGTTGGAGTACGTACTTAATTTAGAGAGAGAAGCCATGCCACGATTTGACAGCACACCTTTACCTGAGCCCCTAGTCCATAGGTCTGAAACCAGCTAGCATAGCGCAGGCTCGTGGGAGAGCACGCTACACCACAATGGTCTCGTCCTGCTAGCTCGCTAATAAAATGATAATTATATATGTGCCCTGCATTTTTGTACCGGTTAAACTTAGTCAATTAAAATGTTAGTGAGGGTGAGTTATTTCAGGCCAATGGGCATCCGTTGTTGTGAAGACAGTGAAACAGCAATTATGCTCAGGTCTTGAGAGAGGAGCTGGACGAGCTCTCTCCGCTCAACGTCGTCAGATACTACGAGTAGCAGAGTAGCTAGCAGAGGCCAGCGGAAAGGCAGCGAGGAGGGGAACAAAGGCGGCAGGATAAGCAAGGTAAGAATCACGAGATGCAATCTAAGCATCGTAATCGTATTCCCAATCCCAGAATAACTCTCCGGGGTGGCTTCTTTCGATTCAGTTGGCGACTGGGGGGGATTGCGGGTGGGGGTGATTCTTTATGAAAATCCTCTTTCTTCTGTTTCTTTACTGCTAGTAGTGCTAAATAGCAGTAACTCGGATGATTCTGGATGCGACATCGCATTTCCCTTTATTAGTAACATGGTCAATACAAGTAGTACAGTTGTGCGTGGAGAGATGGGATGGGGGAGGGTGACGGCAAGGTTGTGATGCATGCGCATGCCGGTGGCCAGCGCGGCGGCCATGGTGGCCACGCCCACGCGCTCTCTAGATGAAACCCAATCCCAGAATAACTCCCCGGGGTGGCTTCTTTCTTTCGATTTACAGTTGCCGATGGGGTTGGGGGCTGATTCCTTGTGAAAACCCTGCCTGTTTCCTCTGTTCCTCTGCTAGTGCTAAATAACCCACACGATTTCTTGGGTGGTGTCTGCACTGCACGCGCTCTCGGTGAGGTCGAGGGAGCTATTCGACACGCCGCAGAATCGGCCGCCGGCGGGGTGGTCAGTGCCGGCGGCGTAACGAGCATCGGGGGTTTCTGCAGGTCACCACGTCGAGCCGTCAGTTGGAAGAGGGGAGGCCCCGCCCCCACGGGCCATGGGGACGAGGATAGGACGCAGCGTGAGGATGGCGAGCTGGGGCGAGCTCAGCTCCGCCAGACGAGAGAAATCGGGCTCCTGGAGAAATCTTCATTTTCTTTTGTCCAATCCATCTCTAATCCTCCTCTCATCGATTAGTTATGGTTTGAATCAAAGTTCATTTTTCTTAACTAAAGAAAGAATAGACCTCCCCCTAAGCAAACCCTAGCCACCACACAGATCTCCTCCTCGTTTGTTCGGGCAATGGAGGCGTCAGTGCGGTGGAATAAGTAACTCCGGCCCCTCCACGTTGGGGTGAAGCTGGTTCTAGCATCGCCGCATGGCGCGTGAATATTATTCTTCACAGATCCGATCCGTCGGGTTGTGGGGGAGGGTTGTCAAACAACAATGCTTATGCGGTTATGCCTTGGTTCGTGGTGGCTTCAGTGGTCTCGTCAATAAGATCCTGCGGCGGTGTTTTCGGCATTGATGTGGGATTGGGTCTGCTTGTCCTGTCTTTGCCTTTTTCTCCAGGTTGATTGCTCGCGCCTCATATTGTCGTTGTTGTTGTCCCTTGGCAACGTCCGGTTACTTCCCGACTGCAGTTACAATGACTCCAAGGCTACGGTGATTAGGAGCGGGAGTTGTATCGAGCCAGGCTCAAGGCAAGCTATCAATATATGCAGGTTGGGATAGGATGACAAATTCCCCTCGGGCCGTTTGTAGTCTTAGTCTTTATCAAGGAGTGTTCTTGTAAAGCTTGGACTTGGTTAATATATAGCTTGTGCCCTATGAAAAAGTTAAGAAGAATAAAAGTTCCAAATTCACATTGAGGAGTACATGAAATAGGGTCAAGTAAAAGTATTCTTATTCTTCATGATTTAATGTCCTCTTACCACCTATCACTATAAATTAATTTTGCACTGCAGCGGGGCTGCTAAAAGGATGGGCACGACTTTTGGAAGCTCCAAGCTGCAGGATGAGCAATACTACAAGCATTTGGATGATGAAAGGAAGTATTTCTTGGTGCTTATGTTGGGTGATTTCGAAGATGCGATGGTAACCTTTATGTGTTTTTCTAAGACCAATGATGTTTCTAGTACTATGTACTACTTTAAATTCTGTGTTGCAGTCAATTCCTTCGATGGGCAAATTATTCAGTTAGTTTACACGAATTTCCACATAGTTTTTTTTGGGCAATTACAAGTAAGATCCACACGAATTTCCACATAGTTTTTTTTGGGCAATTACAAGTAAGATCCACAGTCATTATCCTTGTTGTTTCTAAGATTAAGATACTGGTCAGGTAAGAGTCTAAGAGAGGCAAATACGACATACCTCCATTATAACTAGTGTCATTTGGATCTTGCACATAGACTTTCCATCCGAAAATATTCTATTTTCTGCAGATTTTTTTTGATAAAGGTAATATTTTTTTATATTTTTTTTTATCAAAGAAGGGCTTGCCCCCCTTCCGATTTTAAAAACCATTCTTACAGAGTTCAGACGAAAGACAAAGGTAATATATTGATATCAAGATTTCTTTCTGCAGATGATCCCAGAAGAAGTTGTGCGACGTTTCAAAGGTGAGATTCCAGGAGAGATCAAGCTAGAAACCCGAAATGGTTACAGTCACGCTATTGTGGTTGCCAAGAACCAAGAAAAGCTTGTCTTTACGGTGGGTTGGCGACAGTTTGTTGAAATCTATGATCTACAGATTGGTGATTCCTTAATGTTCAGATACAAAGGGAACTGTCAGTTTAATGTCATGATCTTTGATAAGCATGGTCGTGAAAAAGCATTATCGGTTGTTCTGGATCCTTTTTTGCATCCGGTCCAAGACAGGAGCAATGAGGCACATGAAATCGGGTTAAATACTAGACTTTATTATTCACTGCTTCATTTCATTTCCTGGTACCAAATTTCACTTGAAATAAATTTTGCACTGTAGGTCTTCTAAAAAGATGGATGTGCCTTGGGAAAGATGCAAGAGCCGGACTGAATATCACTATGCAAACTTGGATGATGAGAAGAAATATTTCTCGGTGCATATGATGGGCGATTTTCAACATGAGATGGTAAATTCATATTCAAAAACAGTAACACCCATTTATCAGTTACTCTGTTGTTTTTCTGTATACCAATTATTTTTGTACTCTCTAGTGGCTTTAGAGACATACACAAACTATATGTATTCTTTGCAACTTTTGGTCATGTCTCATGTTAATTTGATGCCTGGATTGAATCCAGCATGTTAGCACGTTTAGTGATGTTTGTTTACAAAAAGTCCTCATAGTTTAAAGTAAAGATATGCTTTTGACAGTCACATTGTTACTATGATACTAGTCTTATTTATTTCCCTTGGTATGTCAGGTATATTGAACAGACAAATTTGCTTTGATTATAGAGAGTATATTTTTTTTAATCCTGTTTACAGTCCATTTTTCAAACAAAAATATTGCTTATTTCTCTCCAGATCATCCCAGAAGAGTTTGTTCAGCGTTTCAAGGGTGAATTCCCAAGAGAGATGATACTTGAAACACAAAATTGCCGCAGTTACGTAATTGGAGTTGCCAAGAACAATGGAAATCTTGTCCTTACAGTGGGATGGGGGAAATTTGTTGGGATCTTTGGTCTAGAGATGGGTGACACCATAGTATTAAGATACATTGGGAACTCCCGGTTTAATGTCATAATCTTTGATGAACTTGGTTGTGAGAAGGTATCATCAGTTTTTGTGGATCCTTCTCCGCCTCCTGTGCAAGAAAGGCGAACAAGTGCTACTGATACTGTGAAAAGTTCTCATTTTCGTCCTCAGGCCATACAAACGCAGGCATTTAGCATAAGGAAAGAGATGCCAATGGAGTCACGACACCTCCAAATGGAAACGGACAAGTCATGTCAAGACAAGAACACCGTGATAAGTACTTCCTCCTGCGAGTCATCAGGTCTCAGCCCGCGAGCCAAGACAACAACACCGTACCCTTGCCAATCATTCTCATATTTGTATAGCTGATATTTAGTTGTTCTGTTCTCTTTGCACAGGAAATTATTTCTCCCCTGAAGAAGAATATGGGGTACTTGAAGTGCCTGGTTCCGATTTCAACGTCAGGAAGAAGAAGGCCAGGCTATCTTCAAATCAGAAGCAGCAGTTAAAGGATGGTTACTTTACCGGCCAAAAGACCAAATTGACTTCAACTCAGAAGGAAGCGGTGAAGCGGATGGTCCGATCCATATACTGAGATCCCCATCTTCGTTGTTGTGATGCGCAAGTGCAACGTTGTTGCAGAATTCTATCTGGTTAGTTCCAGTTTTTTTTAATGTGTGTTCTGCACCAATCATGTAGGTGCCTGAGTAAATTGTAAAGTGCTGCTTATGGAATATTAATGAAAAAACTATCTGATAATGTAAATTCATAACCAGTCATCTTTGAATTTAAATACAGGCTGTTTGCTACTATCATACAAATTTAGGAAGCAATTTAACATGTTATTTTACAGAGTTTTCTTGCCATTATCTACTAACTCTTTTGTTAACTGTAAACAGGCTTTTCCTAGACACTATGCTAAGAAATATCTCAGAGAGGAGCCGCAGTCTCTTCAGCGGCCGGGCCGCATCGGGATGTGGCCGGTGCGCTTTTGTGAAAACAATGGCGGTAAAAGGCTCAAGATTGGATGGAAACAGTTTGTAGAAGACACCAAGCTGGAGATGGGTGACATATGCCTCTTTAAACTGTTGAGCACTGAGAGAACCATGCAGGTCTATATCATCCAAGCAAATTATCGGGCAGGTCCCCAGAATGGCGCTGACCGGAGAGGGGCTCCGGCTCATCGTGCTGATGGAGCGTGTGATCCTGGCTCAAGGTTGCTTCACATCGCTAAAACTGAAGCTATGGAGGATGATGTTGTTGGCCCTGATGGTGCCTGATCGCTGAAGCAAAAATCTGGCCTCTGTTACATTGTAGTAGCAACTTGAAACTGTTGTGGTGCTATCCTATCTACCTCTGTATTTTGTTCGTTATCTTGGCAGGCCTGGGACTCCTCTGGCTGTAGTTTTAGCCGCCTTTTAGTTTCCTGTTGCACCTCTTGATGCTGCTCTTGTGCTCGCGGTTTATTTCTTTATCGTGATGGAAAACGATGGATGCCGAATTGATCGATATGCCATGCTGCAGAATGCTGATGTTGCCGAATTCCCTGACAGCAGTGGACTGGTAACGTTTCCTCGTTGTTTGGGCGCGCTAGAGCGGCGGCACCGTCCAGCAACAGGAGACAAACAGCATGCTGCATGCAGCTGCGCCAGATGGCCAACATACAGGGCACACGACAGCATGCAAGCAGCACGTACACCACCATGCATTTACATGCCACGCAACATCATAGGACACATTGAAACTAGTACAGCATAGTTTATGAATTAGCATGTAAATTTATTTAACTTGGTTTCCAGCGTGAAAAAACAGCCAAAGAAAGCCCACGGAACGAAGCAGAGAGGCTGGTAAAAAATGAAGGAAACATCAGTTTCTGCAGTAGCGTCGGCTTCAGTCGCTGCCGCGTGGACTCGGGTACAGGATGGACATGGTGGTGTTCTCGCTTTATCAGCTGGAGTGCCACCGTCCAGCAACATGCAGCCAGGCCAGATGGCCACGCCAGAACACAGGGCAGCATGCAGGCTCCACGTACACCACCATGCATTTACACGTCCCCGATACCAACCAGACCACCACGTCCACGTGTGCAGTTACCAGCAAACCTGCAGGAACGGAGGCATGCAGGCTCAGCTCATCAGTCAACAACGACGCTACAGAGATCCGACCCACCTATAAAACTGCCAACGCGAACACAGTCTCGTGTAATCTTTTGCGTCGTGCACCGGTGTGTTTATATAACAGAAGTCGGTTATACGGACGGAGTGCTATACTTTCAATTGACACCTATTACAGATTTACTACAATGATATACTCGTGCTGTGCATGATGTCATAGAACACAGCGTCAAGTTTCTACCGTGTTCTAATTAAAAAGACCACGCTTCGGTTGTTGTGAAGACAGTGAAACAACGAATGCTGAGGTCTTCTGTTCTTTTACATGAATGCTGAGGTCCTGGGGAGCTGGATTAGTACTGCTGGAGGAGCTCTCTTCGCTCACCGCGTGGTCATATCCTACAAGCAGAGTAGCAAGGCCAATCGGAGTGCAGTGAGAAGGAGAACCAAGGTGACAAGATAAGCAAGGTAAGAATCGCGAGATAAAATCTAAGCATTGTATTCCCACTCCCCGGGGTGGATTTTTTCGATTTACAGTTGTCGGTGTTGGGAGTGGGGGCTGATTCCTTGTGAAAACCCTGCCTGTTTCCTCTGTTCCTCCTCTGCTAGTGGTAAATAACCCAGAGGATTTTCACCATCCTTTCCTTGCATTGGGTCTTGGCGTGATTCTGGTTCCAACATCACATATCCCTTTCTCCATTAGTAAGCAGCGTCAGGTTGGAGAGCTGGATGATCTCAGCTCGGCCAGACGAGAGAAATCGGGTGGTCTCATGGAGATTTCTCTTCTTCTTGTCCAATCCATGGGCAAATCCTGTTCTGAACTTCCGATCGATTAGTTATGCTTTCTTTTTTTGGTTCAGAAGATACAATGGAGGCACCTGGCAACGTCCGGTTTAATTACCTCCCAGCCGCAGTTACAATGACTCCATGGTTATGGTGATTCGCAGCAGGTGCTGTTTCGAGCTAGGCTCAAGGCAAGACATCAATTTGTGCATGTCGGGAGAGGATGGAAAATTCCCCTCGGGCCGTTTGTACTCTTATTATCATTATTCGTCAAGAGTCTATGGGACATCTACACCCTATATGGAATTGTTTTTAGTAATTCAATAAAAAGTTAAAAATTATGAAAATAGTTTTAAAATAAACTTGACCTTTCATTATACTCGTGAGAAAAATTCCACAAAAATAAAATTCCCCTTTGACTTCTTTTCAAAAAAGGCAAAATTTTAGCCAAAATAGTGTGAATAGTGACATATAATAGCAAATAAATTTTGTATTTTTCACTATGAAGTCAACCTTGTTTTTTTTTGTGCAAACGTAAGTCAAGTTTATTCTAAAAATAGTTCTTAACTATTTTGATTTTTTGTTTAATTATTAAAAAAAATCTCCATATGGGGTGTATATACAACCAGAAACCAAAGTGTATTTGCTCTTTTAAAGCTTGGACTTGGTTAATATATAGCTTGTGACCTTGAAAAAAAAATGAAGAAAGGATCAAGTACCAAATCTACATCGAGGAGTGCTCCCTCTGTGGGACGGGGCTTGCCTGCTCCCGTCCCGTGCTCCCATCGGTGCTCCCGAAACGTTAAAATCGCATCGAACGGCTGGGCCAATTTTTCTTCCCCACGTCCTTTTTCTGGCGCAAAAAACAAGGAAACGACCATGTATCCCGTATTTTACTCTCCCGCAGGTAATACTCGCGATTGATTCTATATGGAAAAGGCCCGCACAAAAATCTGGAGGGAAAAGGACCGCCAATCTCACTTCTGCGCGCCAAAAAGCAGGAACACCCATCCCATAAAACAGAGGTATCTTAAATCACAGGAAGAAGAAAAATTGCAATCGCAGCTGATTGTGATGAATTAATTTCAGGGAGAACATCAACTATGCAAACATCAAGCAGACTGGGCCTCTATTGTCCCCTATGGCTTCTTCTTCAAGCACGGACTATGGAAACCATCAACAGAACAATGAATCTGAAGGACGAAAAGTAAGAAATCTGACTCATATTCTTCTTGATCTCTTTTCGTTGTTCCTGCCCTTCTTGTTGAACTGGTTGCTTTTCCCTGTTAACAAACAAATCAACCAATCATGATTGTATAAGATCTATTCAAATCTGATTAAAACTACTGTACAACCATGTAGACATACTGGGCATAGCAGTTTTGCACAACTTAGTTCGTTAGGTGATTCATGTAATTTCGACTGTACATATGCAAGAATCTGATATCCATTCACAACGTTCTACATGTAATAAAATCAGATGTCTAATTTTTCTTATCATTAATCTATATTAGTCTGAAAAAATTAACATTATGTCCATTTCCAATTGATTTAGATTCCGACTGCTGTAGAATAGTTTAGTTTCCATTTAGTATTCCAGTAGTGCGGCCTTCTAGACAAGACACGTAGTATGACTATGAGGATTAAAGAGTTACACTACATATGCATATGAACTAATGTGAATAGTGATTCATATAGGATGTGCATGAAACTGCTCCTAGCAATGCAACAGATTACAGTAATGAAAGGGTACCAAAGCTTGGCATGCAATTTTTATCTGAAGAGGAAGCTTACTCCTTTTATAACAAGTATGCAAAAGCCATTGGTTTTAGCATCCGAAGAGGGAGTCAACATAAAGTAAAGAATTCTGCTGTCATACAACAACGAACATTTACATGCTCCCGTGAAGGTATGGCCTGCTTGTATTTTGTTTTGGTTATGTTATTACTTTTGGATCACTAAGATACTTATTTTAATTGACAGGATTCCGCGCAGAAGATAAGAGAGAAGATTCTTTCAGTTACAGTAGGCCTGAAACACGATGTGGATGTAAAGCCCATATGAAGATAAGTCTTAAAGACGGATTATATTATGTGTACGAATTTGAGGCTGCACATAATCATAATCTTGCTACTGGAGACATGGCCTTATACTTAAGATCCCAAAGGAAGGTGACGGAAGCACAAATAGCAAACGCCGAGGTCGCAAAGTCTGTAGGCATTTCGAACAAAGCAACTATTGATCTTATGGCCAAAGAAGCATGTGGACTTCCAAATCTTGGGTTTGCACCCGAAGATATGAAAAATCTTTTGTACTCTAAGAGAACACTGCAAGCAAAAAAGGGTGACACAGGGGGAGTGTTGGAATACATGGAGAAGAAAGTAAAAGAAGATGCCAATTTTTTCTATTCAATTCAAATTGATGAGGATGATCTGATAACCAATATTTTTTGGGCTGACTCCAAAATGATCTCAGACTATGCATTATTTGGTGATGTTATATGCTTTGACACCACATATAGGAAACTAGATGATGGACGTCCCTTTGGTTTGATTGTTGGGGTTAATAATCACAAAAAAACTGTAGTCTTTGGTGCCACACTTCTGTATGATGAAACTGCTGAAAGTTTTGGTTGGCTTTTTAGAACATTTCTAACAGCTATGTGTGGGAAATATCCAAGGACAATTCTGACCGATGAAGATGCAGCAATGGCCAAGGCAATCAGTATAGTACTACCTCAATCTCATCATAGACTTTGTGTGTGGTATATGAATCAAAATGCTTGCAAGCACCTAGGAGGAGTTGTTGAAGAATACAAGAAGTTCAATGCTGATTTTCAGCATTGTATATATGATATTGAGGAAGAAGACGATTTTATATATGAGTGGAATAGAATGATAGACAAGTATGGACTATGTGACAATACATGGCTGCAAAGGTTGTTTGAGAAAAGGGAGCAGTGGGCTCTAGTGTATGGCAGAAATACGTTCTCGGCCCACATGAGCACTACCCAAAGAAGTGAAAGCATGAATAACGAACTAAAACGGTACATCAGTATTAAATATGACATGCTTACCTTTTTTGAGCATTTTGAGCGGCTAGTTGCGGATAAAAGATTTGTAGAGGTGAAATGTGACTTCAAGGCGTCACAAACTACTCCCAAGCTGATGGCAGAAGGTAGCTATGTTTTAAGGCAAGGCGCAACTACCTATACTCCAGCAATATTCAAGATGTTTCAGGAGCAAGTGCTTCGGACCCTGAACTATGACACATTTTTGTGTGATGGTACTGACAAAGAGCAGAGGGTTTATATAGTAAAATTCCATGGCACACAGCGTGAGCATGTCGTCAAATTTTATCCAAGCGAAGAAAAAGTCAATTGCAGTTGCAAGAAGTTTGAATTTGCTGGAATCCTCTGCTCCCATTGCTTAAAGATACTTAATATTAATAATATCAAGCGTATCCCTGAACAATATATATTGAGAAGATGGACAATTGATGCCAAAGTGCTCGAGATAACAAGCAATCGCAATCTGCATGATGATCTAAAAGCAAGAATGTGTAGCTTCTATAAGGACTTATGCAGAATGTTTATCCACATAGCTGCTCGCGCCGCAGAGTCGGATGAAACTTATGATATGGCTGCTAAATGCGCAGAGCAGCTAGCACGATATGTGGAAAAACAGTTGAAAATTAGAACTGATCCAGATCCAAGTCCGAATTTGGGTAACTCCTCAGTTTCACAAGGTATATGCATACAAGTTATATATTATGCTACTAGTTGCATACAGTATTTTCAAACTAAGACTTACATTTAACTTTATGGTTGCAGGTACGAACATTGACTCTAGTAGAGTTTCAAAACATAACGAGGGGCTTGAAAGGCCAAAAGGTATGAAGGTCAAGGAGAAGACTGCACGAGGATCAGCAAGGCCTATTGGTGGCTTGGAGAAAGCAAAAACAAAGAAGAAAAAGAAGATAGATGATTCTTTCCAACTACAACCTGAAATGCCTTTCACAAATCAAATGTTTGTGTATAACCCAATGTTAATGGTATAAGAAGTCTACCCATTTAACTTTCTCTCATTTTCAAAATTCAATGACTCTAAGCTTTGCTATTAATCTCTTAGGGTCATTTGGGAGAAAATATTGAAATGCCTTTCACAAATCAGATGTCTACACATAACCCAATGTTAATGGTATAAAAAGTCTACACATATAACTTTCTCTCATTTTCAAACTACAATGACGCTAAGCTTTGCTATTAATCTTCTTAGGGTCATTTGGGAGAAAGTATTATACCAGGATCAGCAAGATCCGTTGGTGGCTCGGAGAAAGCAAAAATGAAGAAGAAAAAGAAGACAGCCAATTCTTTACAACTATGACCTGAAATGCCTTCCGCAAACCAAATGCCTGTGTATCTACCACAGTACAACCAAACCCAAATGGTAAAAGAAGTCTTCTTTTTAACTTTTTTTCATTTTCAATCCTCTGCGACCTAAGCTTTGCTATTTACTTGCATAGGGTCATATGGGAGCTCCGGCCAATCTTGTACACCCCTATTTAGCACATTACAACTCAAGTCTGCGACAATCCATTGGTACCTCTACCCCTACGATGATGTCAGGACAAAATCTATCATTCTCCCAACAACAGACTCCTACAAGTGGTACCTCTACCCCTATGATGATGCCAGGACAGAATATATCACTCTTGCAACAATAGACTCCTATGAGTGGTACCTCTACCCCTGTGATGATGCCAGGACAAAACCTATCATTCCTCCAACAACAGACTCCTACGAGTGGTACTTCTACCCCTGTGATGATGCCAGGACAAAACTTATCATTCCTCCAACAACAGACTCCTACGAGTGGTACTTCTACCCCTGTGATGATGCCAGGACATAATCTACTATTCTTCCATCAACAGAAGCCAGCTTAATCGATGTTACAGATTTTTATCTCATGTATTTGCTTGCAATTCTATTAGAACCTATGAGTATACGACCATGCTTGCAATTCTTACTTGTTTATGTGACTGTCGATGGAATGCAACAATTTTTTTCTACCTTTCATGCACTGTAAATATTGTCAACTCGTTCACCGGTGTACTCCATCTAAAGACATGTCGCAAAACAACGATAACACCCAACTTCTGTGAAATCGATAACAGTATTGTGATTTCTAGTATGTCTACTGCTAAACAAGCAATATGAACTATGTTGTTGTAAGAATACTTTGCATCAGGTACAAACTGTAGTACGACCAACATCCAACGGCATAGATTTTATATCTAACCTCACAAGCAGAACTGTAGTTAATCACTGACAATGCCGGCGTTGACATTGTTGACCCACGTCTTCTGGCCTCATGCTGTCTGTAAATATCACCAACATCAGCTAATTAAAATTCAGTTCATTCAACCAGTAGAGAACATGATCAACATTTTGTGCTAGACAATCCCATCAGAGAGGGTCACTCACCGAGCATGGCGACCTCGGCGGGCGTGAGCAGAGTTCTCACCAATACTTAATGAAAGAGATGCTTATAGTACTAGCATACGCCTGCTCAAATAGTATCATACAAATGAATGAGTTGCAGTTGATACATATCCAGACTCAAACGTGAGGCTAGCATTAGTACAGACCAAACAGTTTCATTAGTACGTCTCACAAAACTACGGTCAGCTCAAGGCCTGTGAGATCTGCCGTCTTTCAGCTGTAGAATAGTTGACCGCCTCAATTTAGTGATCAGTAGCACGGCGTCCGCGTCCGCCTCTGCTGCTGCTTAGCTTCTACTGCTGCTATACTAGCAGGGAACACGCGCAAAGGCGCTGCCAGGAAGCCAAGTCGCAGCCAGCGACAGCCGCCACGGTCGCCACGGTCTAGGCGTCGGCGGCCGCCGCGACCGTTACCTCGTCGGTGATGGACACACAGCGCCGCCTCAATTTGGTCTGAGAAGAAATCCAATCAGCAGACAACAAATTAGAAGAAGGAAGAAACAAACTGGATCGAACAGGGAGGGGTCAAGGTCAGCAAGCAGGAGGAGCAAAACCAGGAGGGGAAGGTGGTCTTGAGATTGGAGAGGGCCGGCATCTGCGACGGGGGTGGCGCCACATCTGCTCGAGGCCATGGCCTAGGTCCGATCTGATTCAATCTTGAGCTTGTGCAATAGCTGCCTGCTTGGCTGCGGTGGCAAAGTGAGCGGCGGGGAGGGGCGGGGAAGTGCGGCGACGGGAGCGGAGGGCGGTCGCTGGATTCACTCGATGCCTTCGCTCCCCGCGGACCACGGTCGGTTGTCGGAAGTGAGAGCGAAAGGGGAAGAAAGGGGACGAAGGGGAATACATACGGGGGGAGGGGACGGAATACGGGAGATCCGCGAATTGTTTCCTCAGAAAAAATAGACGACGGGGAAGGAAAATTGGCCCAGCCGTTCGATGCGATTTTAACGTTTCGGGAGCACCGATGGGAGCACGGGACGGGAGCAGGCAAGCCCCGTCCCCCTCTGTGAAGTAAATCCACATTTAGGGAGTACAAGCACAAGTCTTCTTTTTTGGATTTTAATACAAGTCTTCTTATTGTTCATGACAGCATGTCCTTTTACCACCTATCACTGTTAATTAATTTTGCACTGCAGAAGGACTGCTAAAAGGATGGGCACGTCTTTTGAAAGCTGCAAGCTGCGGGATGAGCAACACTACAAGAATTTGGATGATGAAAATCAGTATTTCTTGGTGCTTATATTGGGCGATTTCCAAGATGCGATGGTAACCCTATTATATATCTGTGTTTTTTTTAAGACCAATGATATTTGTAGAAATACTTAGATTCTGTGAATTACAGTCAATTCATTATTTTTCTGCGAATCACAAAGATTGGACCACAAGTAAGATGACTAAATCTAAAGTAAGATCACATAATCAATTCAGTTAGTTTGCAAAAATTGGACGGCAAGTAAGATCCAGAGCCATTTCCCTTGTTTTTCTTAAGATTAAGAGGCTAATTGGTTTGCAGCCAATTTTTGGCATGCCAATTGTTGGCAAGCCTATTTTTGGCAAAGCTGGAAGTTGCCAACATTTGGCAAGTTTGGCTACCAATTGGTTGGTTGCCAATTTTCTGCCAATATTTGGCAAAAAACAAGTTTCTATCAATTGGTTTGTTACCAAATATGCATAACTCGCCCCGACAAGGAATTTGTTACCTATGTAATCCAGTACATAATTTACACGCCATGTGATATCATGGGCATAATTTACTAATTTAGAAGCACCATCATACCACTGCAATATTGCAACGTAGCATGCACAAGGTCATCAAGCATCAGGAAATTTCTTACAAACTAGCTTAATTCAGATTTGTGCTACACCAATGCATTCCAAAAGGCAAGACCCTCTAAACACCATTAGAGCACAGGAATTCCACTTAGCATAAGTGCATGAAAAGATGGGTAGACTACAAAAGCACTTGCCAAAAGAAAGCCACCAAACATGTCATTCAGATTGATGGATCAGCAGCTGCGCGATCGTTGCCGTCGTACTTGTGGGCGAAATAATCAAGGACCCAAGCATTAAAAGTCTGGACGCTTGCACAGTTCAGGAAACCATGGAAAATTTCTTGTTCTGGCTTAGCAAGATAGGTTGCTAACTGAATCTTCTCATTTGCTGGGATAGTTAGAGACTCAATGTGTTTCCGAAGATTGGCATTGGGGTCTGTAACTGCTATTGGCTGAATAGGTGCAGCAGATTTCACAGTTTCAGCAAGACTCACAATGCTCGCTGCCACATCATCATCTAACACGCTGGCTCGACGCGCCTTGACCTTTGGTTTCTTCTTATGTGGTGCTTTAACATGCTTGCGCTTCAGATTTGAGCTATTGCCTTCTGCTGGACTGTTGGGTGCAATCATGTCGGAATCACTAAGACCTTGTTCGGCAGTGGATGTGTGGTTGCTCGTTTCACTACTACCATCAGATTCCACATTCTCAGTTGCATCATTCACATCAATAGCTAGTGAGCCATCTGCATGAGACGAGTCACTAAACAGTTCTCCCAGGAGATGATAAAACTTGATGGAGTGAGTAAGGTAGTTAAATTTTATTTTCTGCAACATAAAGCAAAGCATGTCAATGCAATAAACTGTTTGAGTAGTCTGGTCAATTTAAAAGTGCACAACAATGATTATAAAACAAGTGTACAATGGTGGAGACCATATAGTCAATCAAAAGCAATATGATACTGTTCTGTCTTTTAGGCCCTCAAATCAATTAGAAGAGTATTAGGTGCCAGCCCTCCCACCATGCAGAAGCAAAGTACGAGGGGACATGTTCTACTGATATACTAGCATCAATTAGTCCTGGATCCTTAAGCAACATATTTAGCTTCAAATTTATGCAGATGTAAGGTACTGAAATAATCTGATTCGTGCCTGAATCTCGTTCCGAGTACAAGACAGAGAAAATATTAGCAAACAATAAGCACGTACGCCCTCGCATCTAGAAACAATAAGGACGTACATCCGCTTGTGGAGTCAGATGAGAGAGCGGTGATTGGGTACAGTACACGGGGAAAGAAGAGAAGTCCCGTGAGATTTGGGCACGAACTAACCTTGACTGCTCCGGTGGATCTGGCCCAGCTCGGCAGGTGGCCGAGGACTTCCCGCCGGAGTAGGAGATTTACGAGGTCCTTGAGCTTTTCTGGTCGCTGGCGGCGCAGGGGCAGGAATTAGGGCGAAGGAGGAGGACAGGGTTGGATCTGGTGGGGCGAACCGTGAGGGGAGAGCGGTGGGGGCAGGAGTTGGCGAATGGGGAAAGACAGGCCGCCAATATTTGGCTAGGCCGCGTGTTGGCGCGCCCACGGTTCGAGCCGAACCAATCGACCGCCAATTTTTAATAAGCGCCAATGGTTGGCTTGTCAATTTTTGGCTGCAAATCAATTAGGCTCTAAGATACTGGTGAAGTGTGAGAAAGGCAAAGACGGTACGCCGTTACTAAAATACTGGTCGAGTTTGGTCAAGTGTGTCATTTGGATCTGCGCATAAACTGTCTATCCGAAAAAAAATTTCTATTTTTTCTGTAGATTTTTTTGATAAAGGTAATATATTGGCATCAAGATTTCTGTCTGCAGATAATCCCAAAAGATGTTGTGCCGCATTTCAAAGGAGAGATCCCAGGAGAGATCAAGCTAGAAACTCGAAATGGTTACACTCACACTATTGTGGTTGCCAAGAACCAAGAAAAGCATGTCCTTACAGTGGGTTGGCGGCAATTTGTTGAAAGTTATGATCTACAGGAGGATGATTCCTTAATATTCAGATACAAAGGGAACTCTCAGTTTAGTGTAATGATCTTTGATAAGCTTGGTCCTGAAAAAGCATTTTCAGTTGTTCTGGATCCTTTTTTGCCTCAGGTCCAAGACAGGCGTAACGAGGCACATGAAATCGGGTGAAATACTAGACTTTATTATTCATGTCTTTATTTCCTGGTACCAAATTTCACTTCAAATGGCTTTTGCGCTGCACGTATTCTCAAAAGATGGAAGTGCTTCCGAAAAGAAAAAAAAGCCGGATTGAATATCACTACGCAAACTTGGATGATGAGAAGAAATTTTTCTTGGTGCTTATGATGGACAATTTTCAACATGAGATGGTAAATTCATATTCAAATACAGCACCACTCCCTTTTATCAGTTATCTTGTTGTTTTCCTGAAGACCAATAAATTTCTACTTTGTAATTTGTATTAAATTATATGTAGTCTTTGCAAATTTTGACCATGTCTCTTATTAATGATGCACGGATTGAATCCAGCGTATGGTAGCACATTCAGAGATGTTTGTTTGCAAAAAGTTTCCTCATAGTTCAAAGTAAAGATACTATGCTTTTGTCATCACATAATTCCTATGATAGTAGTCTTCTCTATTTTCCTTGGTATGTTATATAGTCGGATTTATTGAACGGACAAATTTTCTTTGATTATAGAGAGTATCTTTTTTTAATCCTGTTTACGGTCCATTTTTCAAAAAATATATTTAATTGTTCCTCTCCAGATCATCCCAGAAGGATTTGTTCAGTGTTTCAAGGGCGAATTCCCAAGAGAGATGATACTTGAAACACAAAATCGTTGCATTTATGAAATTGGAGTTGCCAAGAACAACGAAAAGCTTGTCCTTACAGTGGGATGGGGGAAATTCGTCGACACCTTCGGTCTAGAGATGGGTGACGCCATAGTATTCAGATACAATGGGAACTCTCAGTTTAATGTCATAATGTTTGACGAACTTGGTTGTGAGAAGGCATTATCAGTTTTTCTGGATCCTTTTCCGCCTCCTGTGAAAAAAAGGTGCACAAGTGCTACTGATACTGTGAAAAGTTATAATTTTCATCCTCAGCCCATACAAATGGTACTGCCAGAGTCACCACCAACGAAAAGGGGTGCCATACAAACGCAGTCATTTAGCACAATGAAAGGCATGCCAATGGAGTCACCACGCCTCCAAATCGAAAGGGACAAGTCATGTCAAGACAACGACGCTGTGATAAGTATTTCCTCCGGCGAGTCATCAGGTCTCAGTTTACGATTATAGATATACCTTCCCTTGCAAATCATTCTCATATTTCTGTAGCTAATACTTAGTTGTTCCGTTTTCTTTGCACAGAAGATGATGTCCCCTCTGAAGAAGTACGTGAAGTGACTGGTTCCGATTGCATCGTCTGGAAGAAAGTACGATCTTCATTTCAGAAGGAGCAGTTGAAGGATCGTTATATTACCACCCACAAGAGTAGGCTAACTTCAGCTCAGAAGGAAGTGGTGAAGCAAAAGGTCCAATCCATACAACCAGAGATCCCATTCTTTGTTGCCGTGATGCGCAAGTGCAACATTGTTTTAGAATTCTTTCTGGTGAGTCATTTTCTTTCGATCATGTAGGTGCCTGCTTAAACAGTAAAGTACTGCTTGTGGAATACTAATGAAAACGCTATCTAATAATGTAAATTCATAATCAGTCACTATCTCTGAATTTAAATACAGATTGGAGATTGCTTCCTAATATCGTACAGTACAAATTTAGCAAGCGATTGAACATGTTATTTGACAGATTTTATTGCCATTATATGCTAACTCTTTTGTTCACTGTAATCAGGTTTTCCCAAAACGCTATGCTAAGGCATATCTTAAAGAGAAGCGACACTTGTCTCTTCAGGTGATGGGCAAGGAGTGGCCGGTGTGGTTTCGTGAAAACAGTTGCGATAAAAGGCTCGGAAATGGGTGGAAACAGTTTGTAGAAGACAATAAGCTGAAGATGGGTGATATGTGCCTCTTTCAACTGTTGAGAGATGAGAGAACCATGGAGGTACATATCATCCCCGCCGCAAACGATGCCACTTACCGGGCAGGTCTCCAAAATGGTGCTGACCGGGAAGCGGCGTTCCGGGGAGGGGCTCCTACTCATCATACGGATGGAGCGCGTGATCCTGACACAAGGTTGCTTCGCATCACTAAAACTGAAGCTGTGGAAGATGATGTTTGTTGCCCTTGATGGCGCCTGATCGCCCAAGGAAAAATATGGCGTGGTGTCTAAACCGAGCATGCATAGTGCTGTTTTTGCGCTCTGGGGTTAAACGAGCGATCCTATGTGTCGATCATAAGGCCTGGGTTACATTGTATGGTAGAAACTTGAAACTGTTGTGGTGCTCGATCTACCTCTGTATTTTGTTTGTTATCTTCGCAGGCCAAGGCCTGGAACTCCTCTGTTTGTAGTTTTAGCTGCCTTTTGGTTTCCTGTTGCACCTCTGGATGCTGCTTTTGTGATCGCGGTTTATTTCGTTACGTGGTGATGATAGTGGAACCCGCTCCTTCGTGGTCGTTTGGAAAACAATGCATGCCAAATTGATGCCATGCTGCTGAATGCTGATGTTGCCGGATTCCGTGACGGCAGTGGACTAGTAATGCTTTCTTCTTGGTGGCAGGGAGCCAGCGCTAGAGCGCCACCGTCCAGCAACTGGAGACAAACAGCATGCAGCTGCCAGATGGCCACGCCAGGACACAGGGCAGCATGCAGCTTGCCAGATGGCCAACATACAGGACACAGGACAGCATGCAAGCACCACGTGCACCACCATGCATTGACACGCCACCACGTCCCCATGCCACGCCCACAGTTACCAGCATCCAATATTGACAGTCCCCCAGCAGAAAAATAAAATGGAATGAACAAGGAATGGAGGCATATGCAGGTTCAGCTCATCAACGACGCTACTGCACAGACCCGACCCATCTTAAATTACCAACGAAACACAGTCCTGTAACCTTTGTTCCAAACGATACCAAAATATTTTTATCTATGGAAATCTTATTATCCTTCAAAATCTTCGTCTTTTTATTCGCAGGTTCTTTTTATTCCTCTTGTATATTCCAGCTTAAGTATCTTCCTTAATTATCCTAGAAGACCGCGCTGAGAGACAATGCATTAACTCAAATAAAAAGCAGCTCACGGGGCCTCGGGTGTCATGAAGACAGTGAAACAACAAATGCTAAGGCCGTTTCTTTTTACTGTAACAAACAAACACTCAGTCTTCGAGAGCTGGATTAGTACTGCTGCACGAGCTCTCTCCGCTCAGCGCGTGGTCACATCCTACTAGCACTGGCAGAGTAGCAGGGCCAAGCGGAAGGCAGCGAGAAGGAGAACAAAGCTGACAAGATAAGCAAGGTAAGAATTACTGTACGAGATAGTAAAATCTAAGCACCGTAATCGTAGTCCCAATCCCAGAATAAATCTCCTAACGACTTCTTTCAATTTAGTTCGATCTCCATGGGTAGTGGGGGCGATTCTTTCTGAAAACCCTGTTTCCTCTGTTCCTCTGCTCGTGCTGAATAACCCAGACGATTTTCACCATCCTTTCCTTAATTAGGTCTTGGGCGTGATACTGGATCCAACATCACATTCACATATCCCTTTCTCCATTAGTAATGTCAACACAAGTACATTTATGCGTGTGTGGGAGACGAGGGACATGCGTCTTTCCTGTGGCCACGCCGTGTTGGTCTGGGGTCGAGGGAGCTCTCCGACACGCCGGAGAATCGGCTGCCGGCGGGGTGGTCGGTGCCGGCGGCGTAACGAGCATCGGGGGTTTCTGCAGGTTACCACGTCGAGCCGTCAGTTGGCAGAGGGGAGGCCCCATGGGCCATGGGGACGACGGGGGTAGGAGGCGGCGTGAGGGGTCTCATGGAGATTTTTGTTCTTCTTGTTCAATCCATCCCAAATCCTGTTCTGATCGATTTGTTATGGTTTGAATCAAAGTTCCTTTCTTCTAACTAAAGAAAATACTTTTCCCTGCAAAAAAAGAAAAAAAAACCTAGCCGCCCCACAGATCCATGGCAGATCTAGTTACCCACAATACTTCCGCGTCGGCTTGAGGCGGCGTTGGCGGTCTTGTAAATAAGATTCTTCGGCGGTGATGGGTCTCCTTATCCGGCCTTCGCATTCTTCTCCGGGTAAACAGCTCGTGCCTCGGATTGCTGTTTGCTGGTGTCCCCTTGCAATGTCCGGTGATTGATCCGGCCGAAGTTACAATGAATCCCTTACTCCGGTGATGTGGAGCAGGTGCGGTATGGAGCTAGGCTCACGGCGCGCCATCAGGAGAGGGCGAATAATTCCCCTTCGGCCGGTTTGTAGACTTTCTTCGTCAAGAGGTGCTTGGACTTGGTCAATTTACAGCTTCTTTTGAGAGGAAAGAATACACAACTTCTAGCCTTCGCAAAAAATAAAGAAAATATCAATGTTCCAAATTCACATTGAGGAGTAGTACATGGCATTGTGTCAAGTTCAACAACAAAAAAGAGTACATGTCTGCTTATTGTTCATGACTTCAAGTCCTCATACCATATATCATTGCTAATAAATTTTGCATTGCAGGGGGAGGGCTGCTAAAAACATGTGCACGTCTTGTGAAAGATTGAACCTATGGGATGAGTATCGCTACAAACTTTTGGATGATGAGGAGAAGCATTTCTTGGTGCTTATGTTGGGTGATTTCCGAGATGCAATGGTAACCCTATTATCTATCTGTGGTACTACCTCCGTCTCGGTGAATAAGTCATTCGCGTAGTTCTAGGTTGACAATTTAACTATCTAAATATGTGTTATATGTGACAAAATATATATATTTAGAAACTACATTCGTGTAGAAATCTAGTGATATACTTTTCATGACATATAACACATATTTAATTGCTCAAATCGGTGACCTAGAACTACGCGAATGACTTATTCACCTAGACGGAGGTAGTATTTTTGTAAGACCATTGATGTTTCCACTTTATTCTACTTTAAATTCTGCGCTGCAGTCAGATTCCGCATAGTTTTTATTTCAGCAATTACAGGTAAGATCTACACTCATTTTCCTTGTTTTTTTGTAAGATACTAGCCAGGTATCATAAGACAAAGATACACCTTGATTGTAACTAGTGCCTTTTGGATCTTGTGCATAAACTGTCCATCCATCCAATCTTTTTTATT
Organism: Triticum dicoccoides; assembly: GCF_002162155.2. Classification (NCBI taxonomy): domain Eukaryota; kingdom Viridiplantae; phylum Streptophyta; class Magnoliopsida; order Poales; family Poaceae; genus Triticum; species Triticum dicoccoides. The sequence goes on from NC_041389.1 coordinate 630,972,929, forward strand.
ATATCTTTCTGCAGATATTCCCAGAAGAACTTGTGTGGCGTTTTAAATGTGAGATCCCAGGAGAGATCAAGCTAGTAAGCCGAAAAGGTTACAGTCACGCTATTGTGGTTGCCAAGAACCAAGAAAAGCTTGTCTTTACAGTGGGTTGGAGGCAGTTTGTTGGACAGTATGATCTACAGATGGGTGATTCCTTAATATTAAAATACAATGGGAACTGCCAGTTTGATGTCATAATCTTTGATAAGCTTGGCCGTGAAAAAGCATTGTCGGTTGTCGTGGATCCTTTTTTGCCGCAGGTCCAAGAAAATCCCAACAAGGCACATGAAATCGGGTGAAATACCAGTCTTCACTATTCAGGCCTTCATTTCCTGGTACCAAATTTCACTTAGAATGGATTTTGCACTGCAGATCTTCTAAAAATATAGATGTGCCCTCTGAAAGATACAAAAGCTGGACTGATTATCACTACACAAACTTGGATGATGAAAAGAAATATTTCTTAATGGTTATGATGGGCAATTTTCAACATGAGATGGTAAATTTATATCCAAATACAGTAACACTCCTTTTTATCAGTTACTTCGGTGTTTTTCTTTAGACCAACGATTTTCTACTTTCTAATTTAGATTATGTTGAGTGGAGATATATAATGCTTTAGAGACATATACACAACTATATGTAGTCTTTGCAACTTTTGCTCATGGCTCCTGTTAATTTGATGCCTGGATTGAATCCAGAATGGTAGCACATTCAGTTATATTTATTTGCACAAAATTTTCTCATAGTTCAAATTATACCATGCTGTCAGGTATATAATATATTGAACATACAAATTCGATTTGATTATAGAGACTATATTTTTTTAATCCTGATTTCGGTTCATTCAAACAAAAATACTGGTTGTTTTCTCCAGATCATCCCGGAAGAATTTATTCGGCGTTTCAAGGGCGAGTTCCCAAGAGAGATGATACTTGAAACAAAAAATCGTTGCAGTTACATTATTGCAGTTGCCAAGAACCAAGAAAAGCTTGTCCTTACAGTGGGATGGGGCATATTCGTTAAAACCTTTGGTCTAGAGATGGGTGACACCATAGTATTCAGATACAATGGAAACTCCCAGTTTAGTGCCATAATCTTTGATACACTTGGCTATGAGAAGGCACTTTCAGTTGTGGATCTTTTTCCGCCTCTTGTGCAAGAAAGGCGCACAACTGTGAAAAGTTCTCATTTACATCCTCAACCCATACAAATGGTACTGCCAGAGTCACCACCAACGAAAAGGCAGCGACGCATCCAAATGGAAGTGTACGAGCCATGTGAAGGCAAAATCACTGCAATAAATATTTCCTCCGCCGAGCCATCTGGTCTCAGTTTACGATTATAGATATATCTTCCCTTGCAAACCATTCTCATATGTTTATGGCTATATTTAGTAGTTCTCTTTTCTTGGCGCAGGAGAGTCTTTCTCCTCTGAAGATAACCATGGAACACGTGATGTGCCTGGTTACAATTACATTCTCAGGAAGAAGAAGGCCAATCTATCTTCATTTCTTTTTGAAGGAGATTCTTTCTCCTCTGAAGATGGCCATGGAGGACGTGATGCCATTGTCAAGAAGGTGGCAAAATTAACTTCAGCTCAGAAGGAGCAGTTGAAGGATGGTTACATCACCGTGCACAAGACCAAACTAACTTCAGCTCAGAAGGAAGTGGTGAAGCAGAAGGTCCAATCTATACACTCAGAGATCCCCATCTTTGTTGCTGTGATGAGCAAGACCAACGTTGATTCAGGATTTTTTCTGGTGAGTTTTTTTTAATGTGTGTTCTGCACCGATCATGTAGGTGCCTGTGTAAAGTGTAAACTGCTGCTTATGGAATACTAATGAAAGCACTTCTCGATAATGTTGATTTGTAACCAGTCATCTCTGAATTTACATGCAGTTTGCTTCTTACTATCGCACGAATTTAGGAAGCAGTCAACGTGTTATCTTACATAGAGTTCTCTTGATGCCAGTATCTACTAAATCTTTTGTTCAAATTTGTGAACAGACTTTCTCCAGCCACTATGCTAATAAATATCTTGGAGAGGAGCCACACATGGATCTTCAGCTGCTTGGCAAGAAGTGGGGGGTGCGGTTCCTTGACCACCGTTGCGATAGAAAGCTTGGAAGTGGATGGAAACAGTTTGTAGAAGAAAACAATCTGAAGATGGGTGATATCTGCCTCTTTGAGCTGCTGAGCAATCAGAAGAGAACTATGGAGGTCTATATCATCCCTGCGAATGATTACAATTACTCGGCAGGTGTCCAGAATGATGTGCACCAGGAAGCACTCGAAGGCGGTTCAGCGCCGCTGCAGAGAGAGGCCCTTGCTCATCATGTGGATGGAGCGCGTGATCCTGTCTCGATGTTTGCTTCGCCTCGCTAATTAATACTGAAGCTATGAGATGATGTTACCCCAGATGGTGCCTGATCGCCCAAGGAAAAGCCTCTGGTGTCTGAACCAAGCATAACTGCTGTTTTTGCGCTCTGGGGGAAACGAGCGATCCTATCGATCATAAGGCCTCGGTTACATTGTAGAAAGTTGAAACTGTTCTGCTACCTGTGTATTTTCTTTGTTCTCGTATAGCAGGCTAGTCATGCACGCGGACTGGAACTCCCCTAGCTGTAGTTTTAGCTGTTTTTTTAGTTTCCTTTTGCACCTCTGGATGCTGCTTTTATGGTCGCGGTTTATTTCGTTATCACGAGGATAGTGGAGTCCGGTCCTATGCAGCCCTTTGGAAAAAATGAACGCCAATTGATCGATATGCCATGTTGCCGAAGTCCCTGTCTGATGGAGGTAGCCTGGTAACGCTTTCATGTTGGTGGTAGTGCTTTTGTTGTTGGTTCATGAATCGCTAGTGATGGTGATATGATATCATAGTGATTTTGTGTTGATTAGTGAATTGCAGTTCTACTTTCTCTTTTAAGGATAGCAGATCCCTGGTTTACTAGCTGATTACTACTTGACCTGCAAGATGATGCACGTTATTGCTGATCATACTTTTGAGTTTTGATGCCAGGTTGAATAAGTAATGTCATTGTACCACGTCTGAATCTCTGTTCGATTCATCTGTTCTTGGACTCGTTATCCACAAATTAGGTGTAGCAAGGTCCAACTTCAGCTTATTCATTTGTAAAATCTTTCATCCTGTTAATTGCTTGTGAAAACATAAGGGAGGAGCGAACCCTATCCCTCCCGCGCCGCCACCCGCGAGGCGGCCGGGGAGGGCACCCCGATCTCCTCCGCTCGCCCCCCCCTCCCTCCCTACTCCCCCTCGCCGCCGCCGGAGGGCGCGGCCGGGCGAAGCCCGGTCTGCGCAGGCGGCGGCGGGGCTTCCTTTGTCCCCTCGCGCGGGTGGTCAGACGCGGGCCAGATCCGCCGGGCCTGGGCGCCAGACTGGTTGGCGGGTGCGGCGGCGCGGCATGCTGCTGAGTGGTCAGCGACGAGCTCCTGGCGGCGGTGCGGCGGGCGTCATGGGGGTGGTTCTCGCCTCTTGTTGGGCTGCCCTTCTCTGCTGATGGCGGTGATGCGGCCAGCGCCGGCGACGGATGGAGAGGGTCGTGGCGGCGCGGGATGCGGGCGGCCCCCCTGCCGTGACCTGCGTCAGGTGGTGGGGGCGGCGCTGCAAGAGGTGGCTCCGGCGACGGTTCCTGGCGGCGGGGCGTTCCGGCGTCATGCCGGTGGTGCGGGTCAGGGTGCTGGACCCTCTGGAGGCCTTCTTCGGCGGCGGGTGCGATCGATCTGGCGGACCTCGCCGGCGGACGGGTGGCTGCATCTTCCTCGCATGGGTCTGGCCGGTGGCCGTGCTAGGGCGTCAGGGGTGATGCAGGGGAGGCTGCTGGAGGGACGGGTAGACCGACTACCTGTCACCGGTGCAGGGGTGCGCCGGTCCGGACGAGCTCCGCTCCCCCTCCCCTTTTCCAAGCCTCGCGCCTCCTAGCTGCAGACCGGTGTTCGGGGCGGGTCGGTCACCGGCGGTACTGTTGGTGCTTGGGTTCTACCGATTGACTCAAAGCCCGTCCCTTTGTTGGTCTTCGGAGTGTCTGGATGCAGGGCGGCGGCCTTGGTGGCGGGAGCTGCGGGCTCGTGGGCGGAGCTTGTGGCTCGGGTGCGGGCGGCTCGCTGTCATGGTTGCGTGGGCGGCATGGGGCGGGCTCTCGACGTTCTATGGTGGTGGTGCGGCCGACGCTCTCGTGTTTGGCCGTACGCTAGGCGGAGGCGGAGGGTGGTGGCCCGGGGTGAAAACCTCGTCTGGCTCTTGCCAGACCAATGGCGGCGGCGTCCATGCGTCGTTTCCTTCTTGAAGGCTCCATTGCGGTGGCCCTGCGTCCTTCGTGTTACTCCGGGTGAAAACCTCGATTCAGTGGATCGGGCGGTGGCGGCTCTACGGTGTCATTTCTTTCCTGGAAGCACCGCTTTGGAGGCCCTGGTTCGTCGAGTGTCGGCTTCGTCCCCTCGCGGTGACTTGTTCACGGAGGAGAGCTCCTTAGATCCTTAGCTATGCTCTATCTGTCTACTAGTTGTCTGCTTTGGAGCTTTTGGAGTAGTGTTGTTGTACGTCAGCTTCCTTGTATGTGCCTTGGGTGTTTGGTGTTGGGTGGTTTGCGGCATGTAGATCGTGTTTTATATATAAAGCGGGGCAAAAGCCTTTTTCGATAAATCTTTCATTACCCCGTGAAAGTTTAGATGTAACGGCAAAGGCCACCTGAAAAACTTTCATTCAAGTGCCACAAAAGTGGGAAGATCGCTACAGGTTCACTCGGTGCGTGTAGCAGTAGCCGTATCCAGCAACGCGACTGAAGGAGCGCCGCAAAACTTTGCACCCAAGCTTCGAGAATTGTCAACCTGGAGGAGCGCCATGTCCGAAGGAGGACAGCAAGAGTGTTGCGAGCGTCCACAGATGGACTTGAAACAAGGACTTTTTTTTGACCAGCAAGCCCGGGGGCTTTTTATTCCTTGTCAAATATTGTTACATCGTTTATAAGTGGCTGCATGGATCCCAAATAACTTGCTTGAAAGATCTGGGCGTGGTAGGACTGGCTGATGGCTCTGGCGACTGGCGACTGCTCGGGCGGCGCCCCTGGCGGCCCGGATGCTGCGGCTGCCCCGCTGCCGCTCCTCCCTCCGTCCCCCTCGCCGGCGCCCGCCGCCCCTGCCCCTCCGCCGACCCCCCCTTCTGGCTCTCCGCGGGTGATGTGGGCGGACATCGCCAAGGCTGACGACGTCGCCGCTGGTCGCCCCGTCGTGTGTCGGGACCGTGTCCCTCCCAAGGCCCCGCCGCGGCTGCTGCCCGACCTCGCCGGTAGCCTTACTCCCAGGGGTGGGAGTTCGGCCGCCCGCGGGTCGGAGCGGCGCCGGCGCCTGCCTTCGGCCGCCTCGTCGGCGCAGGGGATGCAAGGCTCGACCTTGGGGTCCGGGATGTCCTCCCGGCGGTGCCGCGCTGGCTGCTGGGGTGTGGCCGGCCGAGCGGACCGTGGTCCGGCTCTCGCCTCCTGGAAACCGTCGTCCCTGGCCATGCCCCCCTCTGCGCCGGCCCGATCGTCTCCAGCGACCCCGCCCGAGCTCGCTCCGGTTCTCTCCCGTCGTGCTCCCTTTTGGCCCTTCTTCCCTTCCCGCGGTTCCTCCGGACCCCATCCTTCGGGTCGCTACCCCGCCCCACCATCCCCTCGCTGTCCACGTCCTTCCGCGCCGGCGGTCTCCGCGACGGCGATGCGGGAAACCCTACCCCCCGCCTGGCCACCCCGGGGCGCTCGTACCGGGCTGCGGTGCTCCTGGGCCGGCCGCTGGACCTGCCTACGGGCCCCCTCCCCAAGCCGATGGTCCTGGGTGCGGCCCGGGGAGTGCTGGACGCTGCGGCTGGGATGGGCCAGCTCGGTGGGCCGGCACTGCCCCGCTCGGCCCAGGCTTGTCCACCGTTGGCCTCGGGCCCATACAGGCGATCTATCTGGCCCATTGTAGGGTTCTCTCGCCCCCGATTCCTCCCACCCCCCCACCCGCGCCGCCTTCCCTCCGTCTCGCCCTGGTTCACACTGTACCGCCCCGATCCTTGCCCACCGGCGCCGCCATCCTCCCCACGCCCCCCTC
>NC_041389.1:630979294-630981502 GCF_002162155.2 Triticum dicoccoides
CCCCCTCGCACCTCCCCCCACCCCTGACCATGACTCGGGAGTGGGGAGACGACGCGGGGCGCCCCAAGCGGTGGGCGGACGATCGCCAGGACCCTCCCCGCCCCTCCCCCGACGGCCACCGGCGCGAGGCCGACCTGCGGCAGCAGCTCTCCTCCCGGTCGGCTCGGCTCTCTCCGGCTCGCGACTCCCGCCGCTCGTCCCCCCGCTCTTCGCGTCGATCCCTGGCCCCCGACGACCGCCGCTCGCGCTCCCCTACCCGCCGCCCCTCTCCTCGGGCGGAGTCGCCGGACCGCGGTCGATCACCAGCCCGGGAGACTCGGCCGTCCTCTCGGCGGCGGTCCTCCTCGCCTGCCCGTCGCCGGGACCGGTCCCCCTCCCCGCCGCGCCCGCTGCCTGTCGACAACTCCACTGGCGCCCCTGCCTCCCGTCGCTACCAGCCCCCCCGCTCCCAGGCTGCGTTTCCGTTGTCTAACAGCGGCAATGGCAACCGGGGGCGCCAGGGCCCCAAGAAGAAGAAGAAGGGCCCTCCGCGCCCTTAGGCCGCCGCCTCCACCGCCGCCGCAGCTCCTCCTCCGGGCGCCACCGCCTCTTCCATCGGCCAGCCGTGCTTCAACTACGGCTTGACCGGGCACTTCCAGGTGGTGTGTCCCAACCCCCCGACGTTCTACCTATGCAAGGATCCCAGGAACCCCATGATTCTCTGTCCGGATCGCCCGGTGACGGAGGAGATCATGATGTACGGCCACGTCATCGAGGACATGGCCTTCTTCCACATCGAGGTTCCTGAGATCCCCCCGCCATCTCCCTCGCTGCTGGCGGTGGTGACGGTTGTGGGCGAGGCCGTCGCCACCCCGGAGCTTATTGAGGCGGAGCTCAACCACTTGTGCAGGTGCTCGTGGGATTGGCAGGTGACCCCCACTGCCCCCAGCACCTTCTCGGTGATCTTCCCCGACGCTTTGAGCATGGGATTCTGTACTCGCAGCAACAACATCACCCTGGCTCTCAACGACATCGTGGTGAACATTTCTGAGCCGCAGTGGGACCCCAGATGTGGCCCGGTCCGAGCGGGTCATCCGCAGTATGTCCAAGATCCTTGGCAAGGTGGTGGTGGTCGACGAGCTCTCCCTGCGCAAGGAGGAGGAGGTCCGGGTCAAGGTGAAATGCCTGGACTCCTCCAAGCTCCAAGTCACGATCCGAGTCTTCTTCAACAACGATGGCTACGACTTCAAGATCTGCCCCGAGCCTCCGACCCACGTCGGCCGCCCCCGCCTCTCTGTTGGCAGTCACATGGGGGGTGGCCCAGCTGATGCCGACGACTCCCACCATCGTCGCTCGCGCAACTCCCGCTTCGACGACCCTGCTGAGGACGAGGACGAGTCGGAGCACTCCCGCTCCCCTTCCCGGGAGCCCTCCAACCCACCAGCGGGGCGGGGCGGGTCTGGGGCTGGGCGCACTCGAGTGTCGGCCGCTGACCTCGCGGTGGCCCTCCGCCTGGCCACTCCGCTGGTCATGCCTCCTCTATCTCCGCCGGCGTCGGCCAGTGACATCTCCAGCGTGGGTCTCCTCGTCGCCCCTCCATCGTCACCTTGCTCCCCCTGCGGCGTCTCCGCCCGTCGCCCCTCGCCGTCGGGGACGGACCCCCCGCCCACCGTCGGCTCGACCTCCCCAGGCTCCTCTGGGGTTGGCGGCGGTGGGGTTCCCGCCGCCCCTGCCCTGTCTCCCCCACCCGCGGGGGTCGCAGTCGGAGTCACCTTGGAGCTTGCCGGCCCGCTCCCCTCGCCGGTGCCGACTGACGCCCACTTCTCCTCGCCGACTTCCCCTAACACCTCTGTGGCTGTGGACGTCTCCTCCCCGGCCTTTGTGCACCCCCCTCCGACGGTGGCGTACGCCAGGAGGCCCCGCTCCACCTCGACGCCAGTGACGTCCTCCCGCCGCAGCGCCTGCCTCGATGCGGCACGGTCGGGTGACTCCCCCGCGCCGTCCATCGCCGAGCGTGCGGAGCTCTGCGCGGCGGTCCGAAACCTCGAGTCAGGTGCGGACCCCGTCCTCCCCAGTTCTTCTAGTTGTTCTTTTTCCAAACTTGAGGCTGCTCCACTTGGCCACCTCGCCAAGGTGCCCAATGACTCGGCCATTGTTTTCAGGGGGGAAGTCGGTCCCCCCTTAGAACAGATTGCGGCCATTAGGGCCCGGGAGATCCTCGACGGCAGG
>NC_041389.1:630981779-631013234 GCF_002162155.2 Triticum dicoccoides
GGTGGCCGACGGGATGATCCGTGGACGCACTCGTTCAAGCACGGCTGCCCTCCGCGCTCAAAGCGCTTCCCGTGTCCTGGGGTCAAGCAGCCCCCCGATGGGGGCTTAGATGCGGGCCCTTTTTTGGAACATCCGCGGCTTTGGCCATGATGGTCGTCGCCGCCAACTCATTGAGTAGATCCGTGACGAACACATTGACATCGTGGCCATCCAGGAAACCCTGCGTTCTGAGTTCGCCCTTCAGGAGCTTGAACGCCTTAGCTCCCACCTCTTCACTTGGCACTGGCTCCCATCTAGTGGGACCTCAGGCCACTCTGGTGGCATCCTCTTAGGGGTAAAGGATGCCACCTTTGAGGTGGGTGGCATGGACAGGGGCAAATTCTTTGTTAGTATGGAGATCTTCGAGCGCGCCCTGAATTTCAAATGGGAGGCGATTATTGTTTACGGACCGGCGGATCACCGCCGTGTTGGGGAACGTAGCAGAAATTTAAAATTTTCCTACGTGTCACCAAGATCTATCTATGGAGAGACTAGCAACGAGGGGAAGGAGAGTTCATCTACATACCCTTGTAGATTGCTAAGCGGAAGCGTTCAAGTGAACGGGGTTGATGGAGTCGTACTCGTCGTGATTCAGATCACCGATGATCCTAGTGCCGAACGGACGGCACCTCCGCGTTCAACACACGTACAGCTCGACGATGTCTCCCACGCCTTGATCCAGCAAGGAGAGAGGGAGAGGTTGAGGAAGACTCCATCCAGCAGCAGCACAACGGCGTGGTGGTGATGGAGGAGCGTGGCAATCCTGCAGGGCTTCGCCAAGCACCTACGAGAGAGGAGGAGGTGTCACGGGAGGGAGGGAGGCGCCAAGGGCTCATGTATGGATGCCCTCCCTCCCCTCCACTATATATAGGGGCAGGGGAGAGGGGGGAGGCGCAGCCTTGCCCCTTCCTCCAAGGAAGGGGTGCGGCTAAGAGGGGGGGAGGAGTCCATCCTCCCCAAGGCACCTCGGAGGTGCCTTCCCCTTTTAGGACTCTCCCCTTTTTTCTATATCTTGGCGCATGGGCCTCTAGGGGCTGGTGCCCTTGGACCATGTAGGCCAAGGCGCACCCCCTACAGCCCATGTGGCCCCCCGGGGCAGGTGGCCCCACCCGGTGGGCCCCCGGGACCCTTCCGGTGGTCCCGGTACAATACCGATGACCCCGAAACTTGTCCCGATGGCCGAAACAGGACTTCCTATATATAAATCTTTACCTCCGGACCATTCCGGAACTCCTCGTGACGTCCGGGATCTCATCCGGGACTCCGAACAACATTCGGTAACCACATACAAACTTCCTTTATAACCCTAGCGTCATCGAACCTTAAGTGTGTAGACCCTACGGGTTCAGGAGACATGTAGTCATGACCGAGATGTTCTCCGGTCAATAACCAACAGCGGGATCTGGATACCCATGTTGGCTCCCACATGTTCCACGATGATCTCATCGGATGAACCACGATGTCAAGGACTCAATCAATCCTGTATACAATTCCCTTTGTCTAGCGGTATGGTACTTGCCCGAGATTCGATCGTCGGTATACCGATACCTTGTTCAATCTCGTTACCGGCAAGTCTCTTTACTCGTTCCGTAACACATCATCCCGTGATCAACCCCTTGGTCACATTGTGCACATTATGATGATGTCCTACCGAGTGGGCCCAGAGATACCTCTCCGTTTACACGGAGTGACAAAATCCCAATCTCGATTCGTGCCGACCCAACAGACACTTTCAGAGATACCCGTAGTGTACCTTTATAGCCACCCAGTTACGTTGTGACGTTTGGCACACCCAAAGCACTCCTACGGTATCCGGGAGTTGCACAATCTCATGGTCTAAGGAAATGATACTTGACATTAGAAAAGCTTTAGCATACGAACTACATGATCTTGTGCTAGGCTTAGGATTGGGTCTTGTCCATCACATCATTCTCCTAATGATGTGATCCCGTTATCAATGACATCCAATGTCCATGGTCAGGAAACCGTAACCATCTATTGATTAACGAGCTAGTCAACTAGAGGCTTACTAGGGACATGGTGTTGTCTATGTATCCACACATGTATCTGAGTTTCCTATCAATACAATTCTAGCATGGATAATAAACGATTATCATGAACAAGGAAATATAATAATAATCAATTTATTATTGCCTCTAGGGCATATTTCCAACAGTCTCCCACTTGCACTAGAGTCAATAATCTAGTTCACATCGATATGTGATTAACACTCAAGGTCACATACCCATGTGACTAATACCCAAAGAGTTTACTAGAGTCAATAATCTAGTTCACATTTACCATGTGATTAACACTCGATGAGTTCTGGGTTTGATCATGTTATGCTTGTGAGAGAGGTTATAGTCAACGGGTCTGAACCTTTCAGATCCGTGTGTGCTTTACAAATCTCTATGTCATCTCCTAGATGCAGCTACCACGTTCTATTTGGAGCTATTCCAAATAACTGTTCTACTTGGAGCTATTCTAAATTGTTGCTCCATTATACGTATCCGGTATCTCTACTCAGAGCTATCCGGATAGGTGTTAAGCTTGCATCGACGTAACCCTTTACGATGAACTCTTTTACCACCTTCATAATTGAGAAAATTCCTTAGTCCACTAGTTACTAAGGATAACTTTGACCGCTGTCCTGTGATCCATTCTTGGATCACTCTTGTACCCCTTGACTGACTCATGGTAAAGCACTCTTCAGGTGCGGTACACAGCATAGCATACTGTAGAGCCTATGTCTTAAGCATAGGGGACGACCTTCGTTCCTTTCTCTCTATTCTGCCATGGTCGAGCTTTAAGTCTTAACTTCATACCTTACAACTCAGGCAAGAACTCCTTCTTTGACTGATCCATCTTGAACACCTTCAAGATCACGTCAAGGCATGTGCTCATTTGAAAGTACTATTAAGCGTTTTGATCTATCCTTATAGATCTTGATGCTCAATGTTCAAGTAGCTTAATCCAGGTTTTCCATTGAAAACACTTTCCAAATAACCCTATATGCTTTCTAGAAATTCTACGTCATTTCTGATCATTAATATGTCAACAACATATACTCATCAGAAATTCTATAGTGCTCCCACTCACTTCTTTGGAAATACAAGTTTCTCATAAACTTTGTATACACCCAAAATCTTTGATCATCATCAAAGCATACATTCCAACTCCGAGATGCTCACTCCAGTCCTCAGAAGGATTGCTGGAGCTTTGCATACTTATTAGCATATTTCAGGATAGACAAAACCTTCCGGTTGTATCACACACAACCTTTCCTCAAGAATCGTCGAGGAAACAATGTTTTGACATCCTATCTGCAAGATTTCATAAATAATGCAGTAATTGCTAATATAATTCCAACAGACTCTTAGCATCGCTACGAGTGAGAAAGTCTCATCGTAGTCAACTCCTTGAACTTGTCGAAAAACATCTTAACGACAAGTCGAGCTTTCTCAATGGTGACACTTACCATCATTGTCTGTCTTCCTTTCAAAATCCATATGTACCTAACAGCCTTACGACCATCAAGTAGTTCTTCCAAAGTCTACACTTTGTTTTCATACATGGATCCTCTCTCGGGTTTTATGGCCTTGAGCCATTTATCGGAATCCGGGCCCACCATCGCTTCTCCATAGCTCGTAGGTTCATTGTTGTCTAGCAACATGACCTTCAAGACAGGATTATGTACCACTCTGAAGTAGTACGCATCCTTGTCATCCTACGAGGTTTGGGAGTGACTTGATCCGAAGTTTCATGATCAATATCATAAGCTTCCACTTCAATTGGTGTAGGTGCCACAGGAACAACTCCCTGTGCCCTGTCACACACTAGTTGAAGAGACGGTTCAATAACCTCATCAAGTCTCCACCATCCTCCCACTCAATTCTTTCGAGAGAAACTTTTCCTCGAGAAAGGACCCGATTCTAGAAACAATCCATATTGCTTTCGGATCTGAATTAGGAGGTATACCCAACTGTTTTGGGTTTCCTATGAAGATGCATTTTATCCGCTTTGGGTTCGAGCTTATCAACCTGAAACTTTTTCATATAAGCGTCGCAGCCCCAAACTTTTAAGAAACGACAACTTAGGTTTCTCTAAACCATAATTCATACGGTGTCATCTCATCGGAATTACGTGGTGCCCTATTTAAAGTGAATGTGGTTGTCTCTAATGCCTAACCCATGAACGATAGTGGTAATTCGACAAGAGACATCATGGTACGCACCATATCCAATAGGGTGCAACTATGATGTTCGGACACACCATCACATTATGGTGTTCCAGGCGGTATTAATTGCGAAACAATTTCCACAATGTCTTAATTGTGTGCCAAAACTCGTAACTCAGATATTCATCTCTATGATCATATCATAGACATTTTATCCTCTTGTCACAATGATCTGCTACTTCACTCTGAAATTACTTGAACCATTCAATAATTTAGACTTGTGTTTCATCAAGTAGATATACTCAACATTTACTCGAATCATCTGTGAAGTAAGAACATAATGATATTCACTGCATGCCTCAGCACTCATTCGACTGCACACATCAAAATGTGTTACTTCCAACAAGTTGCTATCTTGTTCCATCTTACTGAAAATGAGGCTTTTCAGTCATCTTGCCCATGTGGTATGATTTGCATATCTCAAGTGATTCAAAATCAAGTGAGTCCGAACGATCCATTTGCATGGAGTTTCTTCATGCATATACACCAATAGACATGGTTCGCATGTCTCAAACTTTTCAAAAACGAGTGAGTCCAAAGATCCATCAACATGGAGCTTCTTCATGCGTTTTATACCATTATGACTTACATGGCAGTGCCACAAGTAAGTGGTACTATCATTACTATCTTATATCTTTTGGCATGAAAATGTGTATCACTACGACCGAGATTCAATAAACCATTCCTTTAGGTGCAAGACCATTGAAGGTATTATTCAAAAATAGAGTAACCATTATTCTCCTTAAATGAATAACCGTATTGCGATAGACATAATCCAATCATGTCTATGCTCAACGCAAACACCAATCTCGGTGGTAGAGGGAGCGTGTGATGCTTGATCATATCAACCTTGGAAACACTTCCAACATATATTGTCAGCTCACCTTTAGCTAGTCTCCGTTTATTCCGTAGCTTTTATTTCGAGTTACTAACACTTAGCAACCGAACCGGTATCCAATACCCTGGTGCTACTAGGAGTACTAGTAAAGTACACATTAACATAATGTATATCCAATATACTTCTATCGACCTTGCCAGCCTTCTCATCTACCAAGTATCTAGGGTAATGCTGCTCCAGTGGTTGTTCCCCTTATTACAGAAGCACTTAGTCTCGGGTTTGGGTTCAACCTTGGGTTTCTTCACTAGAGCAGCAGCTGAATTGCCGTTTCATGAAGTATCCCTTTGTTCCCTTGCCCTTCTTGAAACTAGTGGTTTCACCAACCATCAACAATTGATGCTCCTTATTGATTTCTACTTTCGCGGTGTCAAACATCATGAATATTTCAAGGATCATCATATCTATCCCTGATATGTTATAGTTAATCACGAAGCTCTAGCAGCTTGGTGGCAATGACTTTGGGGAAACATCACTATCTCATCTGGAGGATCAACTACCACTCGATTCAAGTGATTGTTGTGCTCAGACAATCTGAGCACAAGCTCAACGATTGAGCTTTTCTCCCTTAGTTTGTAGGCTAAGAAAATCGTCGGAGGTCTTATACCTCTTGACGTGGGCACGAGCCTGAAATCCCAATTTCAGCCCTCGAAACATCTCATATGTTCCGCGACGTTTCGAAAACGTCTTTGGTGCCTCTATTTAAACCATTTAATTGAACTATCACGTAGTTATCAAAACGTGTATGTCCGATGTTCGCAACATCGACAAACGACGTTGGGGTTCAGCACACTGAGCGGTGCATTAAGGACATAAGCTTTCTACTGATCGCATAATCGCTACTATCAACTTTCAACTATATTTTCTCTAGGAACATATCTAAACAGTGGAACTAAAGCGCGAGCTTACGACATAATTTGCAAAAGGTCTTTTGACTATGTTCAGGATAATTAAGTTCATCTTATGAACTCCCACTTAGATAGACATCCCTCTGGTCATCTAAGTGATCACATGATCCGAGTCAACTAGGCCGTGTCCGATCATCACGTGAGACGGACTAGTCATCATCGGTGAACATCTTCATGTTGATCGTATCTACCATACGACTCATGCTCGACCTTTCGGTCTCCGTGTTCCGAGGCCATGTCTGCACATGCTAGGCTCGTCAAGTTATCCCTAAGTGTTTTCGCTGTGTAAAACTGTCTTACACCCGTTGTATGTGAACGTAAGAATCCATCACACCCGATCATCACGTGGTGCTTAGAAGCGACGAACTGCCGGTTGTCATACTCATCGACATGCAAGTCGTGAATCCTATTACAAGAACATGATCAATCTCATACATCACATATCATTCATCACATTCTTCTTGGCCATATCACATCACATAGCATACCCTGCAAAAACAAGTTAGACGTCCTCTAATTGTTGTTGCATGTTTTACGTGGCTGCTATGGGTTTCTAGCAAGAACGTTTCTTACCTACGCAAGACCACAACGTGATATGCCAATTGCTATTTACCCTTCATAAGGACCCTTTTCATCGAATCCGTTCCGACTAAAGTGGGAGAGACTGGCACCCGCTAGCCACCTTATGCACCAAGTGCATGTCAATCGGTGGAACCTGTCTCACGTAAGAGTACGTGTAAGGTCGGTCCGGGCCGCTTCATCCCACAATACCGTCGAAACAAGATTGGACTAGTAACGGTAAGCATATTGAACAACATCAACGCCCACAACTACTTTGTGTTCTACTCGTGCAAAGAATCTACGCAATAGACCTAGCTCATGATACCACTGTTGGGGAACGTAGCAGAAATTCAAAAAATTTCCTACGTAACACCAAGATCTATCTATGGAGAGACCAGCAACGAGTAGAAAGGGAGTGCATCTACATACCCTTGTAGATCGCTAAGCGGAAGCGTTCAAGTGAACGGGGTTGATGGAGTCGTACTCGTCGTGATTCAGATCACCGATGATCCTAGTGCCGAACGGACGGCACCTCCGCGTTCAACACACGTACAGCTCGACGATGTCTCCCACGCCTTGATCCAGCAAGGAGAGAGGGAGAGGTTGAGGAAGACTCCATCCAGCAGCAGCACAACGGCGTGGTGGTGATGGAGGAGCGTGGCAATCCTGCAGGGCTTCGCCAAGCACCTACGGGAGAGGAGGAGGTGTCACGGGAGGGAGGGAGGCGCCAAGGGCTCAGGTCTGGATGCCCTCCCTCCCCTCCACTATATATAGGGGCAGGGGAGAGGGGGGAGGCGCAGCCTTGCCCCTTCCTCCAAGGAAGGGGTGCGGCTAAGAGGGGGGGGGAGGAGTCCATCCTCCCCAAGGCACCTCGGAGGTGCCTTCCCCCTTTAGGACTCTCCCCTTTTTCCTATATCTTGGCGCATGGGCCTCTAGGGGCTGGTGCCCTTGGCCCATGTAGGCCAAGGCGCACCCCCTACAGCCCATGTGCCCCCCCGGGGCAGGTGGCCCCACCCGGTGGGCCCCCGGGACCCTTCCGGTGGTCCCGGTACAATACCGATGACCCCGAAACTTGTCCCGATGGCCGAAACAGGACTTCCTATATATAAATCTTTACCTCCGGACCATTCCGGAACTCCTCGTGACGTCCGGGATCTCATCCGGGACTCCGAACAACATTCGGTAACCACATACAAACTTCCTTTATAACCCTAGCGTCATCGAACCTTAAGTGTGTAGACCCTACGGGTTCAGGAGACATGTAGTCATGACCGAGATGTTCTCCGGTCAATAACCAACAGCGGGATCTGGATACCCATGTTGGCTCCCACATGTTCCACGATGATCTCATCGGATGAACCACGATGTCAAGGACTCAATCAATCCTGTATACAATTCCCTTTGTCTAGCGGTATGGTACTTGCCCGAGATTCGATCGTCGGTATACCGATACCTTGTTCAATCTCGTTACCGGCAAGTCTCTTTACTCATTCCGTAACACATCATCCCGTGATCAACCCCTTTGTCACATTGTGCACATTATGATGATGTCCTACCAAGTGGGCCCAAAGATACCTCTCCGTTTACATGGAGTGACAAAATCCCAATCTCGATTCGTGCCAACCCAACAGACACTTTCAGAGATACCCGTAGTGTACCTTTATAGCCACCCAGTTACGTTGTGACGTTTGGCACACCCAAAGCACTCCTACGGTATCCGGGAGTTGCACAATCTCATGGTCTAAGGAAATGATACTTGACATTAGAAAAGCTTTAGCATACGAACTACATGATCTTGTGCTAGGCTTAGGATTGGGTCTTGTCCATCACATCATTCTCCTAATGATGTGATCCCGTTATCAATGACATCCAATGTCCATGGTCAGGAAACCGTAACCATCTATTGATTAACGAGCTAGTCAACTAGAGGCTTACTAGGGACATGGTGTTGTCTATGTATCCACACATGTATCTGAGTTTCCTATCAATACAATTCTAGCATGGATAATAAACGATTATCATGAACAAGGAAATATAATAATAATCAATTTATTATTGCCTCTAGGACATATTTCCAACAGTCTCCCACTTGCACTAGAGTCAATAATCTAGTTCACATCGATATGTGATTAACACTCAAGGTCACATCCCCATGTGACTAACACCCAAAGAGTTTACTAGAGTCAATAATCTAGTTCACATTTACCATGTGATTAACACTCGATGAGTTCTGGGTTTGATCATGTTATGCTTGTGAGAGAGGTTATAGTCAACGGGTCTGAACCTTTCAGATCCGTGTGTGCTTTACAAATCTCTATGTCATCTCCTAGATGCAGCTACCACGTTCTATTTGGAGCTATTCCAAATAACTGTTCTACTTGGAGCTATTCTAAATTATTGCTCCATTATACGTATCCGGTATCTCTACTCAGAGCTATCCGGATAGGTGTTAAGCTTGCATCGAAGTAACCCTTTACGACGAACTCTTTTACCACCTCCATAATTGAGAAAATTCCTTAGTCCACTAGTTACTAAGGATAACTTTGACCGCTGTCCTGTGATCCATTCTTGGATCACTCTTGTACCCCTTGACTGACTCATGGTAAAGCACACTTCAGGTGCGGTACACAGCATAGCATACTGTAGAGCCTATGTTTTAAGCATAGGGGACGACCTTCGTTCCTTTCTCTCTATTCTGCCATGGTCGAGCTTTAAGTCTTAACTTCATACCTTACAACTCAGGCAAGAACTCCTTCTTTGACTGATCCATCTTGAACACCTTCAAGATCACGTCAAGGCATGTGCTCATTTGAAAGTACTATTAAGCGTTTTGATCTATCCTTATAGATCTTGATGCTCAATGTTCAAGTAGCTTAATCCAGGTTTTCCATTGAAAACACTTTCCAAATAACCCTATATGCTTTCTAGAAATTCTACGTCATTTCTGATCATTAATATGTCAACAACATATACTCATCAGAAATTCTATAGTGCTCCCACTCACTTCTTTGGAAATACAAGTTTCTCATAAACTTTGTATACACCCAAAATCTTTGATCATCATCAAAGCATACATTCCAACTCCGAGATGCTCACTCCAGTCCTCAGAAGGATTGCTGGAGCTTTGCATACTTATTAGCATATTTCAGGATAGACAAAACCTTCCGGTTGTATCACATACAACCTTTCCTCAAGAATCGTCGAGGAAACAATGTTTTGACATCCTATCTGCAAGATTTCATAAATAATGCAGTAATTGCTAATATAATTCCAACAGACTCTTAGCATCGCTACGAATGAGAAAGTCTCATCGTAGTCAACTCCTTGAACTTGTCGAAAAACATCTTAACGACAAGTCGAGCTTTCTCAATGGTGACACTTACCATCATTGTCTGTCTTCCTTTCAAAATCCATATGTACCTAACAGCCTTACGACCATCAAGTAGTTCTTCCAAAGTCTATACTTTGTTTTCATACATGGATCCTCTCTCGGGTTTTATGGCCTTGAGCCATTTATCGGAATCCGGGTCCACCATCGCTTCTCCATAGCTCGTAGGTTCATTGTTGTCTAGCAACATGACTTCCAAGACAGGATTACGTACCACTCTGAAGTAGTACGCATCCTTGTCATCCCACGAGGTTTGGTAGTGACTCGATCCGAAGTTTCATGATCACTATCATAAGCTTCCACTTCAGTTGGTGTATGTGCCACAGGAACAACTTCCTGTGCCCTGCTACACACTTGTTGAAGTGACGGTTCAATAACCTCATCAAGTCTCCACCATCCTCCCACTCAACTTTTCGAGAGAAACCTTTCCTCGAAAAAGGACCCGATTCAAGAAACAATCCCTATTGCTTTCGGATCTGAATTAGGAGGTATACCCAACTGTTTTTGGGTGTCCTATGAAGATGTACTTTATCCGCTTTGGGTTCGAGCTTAATCCTGAAACTTTTTCACATAAGCGTCGCAGCCCCAAACTTTCAAGAAACGGCAACTTAGGTTTCTCCAAACCATAGTTCATACGGTGTCGTCTCAACGAAATTATGTGGTGCCCTATTTAAAGTGAATGTGGTTGTCTCTAATGCCTAACCCATGAACGATAGTGGTAACTCGATAAGAGACATCATGGTATGCACCATATCCAATAGGGTGCAACTATGACGTTTGGACACACCATCACACTACGGTGTTCCAGGCTGTATCAGTTGTGAAACAATTTCCACAATGTCTTAATTCTGTGCCAAACTCGTGATTCAGATATTCATCTCTATGATCATATCATAGATCTTTTATCCTCTTGTCACGGCGATCTTTCAACTTCACACTGAAATTACTTGAACCTTTCAATAATTCAAACTCGTGATTCATCAAGTAAATATACTCAACATCTACTCGAATCATCTGTGAAGTAAGAACATAACGATATTCACTGCATGCCTTAGCACTCATTGGACTGCACACATCAAAATGTGTTGCTTCCAACAAGTTGCTATCTTGTTCCATTTTACTGAAACCGAGGCTTTTCAGTCATCTTGCCTATGTGGTATGATTTGCATATCTCAAATGATCCAAAATCAAGTGAGTCCAAACGATCCATCTGCATGGAGTTTCTTCATGCGTATACACCAATAGACATGGTTCGCATGTCTCAAACTTTTCAAAAATGAGTGAGTCCAAAGATCCATCAACATGGAGCTTCTTCATGCATTTTAAACCAATATGACTTACATGGCAGTGCCACCAGTAAGTGGTACTATCATTACTATCTTTTGGCATGAAAATGTGTATCACTACGATCGAGATTCAATAAACCATTCAGGTTCAATACTAATCTTGATGGTAGAGGGAGCGTGCGATGTTTGATCACATCAAACTTGGAAACACTTCCAACACATATCGTCAGCTCACCTTTAGCTAGTCTCCGTTTATTCCGTAGCCTTTTGTTTCGAGTTACTAACACTTAGCAACCGAACCGGTATCTAATACCCTGGTGCTACTAGGAGTACTAGCAAAGTACACATTAACACAATGTATATCCAATATACTTCTATCGACCTTGCCAGCCTTCTTATCTACCAAGTATCTAGGGTAATTCTGCTCTAGTGGTTGTTCCCCTTATTACAGAAGCACTTAGTCTCGGGTTTGGGTTCAACCTTGGGTTTCTTCACTGGAGCAGCAGCTGATTTGCCGTTTCATGAAGTATCCCTTTGTTCCCTTGCCCTTCTTGAAACTAGTGGTTTCACCAACCATCAACAATTGATGCTCCTTCTTGATTTCTACTTTCGCGGTGTCAAACATCACGAATATTTCAAGGATCATCATATCTATCCCTGATATGTTATAGTTCATCACGAAGCTCTAGCAGCTTGGTGGCAATGACTTTGGGGAAACATCACTATCTCATCTGGAAGATCAACTCCCACTCGATTCAAGTGATTGTTGCACTCAGACAATCTGGGCACAAGCTCAACGATTGAGCTTTTCTCCCTTAGTTTGCAGGCTAAGAAAATCGTCGGAGGTCTCATACCTCTTGACGTGGGCACAAGCCTGAAATCCCAATTTCAGCCCTCAAAACATCTCATATGTTTCGCGATGTTTCAAAACCATCTTTGGTGCCTCAATTCTAAACCGTTTAACTGAACTATCACGTAGTTATCAAGACGTGTATGTCCGATGTTCACAACATCCACAAACGACGTTTGGGGTTCAGCACACTGAGCGGTGCATTAAGGACATAAGCTTTCTACTGATCGCATAATCGCTACTATCAACTTTCAACTATAATTTTCTCTAGGAACATATCTAAACAGTAGAACTATAGCGCGAGCTACGACATAATTTGCAAAAGGTCTTTTGACTATGTTCAGGATAATTAAGTTCATCTTATGAACTCCCACTCAGATAGACATCCCTCTAGTCATCTAAGTGATTACATGATCCGAGTCAAACTAGGCCGTGTCCGATCATCACGTGAGACGGACTAGTCATCATCGGTGAACATCTTCATGTTGATCGTATCTTCTATACGACTCATGTTCGACCTTTCGGTCTCCGTGTTCCGAGGCCATGTCTGTACATGCTAGGCTCGTCAAGTTAACCCTAAGTGTTTCGCGTGTGTAAATCTGTCTTACACCCGTTGTATGTGAACGTTAGAATCTAACACCCGATCATCACGTGGTGCTTCGAAACACGAACTGTCGCAACGGTGCACAGTTAGGGGAGAACACTTCTTGAAATTGTTGTAAGGGGTCATCTTATTTACTACCGTCGTTCTAAGCAAATAAGATGTATAAACATGATAAACATCACATGCAATCAAATAGTGACATGATATGGCCATCATCACTTTGCTCCTTTTGATCTCCATCTTCGGGGCTCCATGATCATCATCGTCACCGGCATGACACCATGATCTCCATCATCATGATCTCCATCATCGTGTCTTCATGAAGTTGCCTCGCCAACTATTACTTCTACTACTATGGCTAACGGTTAGCAATAAAGTAAAGTAATTACATGACGTTTAAGTTGACACGCAAGTCACAAATAAATAAAGACAACTCCTATGGCTCCTGCCGGTTGTCATACTCATCGACATGCAAGTCGTGATTCCTATTACAAGAACATGATCAATCTCATACATCACATATATCATTCATCACATCCTTTTTGGCCATATCACATCACATAGCATACCCTGCAAAAACAAGTTAGACGTCCTCTAATTGTTGTTTGCATGTTTTACGTGGCTGCTATGGGTTTCTAGCAAGAACGTTTCTTACCTACGCATGAACCACAACGTGATATGCCAATTGCTATTTACCCTTCATAAGGACCCTTTTCATCGAATCCGATCCGACTAAAGTGGGAGAGACAGACACCCGCCAGCCACCTTATGCAACTAGTGCATGTTTGTCGGTGGAACCGGTCTCACGTAAGCGTACGTGTAAGGTTGGTCCGGGCCGCTTCATCCCACGATGCCGCCGAATCAAGATAAGACTAGTAACGGCAAGCATATTGAATAATATCGACGCCCACAACTACTTTGTGTTCTAGTCGTGCAAAGAATCTACGCAATAGACCTAGCTCATGATGCCACTGTTGGGGAACGTAGCAGAAATTCAAAATTTTCCTACGTGTCACCAAGATCTATCTATGGAGAGACTAGCAACGAGGGGAAGGAGAGTGCATCTACATACCCTTGTAGATCGCTAAGCGGAAGCGTTCAAGTGAACGGGGTTGATGGAGTCGTACTCGTCGTGATTCAGATCACCGATGATCCTAGTGCCGAACGGACGACACCTCCGCGTTCAACACACGTACAGCTCGACGATGTCTCCCACGCCTTGATCCAGCAAGGAGAGAGGGAGAGGTTGAGGAAGACTCCATCCAGCAGCAGCACAACGGCGTGGTGGTGATGGAGGAGCGTGGCAATCCTGCAGGGCTTCGCCAAGCACCTACGGGAGAGGAGGAGGTGTCACGGGAGGGAGGGAGGCGCCAAGGGCTCAGGTATGGATGCCCTCCCTCCCCTCCACTATATATAGGGGCAGGGGAGAGGGGGGAGGCGCAGCCTTGCCCCTTCCTCCAAGGAAGGGGTGCGGCTAAGAGGGGGGGAGGAGTCCATCCTCCCCAAGGCACCTCGGAGGTGCCTTCCCCTTTTAGGACTCTCCCCTTTTTTCTATATCTTGGCGCATGGGCCTCTAGGGGCTGGTTCCCTTGGCCCATGTAGGCCAAGGCGCACCCCCTACAGCCCATGTGGCCCCCGGGGCAGGTGGCCCCACCCCGTGGGCCCCCGGGACCCTTCCGGTGGTCCCGGTACAATACCGATGACCCCGAAACTTGTCCCGATGGCCGAAACAGGACTTCCTATATATAAATCTTTACCTCCGGACCATTCCGGAACTCCTCGTGACGTCCGGGATCTCATCCGGGACTCCGAACAACATTCGGTAACCACATACAAACTTCCTTTATAACCCTAGCGTCATCGAACCTTAAGTGTGTAGACCCTACGGGTTCGGGAGACATGTAGTCATGACCGAGATGTTCTCCGGTCAATAACCAACAGCGGGATCTGGATACCCATGTTGGCTCCCACATGTTCCACGATGATCTCATCGGATGAACCACGATGTCAAGGACTCAATCAATCCCGTATACAATTCCCTTTGTCTAGCGGCATGGTACTTGCCCGAGATTCGATCGTCGGTATACCGATACCTTGTTCAATCTCATTACCGGCAAGTCTCTTTACTCGTTCCGTAACACATCATCCCGTGATCAACCCCTTGGTCACATTGTGCACATTATGATGATGTCCTACCGAGTGGGCCCAGAGATACCTCTCCGTTTACACGGAGTGACAAAATCCCAATCTCGATTTGTGCCAACCCAACAGACACTTTCAGAGATACCCGTAGTGTACCTTTATAGCCACCCAGTTACGTTGTGACGTTTGGCACACCCAAAGCACTCCTACAGTATCCGGGAGTTGCACAATCTCATGGTCTAAGGAAATGATACTTGACATTATAAAAGCTTTAGCATACGAACTACATGATCTTGTGCTAGGCTTAGGATTGGGTCTTGTCCATCACATCATTCTCCTAATGATGTGATCCCGTTATCAACGACATCCAATGTCCATGGTCAGGAAACTGTAACCATCTATTGATTAATGAGCTAGTCAACTAGAGGCTTACTAGGGACATGGTGTTGTCTATGTATCCACACATGTATCTGAGTTTCCTATCAATACAATTCTAGCATGGATAATAAACGATTATCATGAACAAGGAAATATAATAACAATCAATTTATTATTGCCTCTAGGGCATATTTCCAACACACCGCTCCCCGGCCTTCTTAGCTGAGCTGCAGCTGAAGATCTCTAACTCCCTCCTCCCTGTTCTCGTGGGCGGAGACTTTAATCTCATCCCATCACCGGATGAGAAGAATAATTCTCGGATTAATTTCCCCCAGATGCAATTATTCAATGATTGGATCGCGGAGTTGGGGCTCCGCGAGCTTGACCGGACGGGTGCCAGGTTCACCTGGACGAACCGGCAATCTGTCCCGACACAATCCGTTTTGGATTGTGTCCTAGTTTCCCCTGAGTGGGAATTACGTTGCCCCCTGGCTTCGCTCCGGGCTGTCACTCAGATCGGTTCTGACCATGTCCCCCTCCTCCTCTCCACCGCCGACGAGCGACCCCCCACCCCGCCGCGGTTTTGGTTCGAGCACTTCTGGCTCAATCAGACCGGTTTCCGGGAGGCCGTCGTCGCTTGCTGGATTTTCGCCCGATCTGCGCCCCATCGCTCCATGTCCGCTGTCGACTCGTGGCACTTCTTTGCCAAGCTTGCCCGCCAATTCATGAAGGGTTGGGGGGCCAACCTTGGCCGGGACCTTAGAGAGCGCAAAAAGGCCCTCCTGCTGGCTATCCAAGCCCTGGACGCCCGCACCGACTCGACCGGGATCTCCTCTGATGAGTGGATGCTGCGCTACGACCTGGAAGACCAGCTCTCCACCATTTACACTGATGAAGAGGCCTACTGGCGCCTGCGCGGTACCCAGAGATGGGTGCTTCGGGGCGATGCCAACATCGCCTATTTTCAGGCGGTGGCGAACGGCCGGCGCCGTCGCAACTCCATCCATTGCTTGTAGGATGGAGACACACCTATCGTTCTCCCCTCGGCCATCCGTTCCCATGTAGATGGCTTCTATAAAGCCTTATTTACCCCCACCCCGCGAGGTGGGGCTAGTCTCGCCCCCGACATTTGGTCGGGTGCGCAATTGGTCTCGGCTGAGGCTAATGCGGCTCTAGTTGCCCCCTTTGACGAGGACGAGGTCCTCACTGCCATTAAGGGGATGAACCCCTCCTCGGCCCCGGGTCCAGACGGCCTGCCCGTGTCGTTCTTTAAGATGTTCTGGCCTACCATCAAGCCTAAGGTCATGGCTCTTTTTGAGGAATTTTACTCAGGTTCCATGGACCTTGGGCGCCTCAACTATGGGACTGTGACCCTCATCCCCAAGGTCCCGGGCGCCTCTGACATTCGCCAATTCCGCCCTATCACAGTGATTAATGTGATTTTCCGGATCTTGGCCAAAGGGTACGCCAATAGGGTGACCCTCCTCGCTGACACAATTACCCATCCGAATCAATCCGCCTTCATACAAGGCCGATTTATTCTTGATGGGGTATTAGTGTTTCACGAAGTGCTCCACGAGGTCCGCCTAAAAGGCCATCGGGCGGTCTTTCTAAAGCTAGACTTTCACAAAGCATACGACACGGTGCACTGGCCATTCCTGCGGGAAGTGTTGCTCCGCAAGGGCTTCAACGACCGTTGGGTGACCCGCATCATGCAGCTTGTCTCTTGTGGCCGGACCGCGGTGAACATCAATGGTGACATTGGGCCCTACTTCCCCACCCTTTGCGGGGTCCGTCAGGGTGACCCCTTCTCGCCGTTCTTGTTCAACATGGGGGTGGATGCCCTGGCCTCCATCTTAGATAAGGCCAAGGCTGCTGGTCATATCCGTGGCCTGGTCCCCCACCTAGTTGGAGGGGGAGGTGTCTCCCTTCTCCAATATGCGGATGATACCATTATAATGATAGAGGGATCCGCCCTTGATATTTCTAACCTGAAGTTCCTCCTCTTGTGCTTCCAACAAATGTCGGGCCTCACCATCAACTTTGATAAGAGCGAAGTGATGGTTCTCGGCTACCCCTTGGAGGACGCACAGGCTATTGCTGACCGCCTAAATTGTCGGCTGGGTTCTTTCCCCACGACCTATCTGGGGATCACCATTAGTGATTCGCGCCTCACCGTGGCTGATCTTCGCCCCACGGTGACCCGTATGCAACATCGCTTTGAGCCCTGGAAAGGGCGCTGGCTGTCAAAGGCGGCTCGCGTGATCCTTATCAACTCTTCGCTTGCTAGCCTCCTTTGGTTCCTCATGAGCTTTTATAGCCTTCATGAAACCCTACATCAGGAGGTCTCCAAATACCAATCTAGATTCTTCTGGGCTGAGGAGGAGGGTAAGCAGAAATACCACATGGTCAGCTGGCTAGATATTTGCAAACCCAAGGACCAGGGCGGTCTAGGGATTTTGTCCTCCCGGCGCATGAACATCGCCCTCTTGACCCGTTGGCTCTGGCGCATTGCCAATGGAGATGGAGGTCTCTGGCTTACTATCATCCAGAACAAGTACCTGCATGGGCAGCCTCTCGCATTTTGTCAGCGCTCTGGCGGCTCCCAGTTTTGGCAGGCCGTCGTCCAGTTGCTGCCTGTATTGCGCATTGGCACATCCATCTCGGTGGGTACTGGGTCCTCGACCCTGTTTTGGCTGGATAGGTGGCTTGGAGACACCCCCCTAGCCGCGCGTTTTCCAGTGCTCTTCGACATCGTCGTTGACCCTCGGGTCTCTGTCGAGACGACCCTTATTGACTTAGGGCGCCTCGCTTTCCACCGCCCCTTTGTCCCTACCGAGGTGGCAGCTTGGGATGCCCTTCTCCAGGACATCGCCCTCCTTCCTATGGACGTGGCCGACTCTCCGGACGTCATCTCTTGGCGTCTGGAACCCTCCGACTGCTTCTCCACCAAATCCCTCTACTCGGCTATAGCCCCATCGACGGCCCCAGAGCCCTTCAGTTTGATTTGGGACATCCGCCCCCCCCCCTAAAGATCCGGATCTTCCTTTGGCAATGGATCCGCGGCCGCCTCCCATCCGGCGTTGAGGTCCTTAAGCGTCGTGGCCCTGGCGATGGGATGTGCCCTATGTGCGGCACGGTAGAGGATGCCAACCACATCTTCTTCTTGTGCTACATGGCACAGTTCCTTTGGTCTTGTTTCCGCGAAACGGCAGGGGGCCAGTGGTGAAACACCAACTTCCCTGACATGCTTGCGGAAATTCAGGCCTCCCCCCTCGCTACAGACATATTAGATGGCTTTGCGTTGGGGTCCTCGCCTGGATGCTGTGGACTATTCGCAATAAGCTTGTCATTCAGAAGGTGCCTCTTTGGCGTGCTACTAACTCCATCTTTAAAATGTGTGGTTACTTGCAGCTCTGGCGGCCGCTTAGCCGCCCACAGGACCGGGACACCATCAGCACCCTGCTCGCCGACCTTCGATCGATGGCCTTCCGCTTGGCGCCTCCGCTCCCGCCGCCACCCCCGGAGCCCGACTAGATGCCGTGTCACTCCCGGCGCGTGTGTCTTTTTGTGTTTTCTCAGGGCTTGTTGAGCTGTGCCCTCAGCATTAACCCTTGGAGTACTTATCTGTCTAGACCGTGTGTGTGTGTTGTCTGTGTGTGTGTTTGAACCTTGTTGGATGTTGGCTTGGGCATTGGCTTTATATACAAAGCGGGGCGAAAGCCTTTTTCGGTAAGTGGCTGCATAAGAAATGTAGGGGGGGTTTAGCGATCCATGTACAAAAATCTGAATAAAACAAAAATGATCTAGCTATCTCATGTGCTGCCACATTTGCTTCCCTAGGGCATAACCCGTAGGAAACATCGTCAAAGTCACTTGCATGCAGTCATGGAAAAATGCTGAACTTGCAATTGCAAAAAACCCTCCTGAGATAAGAGTTGATATTACCTGCTCATTGTCAAACTGAAGAATAACCCTGTAATGCCCCATTTGTTGAGCAAACCATACGCCATCTCGAGCGGCAGTAGCTTCAGCCATAAGTACATCTGTTGCTCCATCAATTCTGAAGCATCAAGCAGCCACAAATCCTCCATTAGAATCTCTAATAACCACCCCTAAAGCGGCCACATGGGTTTCAGGATTGAAAGAAGCATCAACATTCACCATATACACCCCTTCAGGGGGTTTGTGCCACCCTACTCGAGGCCTTTGAACTTTTTTCTTCCTACTTCTGATATAATTAAGCGATAAAGCACTAATTGACATCACAAATCGTTTGATCGGTAGGACCTGTTCTCCATGTGCTGCTTGCCTTCTCTCCCACCAAATATACCAAGTGGTATTTAGAACTAGCTCTCGTATGCGAACGTCTGGGCATAAGGGCACTGGATGGTCGTTTTTTAAAAGCTCCTCCAACACAATGGCACCAGATGTGTCAGCACACAAAGCCACTTCTACCTCTTCTTTTACTCCTAATTCCTTCCAAATTTGCCTTGCTCTAGTACAAGTAAAAAGCATATGCTTCAAATCTTCATATCCTAGTGGACACAAAGGACATTGACCCGAATCAGCGACATGTCTACGTGCTAATATACCCACACACGGGATCGATTCTTTGAGTGCTCTCCAACCAAAAACTTTCACTTTGGGTGCCACAGTAGATGTCCATAAATTTCTCCAAACCTCCCTATCTCCTGACCATCCTAGGCCCTGATCATCGACATAACTTCTTCTAAACTTATGATTCCACTCACCATAGTAGGCAGATTTTACTAAAAATATGCCTATTTTTGAATTGTGCCACGCAACAAAATCCCCACGATCATCCACTAGAGGAATTGACAATATGGATTCAGCATCAATCGGCCCAAAATCCTAACGAGCTCCTCATCCCACTGAACCAAGACTGGACTGATTAGATCACAAATGTTTTGCACTAAGTTCCCACCTTTAGGTGTTAAAACTCGTAGATCAGGATGTGTTGGTAACCAGTTACCACTCCAAATATCAATTTGTGTTCCATCCCCATCCCTCCATATATAGCCCCTCTTGAATGCTTCAAGACCTGACATAATACTTTGCCATGTGAATGATGATCCACTTTTCAGTTTAGCTTTCAAAAGATTCCCATCTGAAAAATATTTCGTCCCCAAGGACTTAATCTGCTCACCTAATCATGACGCTTTCCAGGGTTACATAGCTAGCCAAACTTGCCGGTTCAGATTTTTTCTTCTTTTAAAACCAAAACGATTGCCGGTTTCTTGGGGCTCAATTCATTAATTTAAGGAGTTGCCCAGTCAATTATGAAAAATTGGACGAAAACCTGAACAAACAGAATGACATGACACACAATGAAAACATTACGCATGCCCACGAGGAGAGAGACATCCACGGAAGTAGCAGACATTGTCACCGTGGTCACTTCTCCCCAAGCAAGCGCTTCCGACTCCACCGTCGACAACCGGCGAGGACACCCTCACCGCAACCGAAGTGTGAGCACACTAAGAACAATCAAACAGTCGGTCGCACGCGCCGGTACCAATGAAACACTTGATGTGAAGGACGGACATCACCGGAGAGAAATATACCAGCTGGCGTTCTGAAGGAACACCGATCTGGACCACCTATCGCTCGACATCGTCGCCGTCCAGACCATTCGAAGGATTGAAGGCTACATATGGTTGTCGAATGGGAAGGCTGTGATGAAAATGGGCTTGGCGAGCTTCAAATCAAAGGCTAACACTTTACATTGGTCAATGCCGACGATGATGGTGTACTTGGAAGTTGTCACGCGAAGGGCAGCTACTTTCGGTGATCGCCAGGGAAGCCGCACAGGGTGCTACTGGTGTTTGTTGCTTGTTGGCTAGGGTGATGTTCTCAACGTGAAAGGATGTTATGTCGTGGCCCAGTTCAAGTAGAAGGCCCAAGGCCTCACGATGCAACCGATACTTGGACTAGGCCTTGAAGAAGACCACAAATGCAAAGGAATGGAAGGTGGACATATAGGAGCAAGTCTACATATAGAGAGCAGAGTGGTGAGGAGAGGTTGTCGAAGAAGAGAGAAGGAGAGGGAGAGAGAGAGAGAGAGAGAGAGTAAAATCTAGATCTAGAGCATAAAATCCTGTTATATCCCTCGCCTTGTATTATGACTCGATCTGTACAAGCGAGTGCATGACATGGGCAGTGGTCATGTGTTGTTATGGCTGTTGTGGCGGCTAGGGCGATATACAGTTCCAGAGTCGAGGGCGCGCCCTCTAGTTGTGCGGGATGAGTGGCTCTGGTGCCTAATGCACATACCTAGGCATGTAGGAAATTGACCTTCATGAAGTGAGGTGTCATGGCACATGTCTCGTATGGTGGTACTTGGCCAACAACGGCGGTAGATTGAATGGTGTGCATGGCTATTGTGGCTCGAGCAATGCTAGTCGAACAACTAACAATGGTGGTCGATATTGCAGGAGGAAATATGGGGTTGGTGAGCTTAAGCGACACCAATCTCGATTGATGTCGACGATAATGGTCACCTTGGAGGTGTCGTTGTGGAGGCCCTATGCCCCCTCCCCCCCGGGTGGGGCATTTGGTTCTTGAGATCTCTTGGAAGAAACCCAAATTTTAGGCTGGCCCGGAGCGGTCGGCGATAATGTACTTGTTGCTTTCCCCTTGGAGACCAACCCTTCATCACATTGCAATGTGTTGAGTTGCCTTGAAGTTTCACGGTTGGCGGGTGCATGACCACCATGCCGGTTTGAAACCAGAGTGGTGGCTCCGAAGTTCTTATTTGTGTTGTATAGATTTCAGCCACTTAGTTACTCGAAAAGAATAAAACTGTGCTACTTATTTTCCGAACTGAGGTAATAAATTATAAGATAGCATTTTCAAAGAGGAAGTGCATTTACTTTTAACCTTGGAGGTAATAAATTATAAGATAGCATTTTCAAAGAGGAAGTGCATTTACTTTTAACCTTGGGGTAGGAAATCATGATTTGGATGGTGGACGTAAACCCTTTAAAATTAGATATTTAATGAGCTTTTTTTCCTTTCATCAAGGTGGATTCCTTAGCCCCCCTCCAAAGAAAATAGGTGAATTCCTTAGCAGATAAATGAAAAAGGCACTCTTTTGTTTATTAGGCTCCCTTATATTTTAGGACAAATTTTGATCGTAGATTTGATTTACAAAAATTAAGTGGTATGCCATGAAAAATTATATTGTTGGATTCATTTTCTAAATAAGTTTTCAATGATATTCTTTTGCTGCATATAACTCATATTTTACTATGTGCATGAATGATCAAACTTTGTCTCAAAATGTGAGAGGTCCAATAAATCCGAACGGAGGGCCACGTTGTATTTGTCCTGACGCACGTCGCTTTCGGTTAGCATAGTTCTCGGTGCAGGGGAGCACCTATACCTCGCTTGCTGGGGTGCATGGGTTTCCTTGCCTCAGCCCCCCCTACGCACCCGCCCCCTGAGGGAGTCCTGGATTTGGGGGTCCTCAGGTGTCCGACCTAGGAGTATGGGCCGGACAGGATGGGCCATGCCGAGATCAAGCTGAAGATTGTCTCTTATACGGATAGGACTTCTCCTTACGTGGCAAGCAAGATTAGAGTCCGGAAGTCTCCTTCCTTGATGAAACTGACCTTGTATCAGCCCTCCAGCGTGTATATAAGTTGGAGGGGGTAGTCCGTAGGGGCAAGAATCATCAGAACACTCATAGGCTAGAACTATAGGGTTTAGCCATTACGATCTTGAGGTAGATTACCCCTTGTAACCACAATACTCGACAAATATAATCAAGCAGGAGTAGGGTTTTACCTCCCTAGAGAGGGCCCGAACCTGGGTAAACATTGTGTCCCCTGTCCTCCTGTTACCATCGATCCTTAGATGCACAGCTTGGGTCCCCTACCCGAGATCTGCCGGTTTTGACACCGACATTGGTGCTTTCATTGAGAGATCTGCCGTGCTGTCTATAATAGCGATCTATGGCTCACCTGGTCATCAACGACGACATCACTGCCGCTGGGTGCTTGGCTTTTGGGCAGATCCTCCAAATCGGCACATTCACCGTAGGAGCTTGCACGGCCGTCAAGCCTACGGCTCCTCCTGTGGCCGCCAAACCTCATCTTCGCATCGGATCCGAACACTCCGAGAAATTGGATCCGGAAGATGTCTCGTCCTTAAATGAGCTGCTGGACTGCATTGCCGCCCTAGGGGTCTCCACAGACTATGATCGGATTGGGCTTAAACCCGACTAGAGGGAGATTAATCACCCACCGATCACCCATCTCGTGGCAGTGGTGGAGGAGCCGGCCAAGGATGCCTCTCCCCCCGTATTTAACACTAAGTATGTTCGGATCTCTGAATCCCCTGAGCCGGATACTCTCTCATCCAATGGGACCTTACACCCTCCAGACTCCGGTTCAGGCGCAGGGTCACAAGAGCCCTCACTCCTCTTCGGACCCGAGCTGGTCACTTCGGATGCCTTGCCGGCTCCGAACTCAGACATGGGATTGGGCATAAAATTTAATCCACCCACCCACCACAAACTTGTTGGGGAACGTAGTAATTTCAAAAAATTTCCTACGCACACGCAACATCATGGTGATGTATAGCAACGAGAGGGGAGAGCATTGTCCACGTACCCTCGTAGACCGAAAGCGGAAGCGTTAGAACAACGCGGTTGATGTAGTCGTACGTCTTCACGATCCGACCGATCCAAGTACCGAATGTACGGCACCTCCGAGTTCAGCACACGTTCAACTCGATGACGATCCCCGGACTCTGATCCAGCAGGGTGTCGGGGAAGAGTTCCATCAGCACGACGGCGTGGTGACGGTGATGATGTTCTACCAACGCAGGGCTTTACCTAAGCACCGCTACAATATGACCGAGGTGAAATATGGTGGAGGGGGGCACCGCACATGGCTAAGGAACGATCACGAAGATCAACTTGTGTGTTATGGGGTGCCCCCTGCCCCCGTATATAAAGGAGGGAGGGG
Organism: Triticum dicoccoides; assembly: GCF_002162155.2. Lineage (NCBI taxonomy): Eukaryota > Viridiplantae > Streptophyta > Magnoliopsida > Poales > Poaceae > Triticum > Triticum dicoccoides. Next base: position 631,006,064 of record NC_041389.1, read on the forward strand.
GGAGGTGCGGCCGGCCCCTAGGGGTGCGCCTGGAGGAGTCCTACTCCCACCGGGAGTAGGACTCCCCCTCTTGCCTTGTTGGAGAAGGAAGGGGGAAGGGGGAAAGAGGAAAGGGGGGCGCCGCCCCTCCTTCCTTGTCCTATTCGGACTAGGGGGGAGGGGGCGCGTGGCCTGCCCTGGCCGGCCCTCCTCTTCTCCCTTAGGGCCCATGTAGGCCCATTAACCCCCCCCCCCGGGGGGGGGGGGCCCGGTAACCCCCTGGTACTCCGGTAAAATCCTGATTTCACCCTGAACAATTCCGATATCCAAATATAGGCTTCCAATATATCAATCTTTATGTCTCGACCATTTCGAGACTCCTCGTCATGTCCGTGATCACATCCGGGACTCCGAACAACCTTCGGTACATCAAAAACTATAAACTCATAATATAACTGTCATCGTAACGTCAAGCGTGCAGACCCTACGGGTTCGAGAACTATGTAGACATGACCTAGAACAGTTTCCGGTCAATAACCAATAGCGGAACCTGGATGCTCATACTGGCTCCTACATATTCTACGAAGATCTTTATCGGTCAAACCGCATAACAACATACGTTGTTCCCTTTGTCATCGGTATGTTACTTGCCCGAGATTCGATCATCGGTATCCAATACCTAGTTCAATCTCGTTACCGGCAAGTCTCTTTACTCGTTACGTAATGCATCATTCCGTAACTAACTCATTAGCTACATTGCTTGCAAGGCTTATAGTGATGTGCATTACCGAGAGGGCCCAGAGATACCTCTCCGACAATCAGAGTGACAAAACCTAATCTCGAAATACACCAACTCAACATGAACCTTTGGAGACACCTGTAGAGCTCCTTTATAATCACCCAGTTACGTTGTGACGTTTGGTAGCACACAAAGTGTTCCTCTGGTAAACAGGAGTTGCATAATCTCATAGTTATAGGAACTTTGTATAAGTCATGAATAAAGCAATAGCAACATACTAAACGATCAAGTGCTAAGCTAACGGAATGGGTCAAGTCAATCACATCATTCTCCTAATGATGTGATCCCATTTAATCAAATGACAACACATGTCTGGTTAGGAAACATAACCATCTTTGATTAATGAGCTAGTCAAGTAGAGGCATACTAGTGACATTAAGTTTGTCTATGTATTCACACATGTATAATGTTTCTGGTTAATACAATTATAGCATGAATAATAAACATTTATCATGATATGAGGAAATAAATAATAACTTTATTATTGCCTCTAGGGCATATTTCCTTAAGTCTCCCACTTGCACTAGAGTCAATAATCTAGATTACACAGTAATGATTCTAACACCCATGGAGTCTTGGTGCTGATCATGTTTTGCTCGTGGAAGAGGCTTAGTCAACGGGTCTGCAACATTCAGATCCGTATGTATCTTGCAAATCTCTATGTCTCCCACCTGGACTTGGTCCCGGATGGAATTGAAGCGTCTTTTGATATGCTTGGTCCTCTTGTGAAATCTGGATTCCTTTGCCAAGGCAATTGCACCAGTATTGTCACAAAAGATCTTCATTGGTCCCGACGCACTAGGTATGACACCTAGATCGGAAATGAACTCCTTCATCCAGACTCCTTCATTCGCTGCTTCTGAAGCAGCTATGTACTCCACTTCGCATGTAGATCCCGCCATGATGCTTTGTTTAGAACTGCACCAACTGACAGCTCCACCGTTCAATATAAACACGTATCCGGTTTGCGATTTAGAATCGTCCGGATCAGTGTCAAAGCTTGCATCAACGTAACCATTTACGACTAGCTCTTTGTCACCTCCATAAACAAGAAACATATCCTTAGTCCTTTTCAGATATTCCAGGATATTCTTGACTGCTGTCCAGTGATCCACTCCTGGATTACTTTGGTACCTCCCTTCTAAACTTATTGCTAAGAATACATTAGGTCTGGTACACAGCATTGCATACATGATAGAGCCTATGGCTGAAGCATAGAGAACATCTTTCATTTTCTCTCTATCTTCTGCTGTGGTCGGGCATTGAGTCTGACTCAACTTCACACCTTGTAATACAGGCAAGAACCCTTTCTTTGATTGATCCATTTTGAACCTTTTCAAAACTTTATCAAGGTATGTGCTTTGTGAAAGTCCAATTAAGCGTCTTGATCTATCTCTATAGATCTTGATGCCCAATATGTAAGCAGCTTCACCGAGGTCTTTCATTGAAAAACTTTTATTCAAGTATCCCTTTATGCTATCCAGAAATTCTATATCATTTCCAATTAACAATATGTCATCTACATATAATATCAGAAATGCTACAGAGCTCCCACTCACTTTCTTGTAAATACAGGCTTCTCCAAAAGTCTGTATAAAACCATATGCTTTGATCACACTATCAAAGCGTTTATTCCAACTCCGAGATGCTTGCACCAGTCCATAGATGGATCGCTGGAGCTTGCACACTTTGTTAGTACCTTTTGGATCGATAAAACCTTCTGGTTGCATCATATACAACTCTTCTTCCAGAAATCCATTCAGGAATGCAGTTTTGACATCATTTGCCAAATTTCATAATCATAAAATGCGGCAATTGCTAACATGATTCGGACAGACTTAAGCATCGCTACGGGTGAGAAAGTCTCATCGTAGTCAACTCCTTGAACTTGTCGAAAACCTTTCGCAACAAGTCGAGCTTTGTAGATAGTTACATTACCATCAACGTCAGTCTTCTTCTTGAAGATCCATTTATTTTCGATGGCTTGCTTATCTACGGGCAAGTCAACCAAAGTCCATACTTTGTTCTCATACATGGATCCTATCTCAGATTTCATGGCCTCAAGCCATTTTGTGGAATCTGGGCTCATCATCGCTTCCTCATAGTTCATAGGTTCGTCATGGTCAAGTAACATGACTTTCAGAATAGGATTACCGTACCACTCTGGTGCGGATTTTATTTTGGTAGACCTACAAGGTTCAGTAGTAACTTGATCTGAAGTTTCATGATCTATATCATTAGCTTCCTCACTTATTGGTGTAGTTGTCACAGGAACCGGTTCTTGTGATGAACTACTTTCCAACAAGGGAGTAGGTATAGTTACTTCATCAAGTTCTACTTTCCTCCCACTCACTTCTTTCGAGAGAAACTCCTTCTCTAGAAAGGATCCGAATTTAGCAACAAAAATCTTGCCCTCAGATCTGTGATAGAAGGTGTACCCAATAGTCTCTTTTGGGTATCCTATGAAGACACATTTCTCCGATTTGGGTTCGAGCTTATCTGGTTGAAGTCTTTTCACATAAGCATCGCAGCCCCAAACTTTAAGAAATGACAACTTTGGTTTCTTGCCAAACCATAGTTCATAAGGCGTCGTCTCAATGGATTTTGATGGTGCCCTATTTAACGTGAATGCGTCCGTCTCTAAAGCGTAACCCCAAAACGATAGCGGTAAATCAGTAAGAGACATCATAGATCACACCATATCGAGTAAAGTACGATTAGGATGTTCGGACACACCATTTCGTTGTGTTGTTCCGGGTGGCGTGAGTTGCGAAACTATTCCGCATTGTTTCAAATATAAACCAAACTCATAACTCAAATATTCTCCTCCACGAACAGATCAAGAAATTTTATTTTCTTGTTACGATGATTTTCCACTTCACTCTGAAATTCTTTGAACTTTTCAAATGTTTCAGACTTGTGTTTCATCAAGTAGATATACCCATATCTTCTCAAATCATCTGTGAAGGTGAGAAAATAACGATACCCGCCACGAGCTTCAATATGCATTGGACCACATACATCAGTATGTATGATTTCCAATAGATTAGTTGCTCGCTCCATAGTTCCGGAGAACGGCGTTTTAGTCATCTTGCCCATGAGGCACGGTTCGCAAGTACCAAGTGATTCATAATCAAGTGATTCCAGAAGTCCATCAGTATGGAGTTTCTTCATGCGCTTTACACCTATATGACCTAAACGGCAGTGCCACAAGTAAGTTGCACTATCATTATCAACTCTGCATCTTTTGGTTTCAACATTATGAATATGTGTATCACTAGTATCGAGATTCAATAAAAATAGACCACTCTTCAAGGGTGCATGACCATAAAAGATATTACTCATATAAATAGAACAACCATTATTCTCTGATTTAAATGAATAACCGTCTCGCATCAAACAAGATCCAGATATAATGTTCATGCTTAACGCTGGCACCAAATAACAATTATTTAGGTCTAAAACTAATCCCGATGGTAGATGTAGAGGTAGCGTGCTGACCGCGATCACATCGACTTTGGAACCATTTCCCACGTGCATCGTCACCTCGTCCTTAGCCAATCTTCGCTTAATCCGTAGTCCCTGTTTCGAGTTGCAAATATTAGCAACAGAACCAGTATCAAATACCCAGGTGCTACTGCGAGCATTAGTAAGGTACACATCAATAACATGTATATCACATATACCTTTGTTCACTTTGCCATCCTTCTTATCCGCCAAATAGTTGGGGCAGTTCCGCTTCCAGTGTCTAGTTTGCTTGTAGTAGAAGCACTCAGTCTCAGGCTTAGGTCCGGACTTGGGTTTCTTCTCTTGAGCAGCAACTTGTTTACTGTTCTTCTTGAAGTTACCCTTCTTCTTCCCTTTGCCCTTTTTCTTGAAACTGGTGGTCTTATTGACCATCAACACTCGATGCTCCTTCTTGATTTCTATCTCTGCAGCTTTCAGCATTGCAAAGAGCTCGGGAATAATCTTGTCCATCCCTTGCATATTATAGTTCATCACAAAGCTCTTGTAGCTTGGTGGCAGTGATTGTAGAATTCTGTCAATGACACTATCATCAGGAAGATTAACTCCCAGTTCAATCAAGTGATTATTATACCCAGACATTTTGAGTATATGTTCACTGACAGAACTATTCTCCTCCATCTTACAGCTATAGAACTTATTGGAGACTTCATATCTCTCAATCCGGGCATTTGCTTGAAATATTAACTTCAACTCCTGGAACATCTCATATGCTCCATGACGTTCAAAACGTCGTTGAAGACCCGGTTCCAAGCCGTAAAGCATGGCACACTGAACTATCGAGTAGTCATCAGCTTTGCTCTGCCAGACGTTCTTAACATCGTCAGTTGCATCTGCAGCAGGCCTGGCACCAAGCGGTGCTTCCAGGACGTAGTTCTTCTGTGCAGCAATGAGGATAATCCTCAGGTTACGGACCCAGTCCGTGTAATTGCTACCATCATCTTTCAACTTAGCTTTCTCAAGGAACGCATTAAAATTCAACGGAACAACAACACGAGCCATCTATCTACAACAAACATAGACAAGCAAAATACTATCAGGTACTAAGTTCATGATAAATTTAAGTTCAATTAATCATATTACTTAAGAACTCCCACTTAGACAGACATCTCTCTAGTCATCTAAGTGATCACGTGATCCAAATCAACTAAACCATGTCCGATCATCACGTGAGATGGAGTAGTTTCAATGGTGAACATCACTATGTTGATCATATCTACTATATGATTCACGTTCGACCTTTCGGTCTCCGTGTTCCGAGGCCATATCTGTATATGCTAGGCTTGTCAAGTTTTAACCTGAGTATTCTGCGTGTGCAACTGTTTTGCACCCGTTGTATTTGAACATAGAGCCTATCACACCCGATCATCACATGGTGTCTCAGCATGAAGAACTTTCGCAACGGTGCATACTCAGGGAGAACACTTCTTGATAATTTAGTGAGAGATCATCTTAAAATGCTACCGTCAATCAAAGCAAGATAAGATGCATAAAGGATAAACATCACATGCAATCAATATAAGTGATATGATATGGACATCATCATCTTGTGCTTGGGATCTCCATCTCCGAGGCACCATCGTGATCACCATCGTCACCGGCGCGACACCTTGATCTTCATCGTAGCATCGTTGTCGTTATGCCATCTATTGCTTCTACGACTATCGCTACCGCTTAGTGATAAAGTAAAGCAATTATAGGGCGTTTGCATTTCATACAATAAAGAGATAACCATATGGCTCCTGCCAGTTGCCGATAACTTCGGTTACAAAACATGATCATCTCATACAATAAAATATAGCATCACGTCTTGACCATATCACATCACAACATGCCCTGCAAAAACAAGTTAGACGTCCTCTACTCTGTTGTTGCAAATTTTACGTGGCTGCTACGGGCTGAGCAAGAACCGTTCTTACCTACGCATCAAAACCACAATGATAGTTCGTCAAGTTAGTGCTGTTTTAACCTTTGCAAGGACCGGGCGTAGCCACACTCGGTTCAACTAAAGTTGGAGAAACAGACATCCGCTAGCCACCTGTGTGCAAAGCACGTCGGTAGAACCAGTCTCGTGTAAGTGTACGCGTAATGTCGGTCCGGGCCGCTTCATCCAACAATACCGCCGAACCAAAGTATGACATGCTGGTAAGCAGTATGACTTGTATCGCCCACAACTCACTTGTGTTCTACTCGTGCATATAACATCAACGCATATAACCTAGGCTCGGATGCCACTGTTGGGGAACGTAGTTATTTCAAAAAAATTCCTACGCACACACAAGATCATGGTGATGTATAGCAACGGGATGGGAGAGTGTTGTCCACGTACCCTAGTAGACCGAAAGCGGAAGCATTAGAACAACACGGTTGATGTAGTCGTACGTCTTCACGATCCGACCGATCCAAGTACCGAACGTACGGCACCTCCGAGTTCAGCACACGTTCAGCTCGATGACGATCCCCGGACTCCGATCCAGCAGGGTTCGGGGAAGAGTTCCATCAGCACGACGGCGTGGTGACGGTGATGATGTTATACCGACGCAGGGCTTTGCCTAAGCACCGCTATGATATGACCGAGGTGGAATATGTTGGAGGGGGGCACCGCACACGGCTAAGGAACGATCATGAAGATCAACATGTGTGTTATGGGGCGCCCCCTGCCCCCATATATAAAGGAGGGAGGGGGGAGGTGCGGCCGGCCCCTAGAAGTGCGCCTGGAAGAGTCCTACTCCCACCGGGAGTAGGACTCCCCCCTCTTGCCTTGTTGGAGAAGGAAGGGGGAAGGGGGAAAGAGGAAATGGGGGCGCCGCCCCCCTTCCTTGTCCTATTCGGACTAGGGGGGGAGGGGGTGCGCGGCCTGCCCTGGCC
>NC_041389.1:631013628-631035258 GCF_002162155.2 Triticum dicoccoides
CCGGTAAAATCCCGATTTCACGCGGACGATTCCGATATCCAAATATAGGCTTCCAATATATCAATGTTTATGTCTCGACCATTTTGAGACTCCTCGTCATGTCCGTGATCACATCTGGGACTCCGAACAACCTTCGGTACATCAAAAACTATAAACATATAATATAACTGTCATCGTAACGTTAAGCATGCGGACCCTACGGGTTCGAGAACTATGTAGACATGACCTAGAATGGTTTCCGGTCAATAACCAATAGCGGAACCTGGATGCTCATTTGGCTCCTACATATTCTACGAAGATCTTTATCGGTCAAATCGCATAACAACATACGTTGTTCCCTTTGTTATCGATATGTTACTTGCCCGAGATTCGATCGTCGGTATCCAAAACCTAGTTCAATCTCGTTACCGGCAAGTCTCTTTACTCGTTACGTAATGCATCATTCCATAACTAACTCATTAGCTACATTGCTTGCAAGTCTTATAGTGATGTGCATTACCGAGAGGGCCCAGAGATACCTCTCCGACAATCAGAGTGACAAAACCTAATCTCGAAATACACCAACTCAACATGAACCTTTGGAGACACCTATAGAGCTCCTTTATAACCACCTAGTTACGTTGTGACGTTTGGTAGCACACAAAGTGTTCCTCTGGTAAACGGGAGTTGCATAATCTCATAGTTATAGGAACTTTGTATAAGTCATGAATAAAGCAATAGCAACATACTAAACGATCAAGTGCTAAGCTAATGGAATGGGTCAAGTCAATCACATCATTCTCCTAATGATGTGATCCCATTTAATCAAATGACAACACATGTCTATGGTTAGGAAACATAACCATCTTTGATTAATGAGCTAGTCAAGTAGAGGCATACTAGTGACATTAAGTTTGTCTATGTATTCACACATGTATCATGTTTCCGGTTAATACAATTATAGCATGAATAATAAACATTTATCATGATATGAGGAAATAAATAATAACTTTATTATTGCCTCTAGGGCATATTTCCTTCAAATCTATATTCCCCAAGCAACTCATGCCCCCCAGATATATACGACCTGATGTATGTGCGGCAACAACCTCAGGAAACGGTCCACCACTTCTGGGCCAGATTCCTACTTGTAAAATACAAGATTGAGGACTGTTCGGATGGCGATGTGGTTTCGGTCTTCCACCACAACTGTACCGACGAGGGGATTTTGAATGCCCTCGACCGCCGCCACATACAGAGCTTCACGGAACTATCACCAGTAGTACAAAAATATTGCGCAATGGAAAGCACATGGAGGGCCCAAACCAAGATGGAGCCTGCTGCCTTAAAGCGGTGTGCGACCCAAGTGAAACGGACACATCCTGGCGTATCACTAGATCACCAGTCCATGGGCAGGAAAAATAAACCTTTTACGGGGCATAGGTCCGTTCTCAACAAACTACTGGACAAAGCTTGCCCAATTCATACCACTCCGCACTCCACCCCAACCCACAACCTTCGAGCATGCTGGGTACTACAGCAAGTAGCCAAAAGTGGCGAGACCATCCTCACCACAACTCCAGGAAAATATTCTCCAGAGAGGGATAGCTCCAATGTCTTCATGGTCTTCGAGACCTTCTCTTCAAACAATCGGCACAAACGGGCGCTATGCGACCTCGCTGAAGTCCACCAAGTTAATGCATTGAGCCCATGGAACGACACGACCATAACTTTCACGGTCGAAGATGAACCAAGGGCCCGGTCAGTCCGAGCACCAGCCGCATTAGTATTAAACCCCATCGTCAATGGTTTTCGGCTTACCAAAGTGCTAATGGACGGTGGCAGTGGGCTTAACCTCATCTACGAGGATACGCTCGACAAAATACAGATGTATAGATCATGCATCGAACATAGCTACACCACCTTTCGAGGTATCATCCCCAGTCGAGAAGCACAATGCTCAGGGAAAATCAAATTGGGTGTAGTATTCGATACACCCGAAAACTACAGACCCGAAGAGTTGCTCTTTCATGTGGTCCCCTTCAATAGTGGGTATCACGCCATCCTTGGCCGGGATGCTTTCGTGCGTTTTCAAGCCATACTCCATTATGGGTACATGAAGCTTAAAATGCCCGGACCCAATGGAATCATCACAATTTCGAGCGACCTGATACAACCCTTCATGCCGAAAATAAAACCGCATCCTTGGCCCTTGAGGTGTTATCCGAAGCCCTAGCGGCGGAAGAACTGACCAGCTTGCAGTCCACAGTGGACAGAGATGATGTGATTCTTGATAAAAGATCCAAGTCCACCTCTTTCAAACTAGCCGAAAAAATAGTTAAATTTCAAGTGCACTCGACGGACCCTAACAAAACGACATCCATCGAATCACAACTGGATCCAGCAGTGGATGCCTCCCTTCGCACATTCTTGCACGAAAATTGGGATATCTTCGCCTGGCACCCTTCAGACATGCCGGACATCCCACGAAGACTGGTCGAACACAATCTCAATATACTAAAAGGATTCAAACTCGTGAAGCAGACACTGTGGCGATTCTCCGAACCCAAGCGTCGGGCCATGGGAGAAGAGCTAGCCAAGTTGCTAGAGACTGTGTTTATCAGGGACATTAAACATCTGGATTGGTTGGCCAACCTAGTTATGGTACCAAAGAAGGACAAATCATGGCGCCTGTGTGTCGATTTCAAAGACCTCAACAAGGCCTACTCCAAAGATCCCTTACCACTACCTCACATTGACCAAATCATTGACACAATATCAAGACATGATTCCTTGTGTTCCTTGATGCCTACTTCGGATATCATCAGAGCAAGATGAAGGAATTGGACTAGGCCGCAACTGTGTTCATTACCCCTTATGGTCCGTTCTGCTTCAACACTATGCCCTTTGGGCTAAAAACGCCGGGGCTACTTACCAGCGCATGATCCAAACTTGCTTGGAAAAACAAATCGGCAAAATAGTCGAAGCATATGTTGATGACGTGGTCATTAAGACAAAACACATCGAAACAGTAATAGATGACCTCTATCTCATCTTTGATAATCTCCGGACATACGACATACGACTCAATCAGGAAAAGTGTGTCTTTGGAGTACCAGCCGGAAAGTTGCTAGGGTTCATTGTTTCCCATAGAGGAATTGAGGCAAACCCAACCAAGATCCGAGCTCTATCGCAATTGGCCATACCAACAGAACTAAAGAAGGTCCAGAAACTAGCTGGTTGCGTCGCGGCTTTAAGCCGATTCATCTCCAAGCTAGGAGAAAAAACATTACCACTCTACAGGCTACTGCAACACACAGACAATTTTGAGTGGACGAACGCGGACACAACCGGATTGGAAGAAATCAAGGCCCTTCTCATAAGCAACCCAATCTTGGCCGCACCAGGTGTTGGAGAGCCTATGCTACTATATATTTAGGCAACTAACCAAGTAGTCAGCGCCATCCTCGTCGTCAAGGGAGGGGAGGAGGGACATAAATTCCCCACCCAAAAGCCAGTCTATTATGTATCGGAGGTCCTTACGCCCTGCAAATCCCGATACCTGCACTATCAGAAGATAGCCTATGCAGTCTTCATGGCATCCCAAAAACTCTGGCACTAATTTCAAGAGTGCTCAATCATGGTGGCATCTGAGGTGCCGCTCAATGATATTATAAATAACAGGGACGCCACCGACCGCATTGCCAAATGGGCCATCGAGGTCCTACCGTTTGAAGTCATATATAAACCACGTCGGGCTATTAAATCCCAAGTGCTGGCTGACTTTGTCGGTAAATGGATGGAAGCCGAACTCCTTAAAGAGTACAGTTCATACACCAACTGGATTATGTAATTTGATGGCTCCAAAATGTTAGCCGGACTGGGGGCTGGCATAATTTTGACATCCCCCACTGGGGATACAACCCGCTGTGTACTCCAAATTATGTACGCAGACTCTAATAATGCAGCCGAATACGAGGCACTACTAGACCTTCTCTGGATGGCTGTCTCCATGGGTATACAACGTCTAGAGGTGCGCAGCGACTCAAACCTCACGATTTCCCAGGTCAATGGAGACTTTGATGCTAAGGACCCAAAAATGGCGGCATATCAAAATGCCATATTAAAAATATCAGCTCGGTTCGACAGGCTCGAGTTTCATCACATTGCTCGAGAGAGGAATTAGGTAGCCGACATCCTCGCTCGTATGGGTGCCAAACGCGACCCTGTGCCACCTAACACCTTCTTGGAAAGGCTCTTTAAGCCATCTCTAGTATGGCAGGGTGATAGCGGAGAAGGCAGTTCGGACCTGATCACACCCCAGCCGCCGAACACAACACCGACATCATCGATGGTCCGGATATCGAGGTAACGCCCTTTGCTCATGAGATCATGGCTGTTATTGCTCCCTGGACCGAACCCTTCCTGGCCTACCTAAATAGGCAGGAGCTCCCCGACAATCAGAACGAAGCTCGGTGTATAGTTCCACGCTCTAAAGCCTTTAAGGTGCATGAGGGTGAATTATACAAAAGAAGCAGTACCGGAGTCCTTCAAAGGTGTATCTCCGAAGAGGAGGGAAGGCAACTCTTGGCAGAAATACATGCTGGTCTTGGTGGCCATCATGCCACAGCCCGCTCCCTTGTTAGCAAGGCGTTCCGAACATGCTTTTTCTAGCCTATGGCTCGAGCAGACGCTCAAGATCTTGTCCAACATTGCGTAGGCTGTCAGCTTTTCGCCAATCAGAGCCATATGCGTCCCACCGCACTTAAGATAATCCCCATTACTTGGCCCTTTCCGGTCTGGGGGCCCAATATGGTCGGACCCCTTAAAGGGGGAAACCACAAGAAGAAATATTTGCTGGTCATGGTTGATAAATTTACTAAGTGGATAGAAGCAAAACCAGTAAGCTAAGGCTGGACCAGTGATTGATTATATATCAGGGGTAGTTCACTGTTATGGTGTCCCGCATTGTATCATCACGGATAATGGTTCTAACTTCACAGCTGATGAGGTGAAAACTTGGTGCGCTAAATTGGGCATTAAGCTCGATTATGCATACATATATCACCTGCAAACAAACGGTTAAGTTGAATGGGCCAACGGTCTGATCATGAGTGGTATCAAACCCAGACTAGTGCGCTCTTTACAAGAGTTAGACAAGCACTGGGTCGAGGAACTCGATTCCGTACTTTGGGGACTCCGGACCACGCCCAGTCGCACGACCAGATACACACCTTTCTTTATGGTGTACGGCGTAGAGGCCGTGTTGCCCTGCGACATTATCCATGACTCACCTAGAGGCGCATGTATGAAGAGAAAGAAGCCAAACTGGATCGGCAGGATGACCTAGACAGACTTGAAGAGGAGCGCGACGTTGCTAAAGCCCGTTCTGCATTCTATCAACAACAGGCCAGGCATTACGAGAGCAGGGAGGTGCGGGCTAAGACATACAATGTCGGAGAACTCGTTCTACGCCTCTCGGAAAAGAAAAAGGACAAGTTCAAGCCCAGATGGGAGGGTCCCTTTATCATCGACGAAGTTCTTACTGGAGGAGCCTACCGCCTTTGCAATGCAATGGACAATCGCCTCGAGCTGAACCCATGGAATGCAGCTCGGCTCCGAAGATTCTACACATAAGTCCAGCCTGGAGGGGCTCTATTCTACACTAGGTTTTCTTTCCCTTTAAATTTTTCTTCTTCTTCTTTCCTGTATGTTTGGATTGACCGTATTGTTCGGGGTACACATCCTTAAATGTACATACCCCACCATACATGGGGGCTTCTTTTAATGAAGCATTTTTATTAAACAACTTATAAAGATTCCTTGCCCACATTGATTGTTGCCTCTTGCCATTTTATGCACCTCTATGACTTAAGTTTTTGCCAATCTGGGTTGCCTTGCTCTTGTGCTTATGCCCTATGTTCTCGATTGTTCAGCTAGGGTGTAAAGGGAGTACCTCTACAATTGTTACAACCGGGTTATCCAAACCTATACTTCAGATGGGTGAAGCCGAAAGCTAGCACTTTGTCGTGGTATTTCCTCGACATATGCCAATGGGTGGCTAATCATGTAGTGGGCCAATAGAATGTTGCCGGGCTCTAGAAGCAGGAGTAGGCAAGACCTCAATAGACGCTGGGTCTTACCCAGGTTTGGGGCTTTCCGAGGAGATAACACCCCTAATCCTGCTCTGCGGGGTGGCCGCATCACTATGATCAATAGTAGGTACAAGGATGCTCCTTGAGCTGTTCGGGCTAGAGGAGGAAGAAGGCTGCTTGCACTACTTCTCCTTAGCTATGGGTGTGTGTGATCTAAAGGGCCTAAACCCTTTGCATGGGTGACGCTGGCGGGTTTATATAGGCCTACCCCCAGGGATACAATGGTAATCTGGCTAGTCCTGGGACCCGTCCGTCAGTGTCTCCGGGCTCCGGCTTCTCCGCTGGCTGCCGTGAGCTTGGTCAACGGGTGGGGCCAGCATGGCACTGTGGCCTCGCCCCTGATGACAATGGCCTGGTCAGGGGCGCATGGCTACAGTGTCGCCTCCAGGTGAACGATCACTGTAGCCACGCCCCATCACTTCTGATTAATTGGGCACAGACTCCAAGGAGAGGGGTAGCCGCTTGCTAGGAGGCGGCCTCCGCTGGCAGCCGCTTGCTGTGGTCTTGCCGCCTTCTAGTGATTCGCGGTCGAGTGGGGCCTGCCGCCTACGGGCCGTACCGCCCCGTTGTGGGGGCATGGCCCTGCCTGACATAGGCGTCGTCGTAGGTCGCATGGATACAATGCCGTGCCAGGCGAGGGGCGTCCACCTGGTACGTCCGCACTATATCCATGTTCCTTCCGGGATTCAAGGGTGGCAGGTGGCACCATTGCCATGCCCTTCCTGGTCAGGGGGCGCATGGCTATAGTGTCGCCTTCTAGGAGCCGGCCCATGCCCTCACCGCCTTCTATGGTGCGCCGCCTTCTAGGAGGCGGCCTGCTGGCTCTAGCCGGCCATGGAGGTCGGCCTTGCGACCAGTCGGACTGAGGGTCCAGGCTGGCCCCGATGTCTTGAAATCTGCTATGTTATGGATGAGGCTACCCAGGGTTTATCCCCCCGTCACGTTCTTAAGGGAATAATTGGTCGGCTATCTAACTTACAATCTTGTTACGAGTATTTCGCCACAATCATTACTTGGTTGTATACCAAATTTACAGGAACTTCCTTTCCATCAGGTCCTTGGGGTCCGACACGGGCCATATGATTTGGATCAAGGCCATTATAGCGTGTCTTTACCATGGCCCAGGCCTCTCGAGCGCCTTTATGACAAGCGGATGTCTTCTATAGCTCGAAGCGACGCCGAGCACCCTTGAATAGATCAGCCAACCCTTCCATAGTTTCTGGAGGGGCATCAGATGGCCATAAGGCTTTCGCCATATTCCTCATGGCCTTCCGGGCACGCTCGTGGAGCTTGGACAGTTCTTTTAGAATGTCTCCTTGAAGCCCAGACACATCATCATCGTGGCGACCGGTTAGCATACCTATACGAACCAAATTGTCAACATTCCATACTAGTTGATTATGTCAATACTCCGGATGGTTCAAAAGCAAGGGTCATAACAAAAATGGCGCTCTTCAGTCTTTGATTTTCCTTGAGTTGAGCCTTCAAGGTCTCTATCTCTTCATCTTGCTTTTTTATTTCTTCTTCCAAATTTTTATCTTTTCCAAAATACATTGGGGCACCCTTTATTTCTTCAAGCTCGACGACAGCTTTATTTCGCTGTGTCCGGCTTGTCTCAAGTTCCTGGGACAATGCAGTGTTCTTCTCTTTTAGAACCCGCAGTTATAAAACGATCCTCAAATCATTCTGTTCCTACCGCTTTAAGTCTCAAGGGCTACTGCTATCTATCTATCTATCTATTACAATTTCATACCTGCATATCTTTGAAGAACTGGCGGGCAATTCCGGTGAGTCCGTTGCGGGCAGCCTAGATATATCCACCTATGATGCTCAGGGCGGTGAACTCTGGCTCTGTCAAAGCAGGGGCGTTTGAAGACTCTTTTAATTGATGATGATTCATCGCACTTTCTACTTCGGAGTTAGTCACCGACATCTCATCTGGATCTTCGTGAGGCGAATGAGTTTGTGCCGTATCGACATGCGTCTGACTCTCCGATGCCGTATTAGCTGCAGCTCGGCTGGCTGGAACTTTGTCTATGGTCCACCGGATACCCCTCCTACAGTGATAGAAGGAGGGTGAAAATGGCGGTTCAATCACATGCCTAAACTAGAGATAACATTCATACCTTTTGGATGATGGAGCAAGCTCAGTGGCGCCCCCGGCCTCCTTTCACTTTGCACGACCGCCCCTTGAGGGTGCGGTTTTTCTTTTTGGTGCCCGACCCTCGGTACGGCTTGCTGAGCGCCGATCATGTGGAATACAACCCACTGCGAAGGGTAAGATGTGAGCGGAAGTATATCTCTCTAGAAGAATACAATTTCCAAACACTTACCTTAACAAAAGGATAGAGGTCGGGATAATAGGCCATAACAACCACATCCGAGCCATCAAGGCTTGCCTGGTAATAGACTCCATCTTCAAACTCCAAAATTACGTCCGGATCTTCATGGAATCTGGGGTCTTCATTGCGGGCATGGTCTTCTGGTTGAGCGGCAGGGCAGTTAACAATCTCGATCACTTGCCTCCATAACTATTTCAAAAATAACCAGAAGCTTTAGTTAATACATCTTAAGGATTGAAACGTATCGAATGGCTAGAAAAGAACTTACCCACTCGATGGGGTTGTACATGGAGTAGCCTTCGCGACAGTTCAGGAGGATGAAGTCTTCTTCTTCCCCCTTATAAAGGTCAATCAGCATGGCGGCCAATGCGATTTGGTCAGCCTGACCCTTCGTCGATAGCGAGACACGTCGTTCTCTCCATTATAGTTCCATAAGGGAGTCACCCTGGACTGGAGTGGCTGGATGCATCGCTGTATCGCAATTGCCATGAATTCAATTATGGAGAGTCCGGAATGGGCTAGTACCCTAATTTTGCTCACCAATCACTACTAGGGAAAACCCTAGCAGTAGCGCGGGTTTAAAGCCTATCAGTAGCGCGGGGTACCGCGCTACTGATAAGGCTCCACAACTAAAGGTTAGCAGTAGCGTGGGCGGGACCACGCTACTGCTATATCAACTTAGTAGCAGCGCTTTCCACAACAAGTGCTACTGGTAATTATGTAGCGACCGGTTTTCCAGGATATTAATTTTCCAGAAAATGGCCCTTGTGCTCACCAGCCCCAGGATTACTGTTAGCTGATGAGACACCAACTTGATACAGAAACTCCAAGCAAAATACATAATATGTAGTACAAGACCATTCTGGCCTATGAGTACAACAAATGGTTTCTAGTGGCTGATGGCGGAAGCGGTTTGTGGTTCATCAGTGTCTATGGGACTCCATTTCCCACAGGAACAGCTGACCTGGATAACTCCTATCTTCGCGAGGCTGCTATCGTCATTGCGTAGGTTCTGGGGCTGTGATCGCAACGCTCCTATCCATGCAAGAAATCTGGCCAAGACAATAGCCAGGGACAAGCCAGTGAGTACTTTTGAATGTACTCGCAAACATTATGAACACAGGTATAATATAACAAATGATAATCATGCTCTAAAATATTCTATGATCACCACGTCAGTCACAAAATAAAAAAAAATCCATGATGCACGCAAGCAGGTTATTCATATACAACATGAATATGCAATAAGGGAGTAGAAATAGAATGCACTGATCGGGTGTCTGAAGTGACGCCTCGAAAGGATAATAGTATAAAGCATGCCACAGTCGGGCGTCTGAGCGACACCACATAAAGGGCTTATAAATAATTTAAATAACAAGCATGCCACAGTCAGGCGTATGAGCGACACCACATAAAGGGCTTATAAATAATTTAAATAACAAGCATGCCACAATCGGGTGTCTGAGCGACACCACATAAAGGGCTTATAAATAATTTAATTAACAAGCATGCCATAGTCGGGCGTCTGAGCGACACCACATAAAGGGCTTATAAGAGGATAATCACAGTGAATATCCAGGAGGTAGAACTGTCCCAGGGATACTCAATAATTCAAATAATGAAAATGGTTAGTCCATAATAATAGTAATCATAATCATCATGAGTCACAAGTCACGATCCATGTTCTGGTTTAGCAATTTTTCCTCCGAAGACCGACACTAAGACCGACACTTGACCCATCCCAGACTGTAGTCCTTAACCATGGACATGGCTATTCGAATAGATATAATCTCTGCAGAGGGTGTTCTCTTTACCCACAAGTAACGGATTCCTTTAGTCCATCGGGATTAATTCCGTCTACGGTCTTTTAATTGGAAACACACCTGACCGCACACACCAGCCTAACTCACCGGTGTCTGGAATCACGCACGACACCCGTTAAGCAAAACTCTAAGTGGGGAGGCTACAACCTCGACTAGCATGGGATCACAAAGTTTATAATGCGCGTAAACTAGGGGAGCTACCCCCTCGGCTCCAACCGGAAACACCCATGCCCCTGGACAAGGTGGCATGTCTACCGGATGCAGCCGATATCTCCCACCATGGCCTCTCTGTACGGTGTGTGCTAGGAAGGGGTTGACAACTTACTGAACCGTACCCTGCCTATGGCAGGGACAAGTGGTAGTACGAAACAAGTAAGGGGGTTACTGGAACAAGACTCGATCTATGGCCAACTCAGGAGGTTAAGACATTTCCTGCATGATAAGCATAAGAAATATATTTCACACCAGTCAGACAGAATCACCACTCATCATACCTCACCATGCCTTACCGGACATAACCGTCTCGACGAAGAACTAGAGACAAGCTCGTGTCTACCAAGACAGAGACTTTCCCGGATTCCTCCTGACAGGCATGAAAGGCATACGAGGGTGACTACTATCAGAAGCATATCAAATTCCAACAGCAAGGCATCATCATTATGCACTCATGAATGTGATCATAACACCACATAAAATGTCGAATACATCATGTCAAGGTGATATCGTATTTGCATCAAATGATGCACAAAAAATATTATGCCGGGGTTCAGAATGCTTGCCTTCAAGAGTATGCAAGTGGGGTGCACATTTTGAAAGTTGCCTTCTGCTTCAAAATCCTATTTTACAAAAATTTGAATTAACACATAGTCCCAAAATAGTACAAAAAAAGTTGTTTGGAAAATTTTCAAATAAATATGAAAATAAACTAGACAAAATTTGAGAAACAGTAGAAAAAGAATCAAATCAATTGGACTTGTATTTTAAAAGTTATAGCCAGTCAAAGTTTAGTCAAAACTCTGTTTTTAATAAAAATCAGAAAAAAATGGTTCGGGGGCTTACGCTTTCCCCTAGGGAAGTCATATTCGTTGGAATACGTTTCCACTTACGCTAGCGTGGACTGACAGTGGGTCCCTTGGGCCCACTGGTCAGGTTTGACCAGTCGCCCGTGCCTTCTTTCTCCTTTGGCCGAGCAGAGGCGGAGCTCCGGCGATTGCCGCCGACGAACGGTGGCTCCCCACGGGATTCCGAGGGCAGGGATGGATCCGCCAGTCCAGGGCGGTCCTCCCAGTGGTCGATAGGCTGGCGGGGGTCGCCGGCGGCGAGCTCCGCGGCGGACGGTGGTTTCGGGAAAACTGGGGTCTTGAGCTATGGTGGCTCCCGATCGGGTTTGAGAGGTGGGGTGGCTCCGCAAGGTCAAGGGGAGTCGGACGATGGCACTGGATGGACTGGGGAGGCCCTGCTCGTGACGGACGGGACTGGAGTGTGGCGGCGGCCGAACTGACCGAAGACGAGGAGGAAGGCCTCCCTCCGTCGACTGCTGGCTGTGGGGGCTCTAGAGGGATGGCTTGAGGTCGCCTGAAGGTCTGGAAGAGCTCGTGGTTCCTTTTATAGGCAGTCGAGGTCGGTTCCGCGGCGGCCGGGGATAAGATCGCCGGCTTCCTTCGTCCTGTTGCCCAGGGGGCGCGTGGAGGCGACGAGCGCTAGCGGACGTGCTCGCAGATAAGCTCGGGCTGTTCAGGGGCGAGCTGGCGCGCGACTGTGGCTCGGGCGGCGCCGTCCATGGCAGGAGCCTACTGCGGCCATCCGCTAGCCGCCATGGCCGACTTGACGGTGGCGCTGCGGGGATCCAGGGGCGGCTTGGAGGGTTCTGGCGAGCGAACGAGAACGAGGCGTGGCTCTACGGGCAAGCAAGGGCCAGGGGCAAGACGCGGCAGCTCGGGCGCACACACGTGCAAAACACGCGCTCTGGCCGCGCCCAGAGCACGCACGCCATGTGCTCGACGAAATGCCAGGGTGGCCTAGAGGGCTTGGGTGACGATGCAAAATAATAGTACAAGGTTAGAGGTAGCTAGGAGGTTAGTGGACATGATTACTGGGTCAGGGAATCAAGTTTATAATGTAAATTAAAAACTATGCCAAAACCGGCCATGCACACAAGGTGCTCGACAGAATGCCATGGGCTTCTAGGCATCACTTTGGGTGGCCCAAGACTCCAGAGCAAAGTCTCTTTAGAAGATAAAGAGGGTGGTATGGTTAGTTTGACAAAAACAAAAACTCCCTAGTGCAAGTTTTTGAGAAAACCAAATCTGGACAGAAAATAAAGGCTATTATTGCATGGACCAAAAATATTCCAATGGGTCCAATCTCCTGGACTTAAGGGTTTGGTAGGGTGGACTATAAGCAGGAAAGATCTCATGGGCACTAGAGCAAAACAAAATAGGGTTGCAGTAGAAAATATCAAATTGGGCCAGAGAGCACAAGAGGATGTTTTGCTCAAATTTTCAAAGAACACCAGTGGGTCTTTGCATATAAATGAATTATATACTTCTACTAACATCTCCCAACTTTGGTGAATTTTTTAAAGAAATATTTAAATTGGTTGTAGTGCAAAATCACAAACTGGACCAGTTTTGAAAACTTGGGGTAGAGCTCAAAATCTCCAAATGACTAAAAGATATTATTGCACAAAAGTGATGTGGGAACATCACATGACATCCCCAAATTTTGGTGGAACTTTTAAAGAATTATTTGCAAGGGTTGTAGTGCAAATGGAACTCTAGAACTAATGAAAAAAAAATCATTTTTAAAGAAATAAAGCTTAGGAAAAATAATTGTAGACATAATTCCACTGATAAAAAGAAATGGTCTTGGGAAGATATACAAGTCCAATAATATTTTTGAAAGGTTTCCACCTAGAAGGAAAAACTCAAAAATTTAGAGGGACAGAATGATCTGAAATTAAAAGATAAACCAGAAATAAAAATTTAAATTCCTGGCAAAAATTTAATTAATAAGTCAAGGTCAAAATTTTGGGCTGTTACAACACTACCCCCCTTAAGAAAAATCTCGTCCTCGAGATTTGCTAAGGGCTGTTTTGAAAAGAATTACTATCTCAAAGTAATATCATAAAAATAACCATCCTACTCATGCAATTAAAATGTGGCTATAGTGAGTGGGAAATTAAGTGGTGTAAAGCTACAGTCTGGAATACTGGTGCTGCGTGGAAAAATCTAGGGTTGGGGAAAACGAGGAATTTCTACTTTTGGTTACGGTAAATTTAGAATAAATTTCTAAATTTCTAAAATACGCTGGTCGTACCCGAGAGCACAGTGCTCTCTCTGGCTGACAGGTGGACCCGGGGCCCACTGTCAGTCTCTTCTTCTACCTCTGGCTCTCTCTTCTTCCTCTCTCTCGCGCGCTTTCGTGTCCTTTCTCCACCGGCGACGTCTAGCGTGTAGGGCATCTAGGCCGTACCGCGGTAGTGTGTGGTGTGCTAGCTGCCGGTGCAGCGTGCACTCACCTCGCGGGCCAGTGCACTGTCGGCACTGCTCGCGGATTCGCCTCCGAACACCGGTGATCGAGCGACAAGCAGCGCTGGTGGACTTCGCTCACCATACACTGATCTCGAGCTATAAAATGACCGAGGTGCTCCTTTCTTCTTCCTCACACCTGGCCTCGCTTCTCCTTCTCCTTCCTTCTCCTCCATTTCTGTTTGCAGGAGCTCGAGGCGAGGCTCTAATGGTGGAGGTGATGCCGGACTAGTACATGATCCTGATGTGCGGAGGGTTGGCGGCATTGCCGGGGTTCTCCATGCTCTTGTGCGTGATGATCCTCGATGATCGTCGTGATGCTGCCGCTCGAGTGTTAGCTCTCCGCGGTGGCGGTGATCATGAGGATTAAGTGCGGTGTCGGGTCCTAACTGTTGTCGGTGTGCTGGAGGCAACTTGCACCTGAATAATCGCCCACTAATCTCTCCTTCAGAGGCTGTGTGTGCTAGAGAGGTGATCAGTTAGGTGCAACATGTGTACGTGCATTTGCAATTAGTGCACTTGGTCGAGTGGTTGTGGTTGTGAGTCTGCTGTCGTGGTGCTGCGTGAATAAAAATCTATGTCATGAAGAAATATACGCTGCAATAACTCAGGGAAAAATCTCACTTCAGAAATTACCGAGAGTGAAAACAGTTAATCAAAATTAACAGCAGTAAAAACTACTCACCTTAATTGAAACCAAAAATTTAATTCATTGCACAAATTTAGGATACCACACATAAGTTGCAACACATAAATAAATGCTGGGACAATAAACATAGCAGTGACATCTACAACGACAACGGTAAATGGACAGGGTCCTGAGAAAACGTCTCTGGTACTAGGGCACACTCCTCTTCTATCGGGGGAAGCGGATTGACTAGTCGATGAACGCGTCTTTCTTAGTCGGGCCTCAGTGGTCTGCTGATGGCAATTTGAGGATTTAAATCAGCGAGGCTCTGGAGATAACCCATTACTCGCTGGGTCGAATGCTCTTGAGCAATGACATACTAGGCAAGGTTGGCCAGTACTGGGTCTCTCTTGATTCTTCCATCGGGAAAAGATGCTACTTCTCCGGGTGCTGCACGACTCGGGAAGTAATAATACCCTCGTTTGCTAGCATAGGGTACCGCGAATCGAAGGCGAGCGAGCGCTTTGTACGCAGCAGCTTCTATGGCCATCTGCGGAGTCGGCATAGATTTCCCCATGAAGGAGACTTCCGTTGGGTCTTGGTTTGGGTTTGCGGGAGGGATGTGCACCACTGCCCAATATTTCGAGGTGGATGGGGTAACCCTCGATTTGAGTAACTCGTACTGGGGTGGATGGGTAGAACTCATGGTACTGCAGGTAAGGTCCCACAAGATTTTAACAAAACTACCTGGGGTTGCATCTGGAGTTCTTAGATAAATACTAGGGCTCGACATGGCAAGGAATGGCTGTGAGGGTTGCGCACAAGGTGAGGGGTACTTGGCAAGGTCATGAGGTGGCCTATTATATAGCATCTGGGCTGGGTCATTTATCACGGTGAGTGGCAACTAGTTGTCGGTTCTGCTCTATGGGGTCGGGGTCAATGCCACAGATACACATATCTCACAAAAGTGACGTATTACTGTGGGTGTCGTCGGGGTGGTTTTTGGTAGCTACGCCCAGAATTAAAAATGCAATCGCATGCCAACGTACTTATGCATGGCTACTATTCAAAACAGAGGCACACAAGCAGGCTGCGTTTAATTATGGCGATACAAGATCACACAATTATAGGGTGTGGTCATACTAAGACTCGGTACTACTCGAGTGACTTAGTCTACCTCGTTAATATCTAAGTGGGCGTGCCCTGTGGATGTCGAGGCTTCTCCACGGGTTTCACCGTCGAGGTTAGCTGGATGGAGTTGAGGGGCTATAGGGTCGGGGTAGAGCGATGATGACCATCGCGGGGGTTGTTAGCCACAATCCCATTGGAGCGTGTTCCCAAAAGGCGACAAAGCACTTCTGGGGACACTAAAGTATTTTGGTCGATGGCTGCAGCAAACCTCAAGGACTCGATCGGTTGTCCGAACAACACGACTGGGTTGTCGGCGTCGGGCTCATCTTCTCCTCTTGCCGGGGCTCGTCGAACCAGTTCTCCATGAGCTACGATCAGATCAAGGGTGATTTGATCGAACAGTTCCTCTAGTGCACTTACATAGCGCACCAGATGAAACAATGCAGGATCCGTCTCGTGATCTCCATTGGCAACCTCGGGTGGCCTACCATACCCGTCACGGCTCAGGTAGTAGTAGAACGAGCGACAGTTAACTCTAGGCGACAAGTGCTGGAGTTGAACTATAGCCTCTCGAGCAGCTAGTTGGATGGCTTGTGGTTCAAAGGAAGTTGTCCTTCCGGTGAACCTGTAGGGGCGTTCTGGTGATATACCCCTACCATAGACGTGCAAAGTGGCCCAGAATTGACGGATCTCACCGCTCATGGGCACTTGGTACACAACATATTCTGGGGGCTCTTCTAATGCAAAGGCACGGCGGGTGAGGTTTGCTAGCACGGTCACAAAACCTCCAAGGTTGGTTGCTGTGGTCTCATTGTGCATAATGGGGCCAGGCATTATAGCTCGGTTTTGGGAGGAGGCTATGTTGTGCTAGGTTGAGGCTTGCGTGCCCTTTTTATAGAAAAAGGGGACGGAGTCTTCCTTCGGACACTTGCGAAAGAGACTATTTAGGCGTCGGTCACTGGCGCATGATCGATAGGCTAGGCTGATAGGTTGGGCACCGACTGCCAAAAGGTGTCGGGGTCACTGTGTGGCTATCTTACACGTGAAGCTTGGCCGGGGTTAGGTTAAGGTCTGGTGGATTGGTTAACCTAGGTTTATTGACCTGGCTAAGATAGGATTAGCCATTGGTCAGCCTGGCTCTGATACCAAGGTTGTAGCGACTAGTTTTCCAGGATATTAATTTCCCAGAAAATGGCCCTTGTGCTCACCAGCCCCAGGATTACTATTAGCTGATGAGACACCAACTTGATACAGAAACTCCAAGCAAAATACATAATATGTAGTACAAGACCATTCTAGCCTATGAGGACAACAAATGGTTTCTAGTGGCTGATGGCGGAAGCGGTTTGTTGTTCATCAGTGTCTATGGGACTCCATTTCCCACAGGAACAGCTGACCTGGATAACTCCTATCTTCGCGAGGCTGCTATCGTCATTGCGTAGGTTCCGGGGCTGTCATCGCAACGCTCCTCTCCATGCAAGAAATCTCGCCAAGACAATAGCCAGGGATAAGCCAGTGAGTACTTTTGAATGTACTCGCAAACATTATGAACACAGGTATAATATAACAAATGATAATCATGCTCTGAAATATTCTATGATCACCATGTCAGTCACAAAATAAAAAAAAATCCATTATGCATGCAAGCAGGTTATTCATATACAACATGGATATGCAATAAGGGAGTAGAAATAGAATGCACTGATTGGGTGTCTGAAGCGACGCCTCGAAAGGATAATAGTATAAAGCATGCCACAGTCGGGCGTTTGAGCGACACCACATAAAGGGCTTATAAATAATTTAAATCACAAGCATTCCACAGTCGGGTGTCTGAGCGACACCACATAAAGGGCTTATAAATAATTTAAATAACAAGCATGCCACAGTCGGGCGTCTGAGTGACACCACATAAAGGGCTTATAAGAGGATAATCACAGTGAATATCCAGGAGGTAGAACCGTCCCAGGGATACTCAATAATTCAAATAATGAAAATGCTTAGTCCATAATAATAGTAATCATAATCATCATGAGTCACAAGTCACGATCCATGTTCTGGTTTAGCAATTTTTCCTCCGAAGACCGACACTAAGACCGACACTTGACCCATCCCAGACTGTAGTCCTTAACCATGGACACGGCTATTCGAATAGATATAATCTCTGCAGAGGGTGTTCTCTTTACCCACGAGTAACAGATTCCTTTAGTCCATCGGGACTAATTCCGTCTATGGTCTTTTAATTGGAAACACACCTGACCGCACACACCAGCCTAACTTACCGGTGTCTGGAATCACCCATGACACCCGTTAAGCAAAACTCTAAGTGGGGAGGCTACAACCTCGACTAGCATGGGATCACAAAATTTATAACGCGCGTAAACTAGGGGAGCTACCCCCCGGCTCCAACCAGAAACACCCATGCCCCCGGACCAGGTGGCATGTCTACCGGATGCAGCCGGTATCTTCCACCATGTCCTCTCTGTACGATGTGTGCTAGAAAGGGGTTGACAACTTTCTGAACCGTACCCTACCTATGGCAGGGACAAGTGGTAGTACGAAACAAGTATGGGGGTTACTGGAACAAGACTCGATCTACGGTCGACTCAGGAGGTTAAGACATTTCCTGCATGATAAGCATAAGAAATATATTTCACACCAATCAGACAGAATCACCACTCATCATAGCTCACCATGCCTTACCGGACATAACCGTCTCGACGAAGAACTAGAGACAAGCTCATGTCTACCCAAGACAGAGACTTTCCTGGATTCCTCCCGATAGGCATGAAAGGCATACGAGGGTGACTACTATCAGAAGCATATCAAATTCCAACAGCAAGGAATCATCATTATGCACTCATGAATGTGATCATAACACCACATAAAATGGAACTACTATCAGAAGCATATCAAATTCCAACAGCAAAGAAGTATTTGCAAGGGTTGTAGTGCAAATGGAACTCTAGAACTAATGAAAAAAAATCATTTTTAAAGAAATAAAGCTTAGGAAAAATAATTGTAGACATAATTCCACTGATAAAAAGAAATGGTCTTGGGAAGATATACAAGTCCAATAATATTTTTGAAAGGTTTCCACCTAGAAGGAAAAACTCAAAAATTCAGAGGGACAGAGTGATCTGAAATTAAAAGATAAAACCCGAAAATAAAAATTTAATTTGCTGGCAAAAATTTTAATTAATAAGTCAAGGTTAAATTTTTGGGGTGTTACAAATTAGTAGTAGCGCTTCTCACAGCACGCGCTACTACTATTATTCTGTAGCTCTTTTTTATTTCATGTTGTATTCAAACACCTTTATACAGGTTTTTATATCGCAACAATTTAGAGAATGATTTTACATCATAATGAGTTATTACATCAGTGGGAGAAAGAACCATGGACTAGTTTCAAGTGGATGTCCATCCACTTGAAACTAATCCGCGGTTCTTTCACCCATTGATATAATAAATATCATCATCATCATCATCATCATCATCATATCATTAACAACTTATCATCATAATACATCATTGTCATATAACACCTCCTCATGATCATCGTTTTCATCAATGAGACATCACATACAAGTTGGTCACTAGACATAATCACAACTACTCATCATCATCAACTCTCATAAACATATTGTACCTCATAGGACCTACTAGATTCTCTTAGGACCTACTATAATATCTTAGGTAAAATAGCATAAAAAAAGATAGCCCCTGACTCTGACTCTCCATTATGGAGAATGGAGATTATCCTGTCTCCAATTCTTGCCTTTCGCACAATGTTGCTTCCAAGAACCTCCTTATGAATGTCCATACATTTCTTCCATTCTTTGATTATCATGTGTTCACCGTTTTTTAGAAATCAGGTATGCACAGGTGAGATTCGTAGGATGACCTGATTGTATGTTCAAAACATCGAGGCGACCATTCTGATACATCAAATGAGGCACACAATCCATCGGGATTTTCTGTTGAAAAACATAGCAATAACTTCGTAGTTAGCAATGTAGTTCAGTTTTAGAAATATGCAAAAGATGCATGGATGTCGTAATAGTAAAAAATCTTACCAGCATATCTCCATGGAAGTTATCGTGGTTCAACATGTGCACTAGTGGCACGTATTCACCATAATTTGTAGGAGTTCGATAAAAGGCATTGTATTCTCAATGTCAGTACAATATGCGACTAGATGATTTTTCTCTTAGTAAGTTAACTCAGAGCCATCGGTGTAGTTGGTTCTGTCTACCATCTTCGCACACTCTTTGAAGAATGAAAAGAAGCTATGAATGGAAATAAGCTGTCAATTATTTTGAAGTAAACAATATAAATTACTTCATAACTATGTTTGAGGAACTCACATAGCGGTAGAATTGGAAGCGTATCAACAAGAACCCAAATGTCCAAATTGTCTTGGTCGATGTCAGGATAACCAAGATCCATGGTGACAAACATGCCCTCTTGAAAATCATACATCTTGCAAAGTGCTTCCCAACCCGGGCAACCAAAATGGGATACGCTCTCAAAGTATAGATTTACCTCAAAATCCATACCATGATGGGTCCTTAGTTTAATTTTCTTTGTTTCATTCCTCTCATGATCTTCAAAACCCATCCTCTCCAAGACATAGCGTCTTGCATGGCATGGGATAAGCTAGTCGAATTGTAAAAGACGAAAATTACATGTTGAAGTAGTAGAAGTCGATCTTAATTATGAAAAAAAAACACTTTGCGTCGTAGCTTACCGTATCACAATCGAAGGCCTCCTCGAGCTTAATGCTGAAGCGCCGACCTTCGTCCAGGTGAGGCCTGTCGCAGAAATCCCAATTGTCGCCGCACCAGGAGCACTCCCCGGGACCTTCTTCGTCCGACGACATTTCCTATGTTCATAATTCAAATATTAAACTTGTGCAATTAAATATATGTACTACAAAAACTAAATTAGAGCATTATTATTCAGCACGGGTTGACTATCGGTTCGTCGAGTTTCTTTTTTGAAAACTCTCAGCTCACGTGGTGTATATATTCCACCGTTGGTGATGGTCGCTCCCCCCTTCGTCCCTGAGTGCATTAAACCAAAATGTCTAGCACACGGGAACGAAGGAGAAGCGCCCCCCACGATAACAGTCAGCATTCTTCTTCGTTCTCTCATATATGGTGGACACACTCCCTCACAGATTTTTCGACAGTCGGTGATGGTCGTTACTCCTCCTTCCCCTAGTGCATAACAAAGGTCTAGCACAAGGAGAAGAAGGAGAAACGACCCTCACAACAGCAGTCGGGATTCTTTGGCCTCGGCAGACTTAAAGTCAACCCGAAATATCATCTAATTATCTTTCTAGAAAATCCAGGCCACTCGATATTTCCTACATATTCTAGCACAAGTCATGCCAAAATTCACGGAAAATTCCGGCATGACCTTTGCTAAAAAAGGACATATCGAGCGCCTAAAATTTGCCAGAACAGAAATTAATCAACACTCCGGCAAAACATAGGCCACTCAGAGGTGTAACCTGCAAACATTACCGGCCACTTGGGCAAACACATATCCTATTTGACATGTTTTTATCTACATCATATCTTATAGGACTCATATTGACATGGAGATTTGTCTGGTCTCACCTCCAGGTCAGAGGGGGTCGGCGACGGGGACGGAGGGGCTCCTAGATTTCTACAAAAACAAATACCCTATTACTTAAACTAAAAAAATGTAGCACTGGCCATAGATACTCTAAATGTAGTGTTGGTCGGTGACGGGGTCGATGTGGGAATAATTGCTTAAACTAAAAAAATAACAACAAATGTGACATGTTCAACTAGGTCTTACTAAAAATAAACTTACTATAAATAAAAATAAACTAGTTCTTCTAAAAATAAACTAGTTCAACTAGTTATATTAATTTTCTTACTAAAAATACATTAGTTCTATTAATTCAACTAGTTCTTAATAATAATAAACTAGTTCAACTAGTTTTATTAATTTACTTACTAAATATTTTAAACACTTACTAAAAACAGGAAAAAAAGAGATGGAGGGAGG
>NC_041389.1:631035681-631038711 GCF_002162155.2 Triticum dicoccoides
GAGGGGGCGGCCGGAGGAGGAGGATGGAGGGGGCGGCCGGAGGAGAGGAGGAAGGGGCGGTGAGAGGAGGGCGGCCGGAGGGAGGGGAGGAGGGAGGAGGAAGGAAGCGGGACGGAGGGAGTACCTCGATGGAGAGGAGCAGCGCAGCGGCGACGGACGACAGAACCTGTGCGGGCGAGAGTGAGAGCGAGAGGGAGAGTGAGTGAGAGGGTTGGGCGCATGTAGGATAAGGTAATTGTGACACTCCAAAATTTTTGGTGGTTTTTTTTAAAGAGCCTTGCTTGGTTTGAAAGGAGGTCATTTAAGCCCTTCCTAAAAACCATCTTCTAAGTTTGCCGTCTCAAAAATCCTTTTCTTGGTTTTGGTTTCATTTAAAATGAAAAACCCTTCTAGTTTTGGGCTTTTATTTGGTTTTGATCCCTTCAAAAAAAAATTCACCATGCTTCCTATGGTGAAATTTTCCCAAAACCTTTCCTCCCACTATAGTTCAACCCTAACATTCTGTCCAAACTAATAAAATCCATTTTTGGATTTTATTCCAACTATTTCTCCTCCCAAATTAATTCTGCCTTTTCTTTTGAACCTAGGTGGATTACAAAGCAAGTACCCTAATGCTCTTGATTTTTGACCTCAACTCAACACCCCTGGATAGTCCTTTGAACCCTCAACCCAGAACCATCTTGATCCACTCTTCTCCTGTTCAAATATTTCAAATTGCACTCACTGCAAGTTTGGACCAGATTTGCCAAATTTGGTGAAATTCATATCTACACCTCTCCAAAAATTCCACAAATATTCAGGCAGCCCCTAGATGCAATGAGAGGCCCCTCCACCAAAAACCAGCTCAAGGAAAAATCCCTACATGCCTGGATCATTCTGTCGAACACCTTGCATGCACTGTTCTAGTCATATTCAGTAAAATTCAGACATTCAGTGTCGCTTTCCTTCGTCAGAATTCAGTCACGCGTCGACAGTGCGCTCTGGCACGTTGCGCATGGCCCCTTCCCCCTGGACAGCACCCCGCACGCGCACTTGGCGCCTTCCTGGCGTCGGTGGCGCCCTGGTCCGCCTACGCTGGCGTGTCCCGCGGCGGCAGAACCACCGTAGCGGCTGACCGGGGGCAACACCGCGGCAGAACGCCGTTCGGCGCCACCCATCGCCTCTTAGCTCTCCGCGTGGCCCTGCCATGCCAGCGCACGCCCGTGGCACCGTCGACGTGGCCCGGCAAGCACAGAGTGTGCTCCCTGCCTCTGACGGGCCCGCGCCGCCCCGTTCCGCCTCGGCCTCCACCATGATTCACTCCGGTGAGGCCATCTCCGGCGCCCTAATCTTGTCAACTACCCCCTCATGCTACCGCAAGTCTAACCCCCTCCTCAATTTCATCTCCGCAGCACTCTCCGACGAGACCCACGACTGGCCGAATCGTCGTCCGCCGGAGCTAGGGCCGCCGTCGACACAGTACTCGCCGGCGACCACCACCACCACCCACAGACGCGGAACGGTGCACTGATCACGGAGGTAAACCCCGATCACCTTGCCTCGCCGTGGATCGCCGCCGGCGACCACCGCACCTCTCGGGCGCCGTCGCGCTCTGTTCCTCTGTTTGAACTTTCAAACCCGACAGGTGGGGCCCGCCTGTTAGCCTCACAGCTGTTTCTTTTAAACGAAACGTTATCTGTACTTTTCCGCAGAACCCCCTGGAAGTTTTCTGTTTCATTACAGATGAGTCCTTGGGTTAAAACACTTATAACTTTTTATCAGAAGGGAATTTTTGAGTGATTCTTTTTCTGTTCTCTTTAGATTTCTGTCTAGTTTTTTATCATATTTATTTGAAAATTATTTGGAACACTTTTCTGTACACTGACGGTATTTACATTGCGTACATATTTTTCTTATACCGTAGATACCGTAGGAGGTGACGGAGCTGCAAACTTCGCACAGTTAGACTCCGATTACTACGAACCAGGCAAGCATGTTTGAACTCTTGATATGATGAGTGTTGCTGCATGTTTGCATTTTAGTATAGTCATGGCATGTTTATGAACATCACTTTGCATGATACATCTCATGCACATAATCGGAAAGTATGTTTCGGAAAGCATTATGTTGTTGGATACATATTTGCAAAGCCATGTGTTGGTATGAGGATGGGTAAGATGGAAGTGTTCTGACATGCCAGTCTTATGCCAGATTATTTGACTTCCGTGTCGTCATGACACCATTCACATTCCCACTCATTCCATCCTATACTGTCACATGTTTTTCCGAAAGGAATATGGCATAGTAAGTTGCAAATCGTTTTCCTGGTACACACCAAGTGGAGAGGCCGGGATGAGGGTTCCATGGCCCTGGATTAAAGCCCGTCATCCGGTCAGGGGGCATGGGTGTTTCCGGTTGGGACCGAGAGGGGGGCACCCCTTAGAGCGCGCGTATAGAAATTTGATCCCATGCTATTCGAGGTTGTGGCCTCCCCGTCTCAAAGTTTTTCTTGGACGTTGGCCAGGGTGATTCCTGGCAACGTGAGGTGAAATGGGTGTGTACTAGTTAAATGTGTTTCTACCGAAAAACCATAAACGGAACTAGTCCTTCGTGACTACAGAAATCCGTTGGCTGTGTTCAGTTCTTCCAAACTCTGCAGAGCCTCAATCTTTCAATGATCTTGTACTTTGTTCGAGTACTATAATTATCTTATCTTGTCAGGTATCAGCCTCAGTGACAAAACTCCGGTGGGATTTATGTGTGATAAATCCGGTTAAAAGATTATTCTTGTGGATGGACTAATTTGTTGTTTACATTTATTACAAGCCCTGTCTGCGATGTCGCTCAGACGTCCGACGGTGGCAAGCCTGTTATTTACCTTTGTTAAAGCCCTGTCTGCGATGTCGCTCAGACATCCGACGGTGGCAAACCTGTTATTTACTTTTGCTAAAGCCCTGTCTGTGATGTCGCCCAGACGTCCGACTGCGGTATTTCTTTTAAAGCCCTGTCTGTGATGTCGCCCAGACGTCCGACTGTGGTATTTCTTTTAAA
>NC_041389.1:631039009-631048611 GCF_002162155.2 Triticum dicoccoides
GATGTCGCCCAGACGTCCGACTGTGGCATTCCTTTTAAAGCCCTTTATGTGATGTCGCCCAGACGTCCGACTGTGGCATTTCTTTTAAAGCCCTTTATGTGATGTCGCCCAGACGTCCGACTGTGGTATTTCTTTTAAAGCCCTTTATGTGATGTCGCCCAGACGTACGACTGTGGCATTTATTTTAAGCCCTTTATGTGGTGTCGCTTAGACGCCCGACTGCGGCATGCATTTTATTTATTTACCTTTCGAGGCGTCGCTCCAGACACCCGATCGGTTTTTTTTGTTTCAGTTATTTATTTTTATTTATCAAGTCCTGCAAATCTTACCATTGTTATATGAGCATCATCCTTTATTCATGACGCATCCATGCATTCATTGATTATATCTTTTGTTCGAACTATCTTGCGAGTACTTTTAAGTACTCACCTGGCTTGTTGATTTGGCCAGATGCTGATGAAGGCGATCTCATGGATGAAGAGTTTGATAGCGAGTCCGACGCCTAGAGGAGTCCCAGTCAGTCCCGTGCGATCTTGTCTTGGTCATTGTATGATCCGCTTCCGCAACCCTGAATAAATTCATCGAGCCTCACCTCGACGCTCGATGTACTGCCAGTAGAAGTCAAGTTATCCACCACCACTTTTCCCTCGAGCTAGTAGCATGCCACCCCACCCCTGTGTCATATCCGCCCATATGTAAAATATTGGCGAGTCTGTAATAAATGGTTGAGCAACCTCAGCTCAACCCTGTAATATATTTGATGCTACTGGTTCTCTGCTTATCAAGCTTTTGTCTACCAGAAAGGATGACTTTTCCTATAGTGGGATTTAAAGATTGGTTTTCTCAATAAATATTTTTATTGGAAAAACCGGTCGTGACAGACTTGGTAACCAGAGCCAGGCTGACTGTAGGAAGCCACTAGGTGCAATCGCTAATTGGTTATTAGCAGGATAGAGTTATTCATGTTTTTACAAAAGTAGTCATTTTCTGACAGTCAGCATAAAAATTTATGATCTGACCACTCAGAATTTTTGCCTACTTTTGTAGATGGCCGGCAACGACTGCGAGTCTCAGATGTTCGCCAACGTGCCTGAGGGGTTCGTCAAACTCCTCTCCTTCATCATTCAGGTCGCGATGGGGCCATCTGTGCGCCCAGTCTTCACGCTTTATCCACACAAGATCAACGACAGTCTGACTATGCACCAGGCCGCGGTGCAATTCAGGGGAGGCCATGCTGAAGTACGCCGCCTCCAATTCATGGGAAGAGCCATGCCTACAGAAAGGCATGCTATGCAGATGGCTGCCCGTGAGACGATAGCCCGTCTTCGGGATGTCCTTCCGGCAATGAAGACCCGTCGCTACCGTTACCTTCCATGCCATGTACCTTACACCTGTCACTACTCCTTCTCTTGCCCCAGAGGAGAGCGAGATGAAGCCTTTGAGATGCTTGTCGAGTACCTCCGAGCCCTGGAGGCAGCATTCGACTGCATGGTGGATGACCTCGTAGCTGCACGCATGGACTCAGTTCATGGCTGTGCTGCTAAGAGGAGGGAACTCCTGCACACCGCTCCACCACTGACTTTTGTGTCATCCACAACCTCTCACTCACCTACCATACTCGCCACTGCTCGTCGTCTGCCTACCACAGAGGAATTTAACCAGGCTATTGCACCCACTCCCGTCCGCTCTGCACCACTTGTTGCACCCACTCCCATACGTGCTACCCCACCTATTCCACCCACTCGTATTCGTGTTATTCCACCTAAGGCACCTGCTCCATCAGCTCAGCACAACATTTCTCGTCTGGAACCTATTAGCGAGGAGGAGGTTGATTCCCCAGCGTCTCTACGTCTCACCCTCGGCAGGCCAAGGGAGATCCTCACCGTCTCCGACTAAGTACACATAGACGTCATGCGATGTATCAACTTGTGTAATATGTTTTTATGTACATAGGTTGTGAGAAGTAGCCTGTTTGCGCATCATGTAGGATCTGGAGGAGTGCACTAGTTTAAATAACATGTCAGGATTATGTACGCATATCCTGAGTGATGTAATGTATAATTATGCTCGCGTGTAAGATATGCACTAGTCCTTCTCCGCACGCAATCGTGTGTTTCCAAAAACTACCCTGGAATTTAAAAATGTGCTTTGTGTGTGATTTTATTGACTTTTGCGACTCTCCTTCTTGTCTTACGAGTTCACAAAATATATCCCCAGAGTGAAAGATGTCTCGTCCTTGGACGCGCTCCATGCCAACCCAGCCAGAAGAAAATTATGGCACACCGTAGAACCAGAATTTCACTCAGGGTCAGACAAGTCAACAGGACAGTGAAACAACTTTTACACAAGTTTGTCGTTTGTATGAACAGAGTCAGCAGCAACACCAGGAAATGATGAACCAATTCATCAATATGGGAAGTAACCGTGGTCAGTATCAACCGCAATCCAAATTATCTGAGTTACAAAAGACGCGTCCTCCAACATTTTCTCATACTGACAAGCCTCTTGAGGCCAAAGACTGGCTTCGAGACATGGAGAGAAAATTAATTATCGCACAGTGTTCCGATCGTGAAAAAGTACTGTATGCACCACATTATCTCACAGGTGCAGCTGCATCGTGGTGGGAAAACTTTCTGCACATGCACCCCAACGAAAATGAAATCACCTGGGAAAATTTCAAAGAAGGTTTTTGTGGGGCACATATTCCTAAGAGCGTCATGAAAATCAAGGAGAAGGAATTTGATGAACTCAAGCAAAGAGCCATGACAGTGTCAGAATACAACAGCCAATTCACACTGTTGTCTCGCTACGCCAATGAAGAACGCATGACCGAGAGCAAGAAGATGGAAAAATTCTTGGAAGGCCTGGCACCCGCCCTTAAGTGCCAGCTAGTTGTGCACACCTTTCCAGATTTTAAAACACTGGTGGATAAGGCCATTACCCTGGAAAATGAGCGACATAGCCTGGAAGATATCCGCAAACGGAAAAGGGACCAGACTAATTTTTCTCGCAATCACAGAAGCAAGAAGGAATTTCAGAAGGGGGATTCACACAAAACCCCGGTGAATAATTCACGTCCAACCAAGAATTTCCATGCAAGAGACAAAGAATTCACCTATCGCCCAGGCGTTACCTGTTATGCTTGTGGAGAAGAAGGGCACTATGCCAAGAAGTGTCCCAAGCCAAGGAACTCAAACCCGAAGCTCAATAATGGTGGAAATAATTCAGCACCAAAGCGAAGCAATTTTAACCCCAACAACAACCACCGGAAAGGTCACTTGAATCATGTGACCCGAGAGGAAGCGCAGAACGCCCCAGATATCGTACTCGGTACGTACCCCGTCAACACAATACCTGCCATGGTTTTGTTTGCTTCTGGAGCTTCTCACTCGTTCGTTTTGAAAAGTTTTGCTAATAATTTTTCGATGCTTCCCTTGGAAAAATCAATGATCGTCAAGTCCCCTGGGATTAAGCAAGTGACCCAGAATTACTGTCAAGGTATGATTATTGAATTTGAAGGATTGAAATTTTACGCCAACCTTATTGTACTGGAAAGCAAAGGACTGGATGTCATCCTAGGAATGGATTGGTTGACCACCAACAACGGTTTTATTGACTGCTTCAACCGTACCGTGATTCTCACCCACCATCAAGTGAAGAAATAAAAGTTTCAACCAAAGCGAGACAAATACCTCGGCAACCTAGATTAAACAAGGTGGACGTTTCTGAGCTGAACAAGGTTCCAGTGGTATGTGAATTTCCAGATGTATTTCCAGAAGAACTACCAGGCATGCCACCAGACCGAGAGATAGAATTCAGCATTAAACTAGCACCCGGAACCACTCCTATTTACAAGAAACCTTACAGAATGGCACCATCCGAATTGGTAGAGTTGAAGAAACAAATAAAAGAAATATTGGAGAAAGGATACATACGAGCCAGCTCCTCACCTTGGGGTTCTCCAATTTTATTTGCCAAGAAGAAGGATGGGACAATGAGGTTGTGTATTGATTATCGGGCTCTCAACATGGTCACAATCAAGAACAAATACCCAATGCCCCGAATAAATGATTTATTCGATCAGCTCGCACAGGCCAAAGTCTTCTCAAAAATTGATTTGAGATCAGGATACCACTAGTTAAAAGTACGAACAGAAGATATTCCCAAGACCGCATTTACCTCCAGATATGGGCTGTATGAGTTCACCGTAATGCCATTTGGGCTAACCAACGCCCCCGCATATTTTGTTCACCTCATGAACAAAGTGTTTATGAAGTATATGGACAAGTTTGTTTTGGTATTCATCGATGATATTCTGATATATTCCAAAACACCAGAAGAGCACGCCGAACATCTCAGGATTGTACTCGGAGAACTCAGGAAACATCAACTGTATGCCAAGTTCAGCAAATGTGAATTTTGGCTAAGGCAGGTGGGTTTCCTGGGCCACGTGCTAACCCAAGAAGGTATTGCAGTAGATCCGGAAAAAGTCAAGGCCGTACTTGGCTGGAAACCGCCAGCTAACGTAACGGACATTCGGAGTTTCTTGGGAATGGCAGGCTATTATCAGAGATTTATTGAAGGATTCTCCACTATAGCAAAGCCCATGACACAATTGCTCAAGAAAGGCAAGAAATTTGAATGGACAGAAGCATGTGAGAAAAGCTTCCAAGAGCTAAAAAGAAAATTAACAATGGCACCAGTACTAATTGTGCCAGATATACACAAGAACCTTGAAGTATATTGTGACGCATCCCGGAAAGGCCTCGGATGCGTATTGATGCAAGAAGGCAAGGTAGTTGCATATGTCTCCAGACAACTATGCAAGCATGAGGAAAATTATCCCACTCATGACTTGGAATTGGCAGCAGTCATCCATGCACTCAAGGAATGGAGACACTTCCTACTTGGGAATCGTTGCGAGATATACACAGACCATAAGAGTCTTAAGTATATTTTCACACAACCAGAGTTAAATTTACGGCAATGACGCTGGTTAGAGTTGGTGAAGGATTATGATGTTGGAATCCACTATCATCCCGGAAAAACGAATGTTGTGGCAGATGCACTTAGTCGAAATCCCAGCACAGGCAATGACAATATCCCAAAGTTGAGGCCAGAATTTCGACAAGAATTTGCCCGACTCAATCTAATAATGGTTACCGAAGGCAGTGTGTCGAATATAGAACTACAGCCTACCCTAATGGAAAGTATCAAGGAAGCCTAGCACGGACACCCCAGCATTGAGGGCATAAAAAGAAAAGTGAAATCGGGAAGAGCCTCAGAATTCAACATAGATGAGCAAGGAATATTGTGGTACGTAGAAAGGCTATGCGTACCAAATGTCAAGGACCTCAAATAGCAGATATTAACTGAAAGTCACACAGCTCCGTATTCAATCCATCCTGGAGGGACAAAGATGTACAAGGACCTTCAGGAAAATTTTTGGTGGCACGGTATGAAGAGAGATATAGCCACGTTCATTGCATGATGTGACTCTTGTCAACGTATCAAGGCCGAGCACCAGAAACCAGCCGGACTGTTACAGCCAAATAAGATACCCGAGTGGAAATGGGACGAGATTGGAATGGACTTTATCGTTGGACTGCCACGGTCACAACACGGAAACAATGCCATATGGGTCATAACCGACAGATTAACCAAGGTGGCACATTTTATTCCGGTAAAAACAACTTACACCACTCAGAGACTAGCCAGACTTTATCTTGCCCATATCGTCTGCCTACATGGAGTCCCTAAGACTATTATCTCTGATAGAGGCACACAGTTCGTCTCTGCATTCTGGGATCACCTACAACAGGCACTGGGAACCCAACTAGCCTTCAGTACCGCATACCATCCCCAGACTGATGGACAAACGGAACGCGTAAACCAAATCCTAGAAGACATGCTAAGAGCCTGTGTCCTCACCTACGGGAACAGTTGGGAAGAAAGTTTGCCATATGCAGAATTCGCATACAACAACAGCTATCAAGCCATCTTGCAAATGGCACCCTTTGAAGCTCTATATGGGAGAAGATGTCGTACCCTGCTAAATTGGTCAGAGACAGGAGACAACCATATCTTTGGCCCAGGTATGCTCAAAGAGGCCGAGGAGAAAGTTAAGACGATTAGAGAACGACTCAAAACAGCTCAAAGTCGGCAAAAGAGTTATTACGACCGAAAGCATCGGGAAATCAGTTTCAAACCCGGAGAATTGGTATACCTGAGAGTTTCTCCTATGAAGGGTCTGCAACGATTCAAGATTAAGGGGAAACTAGCACCAAGATTCGTCGGACCATTTCATATAATGGCCCGACAAGGCAAGGTAGCCTACCAGCTGAACCTGCCCGGAGACTTATCCGGTATCCACAACGTGTTTCACATCTCGCAGTTAAGAAAATACATAAGCAGCCCAGAGAAGCAAGTTTCACATGAGTATATTGATGTGCAACCAGACCTCACTTACCGGGAACACCCGATAAAAATATTGGAAGAATCTGAGAGGAGGACCCGACAGAAAACCATTAAGTTTTTTAGAGTTCAATGGAGCAATCACACCGAGAATGAAGCAACTTGGGAGAGCGAGGGTTTTCTTCGGACAGAGCACCCACACCTGTTTAAGGATCAGCTGAAATCTCGGGAACGAGATTTTTCCTAAGGGGGTAGGTGCTGTGACACTCCAAAATTTTTGGTGTTTTTTTTAAAAGAGCCTTGCTTGGTTTGAAAGGAGGTCATTTAAGCCCTTCCTGAAAACCATCTGCTAAGTTTGCCCTCTCAAAAATCCTTTTCTTGGTTTTGGCTTCATTTAAAATGAAAAACCCTTCTAGTTTTGGGCTTTTATTTGGTTTTGATCCCTTCAAAAAAAAATTTCACCATGCTTCCTATGGTGAAATTTTCCCAAAACCTTTCCTCCCACTATAGTTCAACCCTAACATTCTGTCCAAACTAATAAAATCCATTTTTGGATTTTATTCCAACTATTTCTCCTCCCAAATTAGTTCTGCCTTTTCTTTTGAACCTAGGTGGATTACAAAGCAAGTACCCTAATGCTCTTGATTTTTGACCTCAACTCAACACCCCTGGATAGTCCTTTGAAACCTCAACCCAGAACCATCTTGATCCACTCTTCTCCTGTTCAAATATTTCAAATTGCACTCACTGCAAGTTTGGACCAGATTTGCCAAATTTGGTGAAATTCATATCTACACCTCTCCAAAAATTCCACAAATATTCAGGCAGCCCCTAGATGCAATGAGAGGCCCCTCCACCAAAAACCAGCTCAAGGAAAAATCCCTACATGCCTGGATCATTCTGTCGAACACCTTGCATGCACTGTTCTAGTCATATTCAGTAAAATTCAGACATTCAGTGTCGTTTTCCTTCGTCAGAATTCAGTCACGCATCGACAGTGTGCTCTGGCATGTTGCGCATGGCACCTTCCCCCTAGACAGCACCCCGCACGCGCACTTGGCGCCTTCCTGGCGTCGGTGGCGCCCTGGCCCGCCTACGCCGGCGTGTCCCGCGGCGGCAGAACCACCGTAGCGGCCGACCGGGGACAACACCGCGGCAGAACGCCGTTCGGCGCCGCCCATCGCCTCCTAGCTATCCGCGTGGCCCTGCCATGCCAGCGCACGCCCGTGGCACCGTCGACGTGGCCCGGCAAGCACAGAGCGTGCTCCCTGCCGCCGACGGGCCCGCGCCGCCCCGTTCCGCCTCGGCCTCCACCACGATTCACTCCGGTGAGGCCATCTCCGGCGCCCTAATCTCGTCAACTACCCCCTCATGCTACCGCAAGTCTAACCCCCTCCTCAATTTCATCTCCGCAGCACTCTCCGACGAGACCCACGACTGGCCGAACCGCCGTCCGCCGGAGCTAGGGCCACCGTCGACACAATACTCGCCGGCGACCACCACCACCACCCTCAGACGCGGAACGGTGCACTGATCACGGAGGTAAACCCCGATCACCTTGCCTCGCCGTGGATCGCCGCCGGCGACCACCGCACCTCTCGGGCGCCGTCGCGCTCTGTTCCTCTGTTTGAACTTTCAAACCCGACAGGTGGGGCCTGCCTGTCAGCCTCACATCTGTTTCTTTTAAACGAAACGTTATCTGTACCTTTCCACAGAACCCCCTGGAAGTTTTCTGTTTCATTACAGATGAGTCCTTGGGTTAAAACACTTATAACTTTTTATCAGAAGGGAATTTTTAGTGATTCTTTTTCTGTTCTCTTTAGATTTTTGTCTAGTTTTTTATCATATTTATTTGAAAAAAATTTGGAACACTTTTCTGTACACTCACGGTATTTACGTTGTGTACGTATTTTTCTTATACCGTAGATACCGGAGGAGGTGACGGAGCTGCAAACTTCG
This sequence comes from Triticum dicoccoides, assembly GCF_002162155.2. NCBI lineage: Eukaryota > Viridiplantae > Streptophyta > Magnoliopsida > Poales > Poaceae > Triticum > Triticum dicoccoides. Next base: position 631,047,383 of record NC_041389.1, read on the forward strand.
CACAGTTAGACTCCGACTACTCCGAACCAGGCAAGCATTTTTGAACTCTTGATATGATGAGTGTTGTTGCATGTTTGCATTTTAGTATAGTCATGGCATGTTTATGAACATCACTTTGCATGATACATCTCATGCACATAATCGGAAAGTATGTTTCGGAAAGCATTATGTTGTTGGATACATATTTGCAAAGCCATGTGTTGGTATGAGGATGGGTAAGATGGTAGTGTTGTGACATGCCAGTCTTATGCCAGATTATTTGACTTCCGTGTCGCCATGACACCATTCACATTCCCACTCATTCCATCCTATACTGTCACATGTTTTTCCGAAAGGAATATGGCATAGTAAGTTGCAAATCGTTTTCCTGGTACACACCAAGTGGAGAGGCCGGGATGAGGGTTCCATGGCCCTGGATTAAAGCCCATCATCCGGTCAGGGGGCATGGGTGTTTCCGGTTGGGACCGAGAGGGGGGCACCCCTTAGAGCGCGCGTATAGAAATTTGATCCCATGCTATTCGAGGTTGTGGCCTCCCCGTCTCACAGTTTTTCTTGGACGTTGGCCAGGGTGATTCCTGGCAATGTGAGGTGAAATGGGTGTGTACTAGTTAAATGTGTTTCTACCGAAAAACCATAAACGGAACTAGTCCTTCGTGACTACAGAAATCCGTTGGCTGTGTTCAGTTCTTCCAAACTCTGCAGAGCCTCAATCTTTCAATGATCTTGTACTTTGTCCGAGTACTATAATTATCTTATCTTGTCAGGTATCAGCCTCAGTGACAAAACTCCGGTGGGATTTATGTGTGATAAATCCGGTTAAAAGATTATTCTTGTGGATGGACTAATTTGTTGTTTACATTTATTACAAGCCCTGTCTGCGATGTCGCTCAGACGTCCGACGGTGGCAAGCCTGTTATTTACCTTTGTTAAAGCCCTGTCTGCGATGTCGCTCAGACGTCCGACGGTGGCAAGCCTGTTATTTACCTTTGTTAAAGCCCTGTCTGCGATGTCGCTCAGACGTCCGACGGTGGCAAACCTGTTATTTACTTTTGCTAAAGCCCTATCTGTGATGTCGCCCAGACGTCCGACTGCAGTATTTCTTTTAAAGCCCTGTTTGTGATGTCGCCCAGACGTCCGACTGCGGTAGTTCTTTTAAAGCCCTTTATGTGATGTCGCCCAGACGTCCGACTGTGGCATTTCTTTTAAAGCCCTTTATGTGATGTCGCCCA
>NC_041389.1:631048873-631059055 GCF_002162155.2 Triticum dicoccoides
CTAGACGTCCGACTGTGGCATTCCTTTTAAAGCCCTTTATGTGATGTCACCCAGACGTCCTACTGTGGCATTTCTTTTAAAGCCCTTTATGTGATGTCGCCCAGACGTCCGACTATGGTATTTCTTTTAAAGCCCTTTATGTGATGTCACCTAGACGTCCGACTGTGGCATTTATTTTAAGCCCTTTATGTGGTGTCGCTTAGACGCCCGACTGCGGCATGCATTTTATTTATTTACCTTTCAAGGCGTCGCTCCAGACACCCGATCAGTTTTTTTGTTTCAGTTATTTATTTTTATTTATCAAGTCCTGCAAATCTTACCATTGTTATATGAGCATCATCCTTTATTCATGATGCATCCATGCATTCATTGATTATATCTTTTGTCCGAACTGTCTTGCGAGTACTTTCAAGTACTCACCTGGCTTGTTGATTTGGCCAGATGCTGATGAAGGCGATCTCATGGATGAAGAGTTTGATAGCGAGTCCGACGCCTAGAGGAGTCCCAGTCAGTCCCGTGCGATCCTGTCTTGGTCATTGTATTATCCGCTTCCGCAACCCCGAATAAATTCATCGAGCCTCACCTCGACGCTCGATGTACTGCCAGTAGAAGTCAAGTTATCCACCACCACTTTTCCCTCGAGCTAGTAGCATGCCACCCCACCCCTGTGTCATATCCGCCTGTCGGTGTACTAGATTAGGGGTACCCTAGTACCCCGAACTTGTGCACGGGCAGTTGTAGCACCCCGCGGCAAAGGCTTGCCGGGTGATCACCAAGATCTCCCAAGGTTCCCTTGGAGCCATCCAAGAACAAAGTATTTAAGCTAAGGAGACAAGACCCCGGCAAGAGGAGCTTGCCGGGAAGGCCAACCAAGATGCTCCAATGAACTTGCCGCGACGCGCCACGCGCTCCGTCAAGGCAACAAGGCCCCGGCAAGAGGAGCTTGCCGGGAAGACAAACCAGGATACCTCGAAGCCCGGTGAGCGACAAGCTTCCAGACCCGACAAGATAACTACAACGGCAAGGCGCTTGCCGCGGCAGGCGGCCACTCTGCGTTCGCGCTCCAGCGCATCCACCAACGTGTCGCTCTGGGGGCCTCTCCGGACGTGCGTGGTGGGAGGCTGTGCAGCCAGCGGTGCGCAGTGGCATGCGAAGCTGACAAGATCGCCATCGTGGCGAACGGTGGAGCCCCTAACAGTCCTTTTCTGCACTGTTCGGGCGACTCAGACGGGCATTTAATGCCCTTGTCCCCTGCCGTCAGGGTTAGGTAGGGTGCACTGTACAAGCATTTAATGCCCGGCGCTCCTGCGGCCTCAGGGTCGTCAGTGCGATCGCCCGATCCCTCGCCGGCTTCCGCAGCAGCAGCCCCGGCGGCCTCCTCGCCGGCGGTCTCATCAGCACCGACACCTTCCTCGCCGGCGCCCTCTGTCTCCATTGGCTTAGTCGAAGATGGGTCTGAAGAACGAAGAAGGGAGGAAAATCAATCAAAAATCCAAGAAAGGAAAAACAGAAGAAGCAGAACCCAAGGGAAAGTTTTTGGGCAAGTGGATTACCTGCGCCAAGATCTTCAGTTGCGGCCTCGGTCGCCGCAGGATCAGTAGTGCCGTCCCTTGCCGGAGAGTCCCCCCTTGCCGGAGAGCGCTCCCTTGCCGGGGACTCCTCCCTTGGCGGCGCGGTCGAAGCAGGTGGCACTTCGGGACCGGCCTCCAGGCGCTCCTGATGAGGCTGCTCTGCTCCTGCACATGTCAACAAGCAAGATATCAACAAAGGAAAAAGCACTCAAGCGCGCCCGAAAGCAGAAGGTTAAACTATGAACTTACGCTGGGGGCTGCGCTGGGGGCTGCTCCGAGGGGTGATTGCCGGGTCCGTCAAGGTGGTCTCGGACCCACCTCCTGCCGACGCGATGGGGTCATCCTCGATGATGATCACCGCGGCCTTGGCCCTCTTCGCCGCTCTCTGGGCCAATGTTCTGAAAAGAAAAGAGTCCAGATTGGAGCAAGTCAGATACAAGATATAAACAGCAAGATTGAAGGATTATAAGGGCACCAAAGAAACTCACTCTTCTTCCTCCTCATCGGAGCTGAGCGCGGAAAGATCGAAGTCCGGCCCTCCTCCGGTGTGGCGAGGTGGAGGAGTAGGATCCCTTGCCCGCTTGGCGGGGGCAGCGGCGGTGGCCCGGGAAGATCCCGCTCCAGTTGCCGCTGTTGCGTGAGGCGCTCCCGCGGCAACATTACTTGCCGCGGTAGAGCGCGTCGCGCGGCTCGGTGGCTGTGGAGCCGGCTGCCGCCCTGCTGCGTCCCCGGCCCTACGAAGGCGCCTCCTTGGCGGGGCCGGGGGCTCCGCCTGCGGCAAGCTCTCTGAAGGTTCAGCCTCCTCCTCGCCGGCCTCGCTCGACTCGGCTTCGGAACCGGCAGGCTCCTCTTCGCCCATGAACTCCACGCGTTCGGCAAGGTTTGCCGCCTCTGCAGCTTCCGCCTCCTCCACAGTGAACCCAAACACACCCGTAGCAGCTGCGGCCGCAGCTTCTTTCGCCCTAGTAGCGATGAGTTGCAGCTCCTCGTCGGTGGTGTCACGGGTGAGGCTCTTCTGCTCGTCGGCGTGGACTGGCACTTCCTCCAAGGTGTCGAAGAACGCTCGCACAACGTCATCCGCAGGCTCTTGCCAAGTTGGGACGATGCCGTGTGAATCGCACAACGGCATCATGGCGCGGATCCGGTCAAGCGAAGAGTTATTGCACAAAGGAACTACGCCCCTCGGCAATGTGAATGGATGCTGGGGGTCGCGTTTGAATAATTCCAAGAGCATCGCGTCCAACTCCAAGACAGTGAAGTTGTAGTTGAGGCCCGGCCGCAGCCTCATGATGTCCGCTGAATTCTTGAATTCCTAGGCGGGCCTCCTCCTCTCCTGCAGGGGGGCAATGCGGCGGCGGAGGAAATATGCCCCGACAGCACCTACGGTGAGCCCGGCAAGCCTGAGGCGAAGAATCCTAGTGATGGCGATCTTCAGCCTCTCGTCTTTCGGGGCCATGTTGCTGCAGTCATTGCCGCGCACTGTTGGAGTTTGGCGCACGGCGGTGAAGGGCTGCGGATCCTCCTCGACGATCCAACACCACTCCGCTCTCCACTCCTCCCACTTGCTGCGAAGCTCACCCTCCAAGTATGCCTCTTTCTTACCGACTCTCGAGACCCAGGCAATCCCTCCGGCAAGCGGCTCTCCTCTCTCTACCCGAGGTATGAAGAAGTGGCGGAAAAGGCTATGCTAGGGTGGACTCCGACAAAGTTTTCACACAAGTGTGCGAAAACCGCCATGGTCAGGACAACATTGGGGGTGAAGTCAAGGAGGCGGAAGCCATATGTGTTCATAATGTCACAAAAGAACTCCGAGAAGGGCGGGCAGAGCCCGCAATAGAAGAATAGCGGGAAGAACGGGTACCCATTTGGAGCTGACTCCGAGGCAGCGGCCGGGAGTACCCTCGTGCGCGGATGCGCACGCGTCTCCGTCGCCCAAAAGAGGTAGAAGTACTCCCTTAGCTCCTGCACGCCGAGCTAGGGGGTGAAGATCGCCCGCTCCTTCCGCAGCACCGCGAGCCGCTGCGCCTCAGCCGACTTCACACCCTTTCCCTTGTCGGCTTCAGGGCCATGGCGGAGGTGGTGGGGAAGGTCGACAGCGTGGTGACACTGGTGGCAATGGGGGCGGAGCGCTGCTCTCTCGGCTTCGAGAAGAAGAGGGGAGCGGCGGAGTTTGTGAAGGAGTAGCAACAACCAGCGAGGGGGGACGAACTGCCCCTGTTTCCTCTGCTTATAAAGAGGGACGGGGCAGACGTTTTGGCCTTCCAAATAAACAACCACCCACGATCTCTCCCACGATGCCGCATTCAACGCGTGCCGTTATGGGAGAGTGCGGTGGATACGGAACAAGATTTGGCGTGGCCCAGCCCGCGTGTGCCCGTGCGCTGTCTTGGGCCTGGCCCAACAGCGCTCGGCATCGTGTCTGGCCCAGGCCCGGGGGCTCCTGTCGGTGTACTAGATTAGGGGTACCCTAGTACCCCGAACTTGTGCACGGGCAGTTGCAGCACCCCGCGGCAAAGGCTTGCCGGGTGATCGCCAAGATCTCCCAAGGTTCCCTTGGATCCATCCAAGAACAAAGTATTTAAGCTAAGGAGACAAGACCCCGGCAAGAGGAGCTTCCCGGGAAGGCCAACCAAGACGCTCCAATGAACTTGCCGCGACGCGCCACGCGCTCCGGCAAGGCAACAAGGCCCCGGCAAGAGGAGCTTGCCGGGAAGACAAACCAGGATACCTCGAAGCCCGGTGAGCGACAAGCTTCCAGACCCGACAAGATAACTACAGTGGCAAGGCACTTGCCGCGGCAGGCGGCCACTCTGCGTCCGCGCTCCAGCGCATCCACCAACGTGTCGCTCTGGGGGCCTCTCCGGACGTGCGTGGCGGGAGGCTGTGCAGCCAGCGGTGCGCAGTGGCATGCGAAGCTGACAAGATCGACATCGTGGCGAACGGTGGCGCCCCTAACGGTCCTTTTCTGCACTGTTCGGGCGACTCAGACGGGCATTTAATGCCCTTGTCCCCTGCCGTCAGGGTTAGGTAGGGTGCACTGTACAAGCAACTGTATCAACTACCTTGCTTTTTACGTTTTTACCCTCCTCTGCGTTGCCACCTGTCGGTGACCCCTTTAGCGTATAAAAGGAGGCCCATGCGCAACATAGAGAGGGTTCGGCTCATAGGTTCGGGGCCTCAGACAGTTTGCTTCGATCCATTGGTAGCCCAGAGAACATCACACTCTCGCTTTGGAGAGCAAGAACACAAGATAATACAACCAGACAAGCAGCAGTAGGAGTGTTATCTCTCCGGAGAGCTCCGAAGCTGGGTAAACTGCTCGTGTGCCTCGCCTTGATCTGCTCTTCGTGCGATCTCCGCCCCCCGCCGAACCGAAAGGGGCCCGGTCCGCCGGCCCCATAGGTGTTCGAGGATCAGTTTCCCCGACACCGCCCATATGTAAAATATTGGCGAGTCTGTAATAAATGGTTGAGCAACGTCAGCTCAACCCTGTAATATATTTGATGCTACTGGTTCTCTGCTTATCAAGCTTTTGTCTACCAGAAAGGATGACTTTTCCTATACTAGGATTTAAAGATTGGTTTTCTCAATAAATATTTTTATTGGAAAAACCGGTCATGACAGTAATTCAGTAGTAGCGCATTTTCCTATAATGCGCTACTGCTATGGGACGTAGCAGTAGCGCTGGCCAGAGATACTCGCTACTACTAAGTGGGGCTAGCCATTTGCGCCCAGTACACACATAGCAGCAGCGCGTTGTCACAGCACACGCTACTGCTAAAGTAGTAGCATTAGCGCGGTTCATTTAAACACGCTACTACTAATTAGTAGTAGCGCCCGTATTTGTCCAATGCTACTGCTAAGATGCTGTGTATAAGGTTTTCCCTAGTAGTGAATTGTCTTACTTCCGAACTGTCCTCTTGCTTCGGGGACTTGGGGCGCCATCTGTACAACTTCTTTAAGGGCGTGCTAGAGAATTCAGGCAGTCTTTGCCGAACAGGGTTCGGAAGGGGAACATCTTCAATATAGAACCATTCTAAAGACCATTCAGTGGACCCTCTCTTCGGAGTTGTGACCGGGTATCCGGATCCAGCTACGCGCCATACTTCGGCACCGCCCACTTCAAATATTGACCCTCCACCCTGATGGCGGGGGACGAGGCAGAAGAAATTTTTCCATAGTTTGAAATGAGCCTCGCAGCCCAAAAACAACTCGCAAAGGGCGACAAAACCAGAAATATGTAAGATAGAACCTGGTGTGAGGTTGTGCAGTTGGATCCCGTAGTAATCTAGTAAGCCCCTAAGGAAGGGGTGGATTGGGAATCCCACGCCCCTCATGAGGAATGAGATAAAGCATACCCTCTCCCCTTGACTAGGGTTCGGGAAATTCTCCGCCAACGCATCAACACCCATAGAAGTTAACCCTGCCCGCATGGAGACTAGATCTGTGGGGGGAAGGCATCCTTGCGTCTGGAGCCGATTGAGCTGGAGCTGGGATACAGAGCAGCTTTGCCAATCCCGCTCTTGAGGGCCGTGGGGACGCGATGAGGACCCGGGGACGCTAGCCATGGTTTGAGTTTTCTTTTCCGTGGTTGTTTCTGTTGCTCTTGGGGCGATGTGATGTTGTTTTGAGGACCTTACCCCTTTATATAGACGCTGCCCATGCCTACTGATAATATTAAAATATACGGGTAACAGACCGTTCACGTTTACCCAAATGCACGGAAATCAAGGCGACGACAGGAAGGGATCATCAAGACTGGGCGCAGGGATCGAGGCTGGACTATCATTAATCCGGCGCTATGGAGAACTCGCCTTGCAAAGTCGAAGACTTATGTCTGCATACTACATCATCATTGAAGCAAGTTCAGGGGCTACTGAGGGAGTCCTAGATTTGGGGGTCCTCAGGAGTCCGGCCTAGGAGTGTGGGCCGGACAGAATGGGCCATGCCGAGATCAAGCTGAAGATTGTCTCCCGTATCCGGATAGGACTTCTCCTTACGTGGCAAGCAAGATTAGAGTCCGGAAGTCTCCTTCCTTGATGAAACTGACCTTGTATCATCCCTGCAGCGTGTATATAAGCTAGAGGGGGTAGTCCGTAGGGGCAAGAATCATCAGAACACTCATAGACTAGATCTATAGGGTTTAGCCATTACGATCTCGAGGTAGATTACCCCTTGTAACCACAATACTCGACGAATATAATCAAGCTGGAGTAGGGTTTTCCCTCCCTTGAGAGGGCCCGAACCTGGGAAACATTGTGTCCCCTGTCCTCCTGTTACCGTCGATCCTTAGACTGACAACTTGGGCCCCCCTACCAGAGATCTGCCGGTTTTGACACCGACACACCCCTAAATGGGCTGACCCATCGCGAGGGGAGCGCTGGATCTCTAGATCATGCTAAAATAATGCAGCAGTGCTAAAAAAGGCTCACACAAATTTAAAAAAATGCTGATAACATTCAAAAACATTGATCGTGATGCTTAAAAAATGTTTCCGTGTTTCAAAAAAATGTACGTGACAATTAAAAATAGATTTTATTTTATGTAAAAAAGTTCATGTAGTTAAAAAAGGTTAGCACCATTTAGAAAATGCACGTGCCATCTTAAAAAAATGTGGACACATTCTAAAAATGTGTTTGTGCATTTGAAAAAAATAGAATAGTGTACAAAAATGTTGATGTTGTTGCTAAAAATGTTTTGTATCATTCAAAGAGATGTTCAATGCTTACTGAAAAAAGCATCTTTGAAAAAGATAATAACATATATTTGAAAAAAATGTTAATCATGTATTAGAAAAAAATGGACATGCATGAAGGATGTTTTGTATATAAAAAAGTGGACATCAAATCATATTTTGAAACAATGTTAAGCATATCTAAATAGTGTTTCTGATGTATAAACTATACAATGTGTATGTAAAACTGATTACTTGTAACCAACACAATCAAGGGGGTTGTCAATCCCATCGGCGGTTATTTGCAAAAGATCAAATCTGATAGTGATAAATAGATAAATACAACACAAAATAAAATAATAGTAAATAAATTGCAGCAAGGTATTTTTGTATTTTACATATGCTAAAAGGAGACCCGGGGGCATAGTTTTGACTAGAGGGTTCTCTCTCAAACAAAAAGCATATGGTGGGTAAACAAATTACTGTTGAACAATTGATAGAAAAGCGCATACTTATGACGATATTCAAGGCAATGATCGTGTATATAGGCATAACGTCCGAGACAAGTAGACCAACTCCCGCGTGCATCTACTACTATTACTCCACCCATCGAACGCTATCCAACATGCATCTAGAGTATTAAGTTCATGAAACCGAAGTAACGCCTTAAGCAAGATGGCATGATGTACACAAGGTAAATACAACCAATATGCATAAACCCCGTCGTTCTTCCCTTGATGGCAACAATACAAATATATGTCTTATCCCCTTCTGTAACTGGGATATAGAGCACCACAAGATTGAACCCATTACAAAGTATCTTTTTTTAGAGGAAATGCCTCAACCCGACTTTAAATTAATAAAGCCACACGGCACCAAAGTAGCACAAACAAACCAACCCACAACGCTGACCCAAAACTGCCGCAAAGGTACCACAACAGTTCGAAGGTAGGCCACAACCGACAACCAGGCACGCAGGCCCACAAACCCACATGGCAAAAGTCCAGACAATGGAAGGGTGAGACGACGATTGGGAATACCAGCTAGGGCGGCTATTGTACACCAGTACAAGGACCAACTAGGATGTTGCTTGCCGGAGAACGTACGCGAGAAAGCAGAAGCTCCACAACCGCCTTGTCGCCGTCTTTAATCTGAGATTTCCACTACTGCAACAGGATAGAGAATTTGAATAAACATTCAACCGCCTTGTTAGGGTACACCTTCAATGGTAAACTTATTACGGGTTGTCCATAGGGTCCAACACATGGCAGAAAACCCGAACCAAAATAGCCTCCTAGTTTGGCCATGAAGGGGAGCAACATTGGATCGGAGATCAGCGAAATTAAGCGGGGATCAGGAGACCACCAACCACTCGCGGAGGCAGCTCCAGAAAAAACTTGGCTAGGGGCAACGAAAAAGAATGTGGTCCGAGTCCTCACACTCACCACATAAGGCACAAAACTCCGAGCCCAGCCCGTTCCATTTCTTGATCTGATCCGCAGCCGGCAGACGGCCACACATGGCCTGCTACATGAAAATCTTAATCTTGGGCGGCACCCTAGATGCCCAAACAGGCTTGAACTTGTTAGCAACGGATCCTAGGGCGAGCACACAATAAGAATAGTTAATAGAAAAGTGACAAGAGACAGCATGCGGCCAAGAGACCGCATCTTGAGACTCTGAGAGCATAGGGAGGATGGCAACAGGGTGATGCCAATCCTCTAACTCTATGGGGAGACATGGCCTGGCGAAAGCCAATGTCCCACTCCCTGGCTGCAAGCTCCGATGGAGGCAGAAGGTGACACAACATACTAAAATAAGGTAGGGAAGACCGCTGCAAGTGTCCCCTCCCCAACCCACTAGTCAAGCCAAGATCTCACTGAAGCACCATTACCTGCAAAAAAATTAACCAAGGCCCTGAATTCGTCTCTAACATTGAGCAGTTGGCGCCAGAATTGGGACACCGCGGGAGAGCCCGTCGAGTTACAGAGGCGGGGGAGGAGGTAGGCAAGTACTTAGCTTTAAGAATACGAAGCCACAACGCTTCTGGGGGTAGGAGAGCATGCACCACCACAATTTCAGGATCAGGCATTTGTTCGTATGGGAAGTGTTTAGGATGCCTAGCCCACCCAGATTCTTAGGTCTGCACATGATATTCCGCTTAACCATCTTATATTTGTTCTTATTATCGGTAGTGTTCCAATAAAACCCACTCATATGCTTATCGAAGCCTGCATGAGTGCCTTCAGGTAACCGGTAGAAGCCCATGAGAAACATAGGCAGAGAAGATAAGCAGGCGTTGATAAGACAGACCCGACCCGAAGTAGAGTTGTAATGTAACGCCCGGATCCGATGCACCAGGTGTCTGCCAGTTATTCGCCATAGTTGCCAAGCCATTTGCTTGCGTGTTGCATATTGTCATGTCATCATGTGCATTTCTTTTTGCATACGTGTTCGTTTCATGCATCCGAGCATCTTCCCCGTTGTCCGTTTCGCAATCCGGCGCTCCTATGTCCTCCGGCGTTCCCCTTTTGTCTCCTATTGTGAGTGGGTGTTAAACTTTCTCGGAATGGACCGAGTCTTGCCAAGTGGCCTTGGTATAGCACTGGTAGACCGTCTGTCAAGTTTCGTGCCATTTAGAGTTCGTTTGGTACTCCAACGGTTAACCGGGTAACCGTAAAGCCCCTCTCTCTTTGCAGCCCAACACCCCTTCCAAAGTGGCCCAAAACCCATCTAACTTCCCTCCATGCTCTCGGTCGTTCGATCATGATCGTGTGGGCGAAAACCGCTCCTCATTTGGACTCTCCTAGCTCCCTCTATCTATAAATATGCCCCTCCCCCTTGAAATTTGCAGATAAATCCTCCCCGTCGCCACCGGACGTGTCCGCCCGCCGCCGGACACGCCCGCGCCGCCGTCCGCAGCCACTCCCTGCGCCA
>NC_041389.1:631059542-631066473 GCF_002162155.2 Triticum dicoccoides
TCCGGCGCCGCCGTCCCCCGCGCCAAGCCCCGCCACCTCGCCGGTGTCCGCCCCATGGCCGCCCGAGCTCGGGGCCGAGCTTCGCTGGCGCGCGCCCCCCACCGCTCGTCGGCGCGGCTCCGGCCAGATCTGGCCACGGGAAGGCCGGATCCAGCCATCCCCTCCTCCGGCGAGCCTCCCTGCCTCTCCGGCCCCCTTCCTCTCCACCTCCGGCGAAGATCCGGCGAGATCCGCCGCCGCCTCGAAGTCCGTGCAAAACTGGAGGTTGACCCCGAAATCCCCAAGTCCCTGAGAGTTGATATTATCGTGCCATGTTCATCGCATCATACCCCTGCATCCGTAGCTCCGTTTCGTGCGTGTAATATGTCAAATTGTTCGTCTCAACGAGTACATCATTTCATTCCATTGCATCATGTTCATTTGAGCTCATCTTGATGCCTGAATCTTCGTTGCAAGAGTGCTTCATGATGTTGTCCGCTGTCTGTTAACAGAACGAGCTCTTTTGTCATTTTTGCCATGATTGATGTGTGCATCCTATGAGGTTGATGTCTACATGTGTTTTAATCTATGCCATGTCTTCTTTACAGAGGTACTTACCATGTATTTTTGTGATCAATGTGGTGACTAGCACAAGCATGCAAACTAGACATCGTGATGTTGGTGATTTTAGTCCCTGTGCTGCTGTTATTTTGATGCCATGTAAACTTGATGCTACAGAGAGATCCATGCATATTTTGAGATACTTCAGTAAGGATGTTTTGAATATATGGTTATTGTCTATCCATTCATGCCCCTGGTTGCAATTATGGAGTAGTCTAGCATGTCATTTTTGTGCTCTACTTTTGCTTCAAAATGTTTCTTGGCAGATTGTTTACATGTTATTCAATTTTGCCAAGGTTGTTGTAGTTGACCCTTGCATGCTATGAACTTGCTCTTGCCATGCTTAGCTTCATAAACATGCCTTCTTACTGTTGGTTGCCTTGCCATGCCATGTTTTGCTATGTAGTGAGTTGAACAAGCTCATCTACATGCCTTCATAATTCTGTTTCTGTCATGTTTGAATCTGTAATATAACTTGCCATGTTTACATGGGTGCCATCATATTTTTTGATCCTTTTTGGCTCATGCTCAGTAAGGGACTTTTCTTCTATGCATTTAGTAGATTCATGCCATGCCTTTGTTTGCCATGATAAGTTCCTGTAACATGTTGTTTGATAGCTCTAAACATTGCAACCTGATGTTATTTTCTGCAAAGTCTGAACTGTTATCATTTGCAATCTTGCCATGTGTGTTTGAGCATGTTCTAGTGATTTCTGGAGATAGCTCAGTGTTCATGTTTTGTTATGCTTTACCTGTACATCATGCCCATGCCTTTTGTTTTCATATTGTGGTACTGTAGCTTGTTGTTTTGATGCTTGCAATATGCCTAGTTGCTGTTTTGGACAGATTGTTGCTATAACTTGTATAGTGTGCATGTGTTGAACCGTTGCTCCGTTTTGAGTGTGCTCTATATGAAACTTGCTTAGAATTGCATGTAGTTCCATATTATCATGTTGCATCCATGTTTTGAGGTGTTTGCTTGATGTTTGAATGCATTTTGCATCAATGCCATGTTGATCTTGTTTTGCTCATATCTTCCAGGCCGTAGCTCCGAACTAAATGAACTTTATATGTAACTTGACTAGAATCTCGTGAAGATCATCTTGGTTCATCTTAACTTGCTGTTTAACAACTTGAACATAAGGTTTTTTAAGATCTTGACCTATTTCGAAATATGCATATAAGGACTTACTGGAATTGTTATATGTTGTTCCCGGCCTCATTTAAACTTGCCTTGATGTGTTGCTCTTGTTTGCATCATCTCTTGCCATGAGTAGCTTCATCTAGATTTGTCATGCATCATGCTTGTTGTGCATCATGTCATGTTCATGTGTGGTGTGTTTACCATGTTGTGTGCTTCTTTTCGATAGTTCCTGTTTCGTTGCGATCGTGAGGATTCGTTCGTCTACGCTTGGTTCGGCTTCATCCGTTCGTCTTCTTCATGGACTCGTTCTTCTTCCTTGCGGGATTTTAGGCAAGATGACCGCTACCCTGGATCTCACTACTATCATTGCTATGCTAGTTGCTTCGTTCTATCGCTTTGCTGCGCTACCTATCAGCTGTTTATCAAGCCTCCCAAATTGCCATGAACCTCTAACCTTTGACACCTTTCCTATGCAAACCGTTGCTTGGCTATGTTACCGCTTTTGCTCAGCCCCTCTTATAGCGTTGCTAGTTGCAGGTGAAGTTGAAGATTTCTCCATGGTGGACATGATTTATGTTTGGGATATCACAATATCTCTTATATTATTAATGCATCTATATACTTGGTAAAGGGTGGAAGACTCGGCCTTTTGCCTGGTGTTTTGTTCCACTCTTGCCGCCCTAGTTTCTGTCATACCGGTGTTATGTTCCCGGATTTTGCGTTCCTTACACGGTCGGGTGATTTATGGGACCCCCTTGATAGTTCGCTTTGAATAAAACACCTCCAGCAAGGCCCAACCTTGGTTTTACCATTTGCCTCACCACCACCTATCCCTTTCCCTTGGGTCGGCCAACCCGAGGGTCATCTTTATTTTATCCCCCCGGGCCAGTGCTTGTCTAAGTGTTGGTCCGAACCGAGCAACGTGCGGGGCCACCTCGGGGCAACTCGAGGGTTGGTTTTACTCGTAGCTTGACTTATCCAGTGTTGCCCTGAGAACGAGATATGTGTAGCTCCTATCAGGATTGTCGGCGCATCGAGCGGCTTTGCTGGTCTTGTTTTACCATTGTCGAAATATCTTGTAAACCGGGATTCCGTGTCTGATCGGGTCTTCCTGGGAGAAGGTATATCCTTCGTTGATCGCGAGAGCTTATCATGGGCTAAGTTGGGACACTCCTACAGGGTATAATCTTTCGAAAGCCGTGCCTGCGGTTATAGGAAGATGTGAATTTGTTAATGTCCGATTGTAGATAACTTGACACTAGATCCGAATTAAAACGCATCAACCGCGTGTGTAGCCGTGATGGTCTCTTCTCGGCGGAGTCCGGGAGTGAACACGGTTTCTGTGTTATGATTGACGTAAGTAGGTGTTCAGGATCACCTCTTGATCATTGCTAGCTTCACGACCGTTCTGCTTGGTCTCTTCTCGCTCTTATTTGCGTATGTTAGCCACCATATATGCTTAGTCGCTGCTGCAACCTCACCACTTTACCCCGTCCTGTCCCTTTAAGATTTGCTAGTCTTGATACCCATGGTAATGGGATTGCTGAGTCCTCGTGGCTCACAGATTACTACAACAACAGTTGCAGGTACAGGTTGTGCGATGGTCCTGATGCGAGAGCGATGTTTGCTTGTTTCGGAGTTCTTCTTCTGCTTCTTCTTCGATCAGGGGATAGGTTCCAGGTCGGCAGCCTGGGCTAGCAGGGTGGATGTCGTTTGAGTTTCTGTTTGTGTTTCATCTGTAGTCGGATGTTGCCCTTATGTATTGTGACGTTGTATTCATGTGGCATTGTATGCCTCTTGTATGTATCCCCATCTATTATGTCATGTTGATGTAATGATATCCACCTTGCAAAAGTGTTTCAATATGCGGGTCTATCCTTGGTGGGACCTTCGAGTTCCTTTTGGATAGGGTCGCATATTGGGCGTGACAAGTTGGTATCAGAGCCTCGACCGACCCTAGGAGCTCCCTTGATTGATCGTGTAGTTTGGCCGTTGTTGAGTCTAGAAGAAAACTGTTTTCGGAGTCTAGTTATATCGGAGAGTAGGAAATCTTTTTACTCCTCAGCCTCTTCGTCGCTCTGGTGAGGAATCTTGACGTAGGTGTTTTGAATTACTCCTCTTCCCTTTCAAACTTTATTTAGGATCATGCAGTTGGTTTTCCGATCGTTGCTCCTCAGCTCTTTTCATCCGGTGCATTTTCGTCAAGTTGACTCAAGCCTCTTCATCTTTGAGTTCAATCCTCAGTTGTTTTCTTTTCCCACCCGCCCACCCTTTTCTTCTCGGATCCGGAGTCCGTAATCGAGTATCCATCCTACTCGTGCGAAGTCTTTGCCTTCTTTCCTCAATTATTTCAACCGGTGTTTTTCTCTTCAAGTATTCGTTGATTCCTTCCAAGTCGCCTTTGTTTTCCCGCCCTCTTCCTCCCGGAGTTTGAGTCTTTTCGACCATCAATTCCATTCGTGTGGAGTCCCTTCAGTCTTCAATCAATTGTTTCAACCGGTGAATTCTCTTTTGTTCGTCATTCCTCATCCCTTTTCTTTTTCCGGTGGACCCAATTCAAGTATTTGGTGTTGATCATATTCTTTCCATCGGATCAAGTGTTATCCTTGCTCGTTCGCCTCTCGCCAGTTTATCCTTTCGGAGTGTTCAAGACATCTCAGGAGATTCGTCTGTGTTCCAATTAATTCGAGGTTGTCACCTCACTCAAATATTTCATTGTTTCGGTGCATCATCTATCTGTTCAACACCCCTTTCCAACGTGGTTTTCTTTTAGTGGGCCCTAACCCACAGGTCTTTTCCCAGGATCTTACCTGACTCTTCTATTTTCTCGGAGTTATTCCCAAATTCTTTTCAGAGTCCGACGTAAGAATGAATTTCATCAGTCAGATGCTTGTCCAAGATCGATTTCCAATCATTTCATTGTTGGCTCAACCTCTTCGCTTTTCATTCTCCCGGAGGATCTCAGTAATTTTGGTGGTGTTTCTCGTCGTCATTTGAAGATCGAAGAAGAATTTTCCTTTAAATCTTGTCCGTTCTCTCGAAGATTCGCGATTCTAGCTTCTTGTTATCCTATCGAATTATTCCATCTGTCAGTTATTCCTTTTTCTTACCCATCCGGAGTTTGTCAGGAGTTGTTTTTCCATTTCTTTTCATCGCAGGCCATCATTCTAGAAGAATTCTTCATTCTCACATTTCATCTACCGTTATCCATTTATCCCGGTGCTTCATTCAAGTGTTCTTTAATCAGCTCATGATCTCTTTGTTATTTTCCATCTAAATCCCCTCGAGCATGTTGGTTCTTCTCTAATTCTTCCCGGTGATTCATTCTCTTTCATCAATCATTTTCTAATTTTTACGGTGGTTCATTCAGATTCTTTTTCCTTTGTCATCATTTTTATCCATTTGTTCTTTCCAATTCTATCGGTGGTTCATGAAGACTTTCTCAAGTTTGTGATATGTCACTTCTCAATCCTTTTCAAGAAGAATAAGTAGTATGCAAAAATCCATTGTTTGTCATCAGTTTAATTTGATGAAGGATAAGCATACAATAAATCTTATTCTTATTTCATCCAAGTGAGTAATCCCTTCCTTCGGAGTTTGTTCTTGAGGAATAAATTCTAGTTCCAAGTGTTTTCATCTTTTCTTTTCCGGAGTTCAAATTTCCTCGGTCATTTCGTCGGATCCTCCATCTAAATCACCACAAGGCTCATCTTATTCTTTTCCTTCATTCTATCTCATCATCCTTTTGTTACCGGAGTTCTTCATGGTGGTTCTTTATGATTTAATTCATTCTTTCAAGTGTTCATCAAGATTCTTGTTGGTGGAGTTCAAGTATCTTTTCTTCTCGTGTCTCGAAGTGCAATTAATTCTCCGTATTCTTTTGAAGCGGAGTTTTGCATTTCTACGTTCTTCTCAGCTATCAAATCATTTCCGTTTGTGGCCGGGTATCACCTTATGATCTTGAGATGTTACCTATAAGACCATAACAAGCTTATTCTTTCGTTGTTGATTTTCTCAACAACTCTGTTCAATCCTTCCTTCTAAGTTATTTTCATTTCATTCTTTCAATTCTTCCGGAGGCATTGCGTCGCTTATGTTGTCAAGTATCATTCCATCCTCTCAAGTTCGTGTTCTATTCTTTCCTGGTTCAGTCAGAGTTCTGCCTAAATCCTTTCATTCTTATTCGTTTCTTATCTCGTTCTAACCGGAGTGGTTTCTTAGTCTATCTGATTCCGTGAGCTTTTGATTCTCGTCATTCTCGTCGTTCCTCTCTTCTTCTCGAGTGCTCTCGATTCTTTGCTTCTTCTCGAGTTCTTGTTTCACCTCACCCCCCTTTTCCCTTCCGTCTCGGTCCTAAGATCTCGGGACGAGATCTCTTGTTAGTGGAGGAGTGTTGTAACGCCCCGGATCCGATGCACCAGGTGTCTGCCAGTTATTCGCCGTAGTTGCCATGCCATTTGCTTGCGTGTTGCATATTTTCATGTCATCATGTGCATTTCTTTTTGCATACGTGTTCGTTTCATGCACCCGAGCATTTTCCCCATTGTCCGTTTCGCAATCCGGCGCTCCTATGTCCTCCGGCGTTCCCCTTTTTTCTCCTGTTGTGAGTGGGTGTTAAACTTTCTCGGAATGGACCGAGTCTTGCCAAGTGGCCTTGGTATAGCACCGGTAGACCGTCTGTCAAGTTTCGTGCCATTTGGAGTTCGTTTGGTACTCCAATGGTTAACCGGGTAACCGTAAAGCCCCTCTCTCTTTGCAGCCCAACACCCCTTCCAAAGTGGCCCAAAACCCATCTAACTTCCCTCCATGCTCTCGATCATTCGATCACGATCGTGTGGGCGAAAACTGCTCCTCATTTAGAGTCTCCTAGCTCCCTCTATCTATAAATATGCCCCTCCCCCCCGCAATTTGCGGATAAATCCTCCCCGTCGCCACCGGACGTGTCCGCCCGCCGCCGGACACGTCCGTGCCGCCGTCCGCAGCCACTCCCCGCGCGACACGTGTCCCCGCCGCCGCAGCCTTCCCCGGGCCCCGCCGTGGCCCGCCGGGCCCGAGGCCGGCCCGCCCGCGCCGCGACCGGGCCCCGAGACAGCCCGCGCCTCCGCCCGCAACCTCCCGCGCCCGCGCTTCGCCGGAGTCCCCCACCGACCTCGCCGGACTGCTCCGCCGCCGCCCCGCGGGTGCCCG
>NC_041389.1:631066785-631072966 GCF_002162155.2 Triticum dicoccoides
CTCGCCTACGCCGCCGCCCTACTCCTCCGGTGCCGCCGTCCCCCGCGCCAAGCCCCGCCACCTCGCCGGTGTCCGCCCCATGGCCGCCCGAGCTCGGGGCCGAGCTTCGCCGGCGCGCGCCCCCACCGCTCGTCGGCGCGCCTCCGGCCAGATCCGGCCACGGGAGGGCCGGATCCAGCCATCCCCTCCTCCGACGAGCCTCCCTGCCTCTCCGGCCCCCTTCCTCTCCACCTCCGGTGAAGATCCGGCGAGATCCGCCGCCGCCTCGAAGTCCGTGCAAAACTGGAGGTTGACCCCGAAATCCCCAAGTCCCTGAGAGTTGATATTATAGTGCCATGTTCATCGCATCATATCCCTGCATCCGTAGCTCCGTTTCGTGCGTGTAATATGTCAAATTGTTCGTCTCAACGAGTACATCATTTCATTCCATTGCATCATGTTCATTTGAGCTCATCTTGATGCCTGAATCTTTGTTGCAAGAGTGCTTCATGATGTTGTCCGCTGTCTGTTAACAGAACGAGCTCTTTTGTCATTTTTGCCATGATTGATGTGTGCATCCTATGAGGTTGATGTCTACATATGTTTTAATCTATGCCATGTCTTCTTTACAGAGGTTCTTACCATGTATTTTTGTGATCAATGTGGTGCCTAGCACAAGCATGCAAACTAGACATCGTGATGTTGGTGATTTTAGTCCCTGTGCTGCTGTTATTTTGATGCCATGTAAACTTGATGCTACAGAGAGATCCATGTATATTTTGAGATACTTCAGTAAGGATGTTTTGAACATATGGTTATAGTCTATCCATTCATGCCCCTGGTTGCAATTATGGAGTAGTATAGCATGTCATTTTCGTGCTCTACTTTTGCTTCAAAATGTTTCCTGGCAGATTGTTTACATGTTATTCAATTTTGCCAAGGTTGTTGTAGTTGATCCTTGCATGCTATGAACTTGCTCTTGCCATGCTTAGCTTCATAAACATGCCTTCTTACTATTGGTTGCCTTGCCATGCCATGTTTTGCTATGTAGTGAGTTGCACAAGCTCATCTACATGCCTTCATAATTCTGTTTGTCATGTTTGAATCTGTAATATAACTTGCCATGTTTACATGGGTGCCATCATATTTTTTGATCCTTTTTGGCTCATGCTCAGTAAGGGACTTTTGTTCTATGCATTTAGTAGATTCATGCCATGCCTTTGTTTGCCATGATAAGTTCCTGTAACATGTTGTTTGATAGCTCTAAACATTGCAACCTGATGTTATTTTCTGCAAAGTCTGAACTGTTATCATCTGCAATCTTGCCATGTGTGTTTGAGCATGTTCTAGTGATTTCTGGAGATAGCTCAGTGTTCATGTTTTGTTATGCTTTACCTGTACATCATGCCCATGCCTTTTGTTTTCATATTGTGGTACTGTAGCTTGTTGTTTTGATGCTTGCAATATGCCTAGTTGCTGTTTTGGACAGATTGTTGCTATAACTTGTATAGTGTGCATGTGTTGAACCGCTGCTCCGTTTTGAGTGTGCTCTATATGAAACTTTCTTAGAATTGCATGTAGTTCCATATTATCATGTTGCATCCATGTTTTGAGGTGTTCGCTTGATGTTTGAATGCATTTTGCATCAATGCCATGTTGATCTTGTTTTGCTCATATCTTCTAGGTCGTAGCTCCGAACTAAATGAACTTTATATGTAACTTGACTAGAATCTCGTGAAGATTATCTTGGTTCATCTTAACTTGCTGTTTAATAACTTGAACATAAGGTTTATTCATATCTGGACCTATTTCGAAATATGCATATAAGGACTTACCAGAATTGTTATATGTTGTTCCCGGCCTCATTTAAACTTGCCTTGATGTGTTGCTCTTGTTTGCATCATCTCTTGCCATGAGTAGCTTCATCTAGATTTGTCATGCATCATGCTTGTTGTGCATCATGTCATGTTCATGTGTGGTGTGTTTACCATGTTGTGTGCTTCTTTTCGATAGTTCCTGTTTCGTTGCGATCGTGAGGATTCGTTCGTCTACGCTTGGTTCGGCTTCATCCGTTCGTCTTCTTCATGGACTCGTTCTTCTTCCTTGCGGGATTTCAGGCAAGATGACCGCTACCCTGGATCTCACTACTATCATTGTTATGCTAGTTGCTTCGTTCTATCGCTTTGCTGTGCTACCTATCACCTGTTTATCAAGCCTCCCAAATTGCCATGAACCTCTAACCTTTGACACCTTTCCTATGCAAACCGTTGCTTGGCTATGTTACCGCTTTTGCTCAGCCCCTCTTATAGCGTTGCTAGTTGCAGGTGAAGTTGAAGATTTCTCCATGGTGGACAGGATTTATGTTTGGGATATCACAATATCTCTTATATTATTAATGCATCTATATACTTGGTAAAGGGTGGAAGACTCGGCCTTTTGCCTGGTGTTTTGTTCCACTCTTGCCGCCCTAGTTTCCGTCATACCGGTGTTATGTTCCCGGATTTTGTGTTCCTTATGCGGTCGGGTGATTTATGGGACCCCCTTGATAGTTCACTTTGAATAAAACTCCTCCAGCAAGGCCCAACCTTGGTTTTACCATTTGCCTCACCACCACCTATCCCTTTCCCTTGGGTCAGCCAACCCGAGGGTCATCTTTATTTTAGCCCCCCCGGGCCAGTGCTTGTCTAAGTGTTGGTCCGAACCGAGCAACCTGCGGGGCCAACTCGGGGCAACTCGAGGGTTGGTTTTACTCGTAGCTTGACTTATCCGGTGTTGCCCTGAGAACGAGATATGTGCAGCTCCTATCGGGATTGTCGGCGCATCGAGCGGCTTTGCTGGTCTTGTTTTACCATTTTCGAAATGTCTTGTAAACCGGGATTCCGAGTCTGATCGGGTCTTCCTGGGAGAAGGTATAGCCTTCGTTGATCGCGAGAGATTATCATGGGCTAAGTTGGGACACCCTTGCAGGGTATAATCTTTCGAAAGCCGTGCCTGCGGTTATAGGCAGATGGGAATTTGTTAATGTCCGGTTGTAGATAACTTGACACCAGATCCGAATTAAAATGCATCAACCGCGTGTGTAGCCGTGATGGTCTCTTCTCGGCGGAGTCCGGGAAGTGAACACGGTTTCTGTGTTATGATTGACGTAAGTAGGTGTTCAGGATCACCTCTTGATCATTGCTAGCTTCACGACCGTTCTGCTTGCTCTCTTCTCGCTCTTATTTGCGTATGTTAGCCACCATATATGCTTAGTCGCTGCTGCAACCTCACCACTTTACCCCGTCCTTTCCCTTTAAGCTTTGCTAGTCTTGATACCCATGGTAATGGGATTGCTGAGTCCTCGTGGCTCACAGATTACTACAACAACAGTTGCAGGTACAGGTTGTGCGATGGTCCTGACGCAAGAGCGATGTTTGCTTGTTTCGGAGTTCTTCTTCTGCTTCTTCTTCGATCAGGGGATAGGTTCCAGGTCGGCAGCCTAGGCTAGCAGGGTGGATGTCGGTTGAGTTTCTGTTTGTGTTTCATCCATAGTCGGATGTTGCTCTTATGTATTGTGATGTTGTATTCGTGTGGCATTGTATGCCTCTTGTATGTATCCCCGTCTATTATGTAATGTTGATGTAATGATATCCACCTTGCAAAAGCGTTTCAATATGCGGGTCTATCCTTGGTGGGACCTTCGAGTTCCTTTTCGATAGGGTCGCATATTGGGCGTGACATGTAACGTCCCCTCCAATGCGTCACCCTATTTCCAACCTTAGAGACAGAGAAGTGATTGCTTGTATTTGTTGGTAACTCCCTAAAGAGGAGGGGATGATGCACCATAGCCACAGTAAGTATTTCACTCAGTTATGAAACCAAGGTTATCAATGCAGTAGAAGAACCAAGCAACACTATGTAAACAGTACATGCACACATACAACAAATACTTGCAACACAACGCGTAAACGGGTTATCAATTCCTCAATGGTATTGAGATTTGATAAATATATAGATTGAGAGATGCAAATAAAATAAAAGTAAATAAAATACAGCAAAGTATTTTTGTATTTTTAGATAAATAGATCTGAAAATAATATGATAGGAAATACACCCGGGGGCCATAGATTTCACTAGAGGCTTCTCTCAAGAAAATAACATATGGTGGGTAAACAAATTACTATTGGGAAATTGATAGAAAAGCAAATAATTATGACGATATCCAAGGCAATGATTATGCATATAGGCATCATGTCCAATATTAGTAGACCGACTCCTGTCTGCATCTACTACTATTACATCGATTGCTATCCAGCATGCATCTAGTGTATTAAGTTCATGGAGAAACGGTGTAATGCAATAAGAATGATGATATGATGTAAACAAGATAAACTCATGTATGAACAAATCCCATCTTGTTACCCATAATAGAAACGATACATGCGTGTCATGTCTCTTTCTGTCACTCAGATTGAGCACCACAAGATCAAACCCATCACAAAGCACCTCTTCCCATAGCAATATAAATCAATCTAGTTGGCCAAACCAAACTAATAAATAGGAGAAGAAATACGAGGCCACACAAATCATGCATAAAAGAGTTTAGAGAACCCAAATAATATTCATAGATAGATCTGATCATAAACTCACAATTCATTGGATCCCAACAAACATACCGCAAAAAAGAGTTACATCAAATAGAGCTCTAAGAACATCAAGGAGAACATTGTATTGAAGATCACAAAGAGAGAAGAAGCCATCTAGCTACTAACTACGGACCCGTAGGTCTGTGGTAAACTACTCATGCATCATCATAGGGGCAACAAAGGATGATGAAGAACCCCTCCGTGATCGTTAACCCCTCCGGCAGAGTGCCGAAAAAGGCCTCTAGATTGGATCTCATGGCTCTAGAACTGGCGGCAACTGGAAAAGTATTTTGTTGACTCCCCTAGTGTTTTTGGGATTTTAGAATATTTATACAGGCTGTGGTTGGTCAGGAATCTTCCCGTGAGCTCCACTACCTACCAGGGCGCCTGGGCCTCTGGCGCACCCTAGTGCCTAGTGGGCCCCACGGGCCTCCTCTTGTGTGCTCCCTTGGCTCCATGTGTGTCTTCTGAGCAGGAAAAAATCTCCAAAAAGTTTCATGGCATTTGGACTTTGTTTGGTATTGATATTCTGCAAAGTAAAAAACAAGCAAAATATAGCAACTGGCACTGGGAGCCATGTCAATAGGTTAGTCCCAATAAACGATATAAATTTGCTAGTAAATGTATATAAAACATCCAATGATTGATAATATAACAGCATGGGATAATACAAAATTATAGATACGCTGGAGACGTGGCAAAGTCTTTGGATAAAAGTTTGTAAGGGGAAATGGGCATCCCGAGATATTTGAAGGGGAAAGAGCCGTGAGACCAGTTAAGGAGGGACGCAACCCGCCTAGCTTCCCAAGCTCCCATTGCAATATAAATCAATCTAGTTGGCCAAACCTTACAGATAGATCAAAGAGAAATACAAAGATATAATAATCATGCATAAAAGAATTCAGAGAAGACTCAATTAATATTCATGAATAATATGATCATAAACACACAATTCATCGGATCCCAACAAACACACCGCAAAAGAATACTACATCGAATAGATCTCCAAGAACATCGAGGAGACCATTGTATTGAAGATCAAAGAGAGAGAAGAAGCCATCTAGCTACTAACTATGGACCCATAGGTCTGTGGTAAAATACTCACACATCATCAACAGGGCAGCAAAGTTGACGTAGAAGGCCTCGTGATTGATTCCCCCTCCGGCAGAGTACCGGAAAAGGCCTCTAGATGGAATCGCAGAAGAACAGGAACTTGCGGCGGCGGAAAAAGTATTTTTGGTGGCTCTCTGTCGGTTTCCTGATTTTAGAAAAGTTATAGAGGTGGAATTAGATCATACGGAGCCACGAGGGGCCCATAAGGCATCAGGGGGCGCCCTATTGCCTTGTCGTCTCCTCGTTTACCTTCTGGTCTCCTCCCAAAGCTTCTAGGGTCTCTGTTGCAAACCCAGTCATATTTTATTATTGCATAATACCTACTGTATTCTAACTTCACCATGACTTATACCCCCCGATACAATCCAACAACAACAACAACAACAACAACAACAACAACAACAACAGCAACAACAAGAGCAACAGCAACAACAACAACAACAGCAACAGCAGCAGCAGCAGCA